>NW_019392667.1:2249909-2849909 GCF_000648675.2 Cimex lectularius
TTAACTGTCTGTTCCCAATTCCAAAGTTTCACCCCAACTTCCCTTAATCTCCAACATTGAATGCTAGCATTGGATGGTTTCTCATGGCATGTGTCATACAGATGCTACTATCCACAAGGACCTCAACATTGATTTTGTCATTAAACTGTCCGTTCCCGATTTCAAAAGTTTCACCCCAACTTTTCTTAATCTCTAACACAGACTGCTAGCATTGGCTGTTTTCTCATAGCATGTGTCCTCCGTATGCTAATATCCATAACGACGTCATCATTCCTTTGGTCAATGAACTGTCCGTTCCCGATTCCAAAAGTTACACACCAACCTCTCCATCCTCACCCTACTGCTCGAGCCTTCCTACACGTTCCCATCCCGAGAACCCTACAAATCAGCATAATCAACGATGGCCACCAAACCTTCTTTTCCCTTAATTCCTCACACTAGGTGCCAGCATTGGCTGGTTTTATATGGCTTTGTTCTTTTTTCACCTTCTAATGATGTTTCGGTTGCTTAGGAATTTGGTCGCTCCACAGCCTCGTACTGGCTGAGACGAGACTGTTGTGTTGTTCCATATCTTTGATTTCCGCAGTTTTCTCAGGGATCTTATGACTCCCGGCAAATCCTTATTCTTTACATACCATTAATCATATTACGTGGCATTTTATTTTGGAGTGCTTGTATAATTTTAATATTTCCGTATATAACAATCCAATAGTTAAATACCATATGTGCATAGGCTTTAGAACTTGTTTTACATTAATAATTGGTAAAGTAAGGTTAGTCTACCTACCGATCAAGCAATACAGACGTCTATACTGTAAACCTATTTTAACCTTGTTTTCTTCATCTGCTCATCTCAGCCATGACATCTAAGTGATTCCCAGAAATTTAGTTGTAACTCTATGTTGCATTGATGTTGGAAAGCAGAACATGGTCTAACTGTTTGCTTGTAAAATTTATATATAAAGATTTATGCTGTCCATTTTTTTTATCTTGTCACGCATTTTGAAGGATTTTGGATGATGATTGATGATTCTAACAACGCTACTGACCTCACTATCCGCAATTAACTCAACATTCCTTTTGTTTATGAAATGGTCCTTTCCCGATTCTAAAAATTTCACCAAAAATTCCCGAGAACGTCTTGTTCTCCCTTGTCCTTAAAATCTAACACTGAGTGTTAGCATTGGCTGGTTTTTCATGGTTTCTCTAAGTGCAGCGCTGGTAATAATGTGTTAAGTAATTAATTTTAATTGAAAATAAAATTTTGCAATCACATTTCTAATATGTACGGATATGAATAGAGTACAACTAAAATAATAATTTAAAAAAAAATTAAAACCCATACTCTCAAAAGAAAAAAGTCACAACAATGTCATAATTAACAACACAATAACAGAATCCATTATATTTCGTGGTCCGATTGACCAAATAACTTCTTTCAATTAATTAATCTTTATGTAAGATATTGGTTGAAATGAAAAATGGCAACAAGGAGGGAAGATTCAAAAGTTGGGGTTGAGATGGGAAGCTAGTGTCCAAGTGGATCGAAGTCACGATAGGTCAAGTGGTAGAGCAGCCGCGTATTAAGCCGAAGGTCGTGAGTTCGAATCCCGCTCGTGACACTAGCTTTTTCATTTCAACCAAAACCTTACATAAAAAGATTAATTAACTGTAAGAACAATAATAACAATAAAATGGTCCTGGCAGGAGGATTCAATATATTTCGATAAGAGATTAAAAAGTAATTATTAGATAAATTAATAGAAATAGCAAGTTTTGTCATTTTGCTAGATAATGTTTCGACTAAGGAAATAATATAGTTGTTTTCAAAATGTTTTTTCTTGTGTTTTGATTGATTTTACAATTTTCTTTTAACATCAGCAGTCTTTTTATACGAATTATCTCCAAAATTTTTTCGACATATCTATTAAAAAATCTTTTTAATCCATATTTATCTCAGGTTTTCAAGATTGCGAGTCAAGCCAAAGGCGATTTCGTTAATTAATCCCTCAGGCTTGCAGAGGAACGGGATTTAGGACGGGGGGTTTTAATCTGAAGGGCAATTTTCATTCGCAATACGTCATAAAAAAAAAAGAAAAATAAAAAAACGGAGAAAAATTATCCGCGAATTAAAGCCCCGTCGCGTGCAGGCTCCTCGTTATTCTAACTGGTTTAATGTAATAATGTAATTTGTGTTCCGTCTGCCGAATTGTCGTTTCGATGGAGGAGTCACACGGAATGCCGGCTTTGCTTTCTCCGTCTGGCTAATTGCATAAATGGGCCGATTGTCACATTTATGACACGGCTCCTTACCTCAGGTTGAGTAGTTTACAATTATAGGACCGCAAGGAATGAAATATGTGGAATTTTCTATAATACATAAAATATAACTATATAATTGACAATTTGTGAATCAAAAATATTCCTAGCAAAAATACACCTTGTCCTACTTAGAAAAATAAGTGTACATCAAAGTTCAGACGAGAATTAGGTCATACTCAGAGTATATGAGAGGAAATAATCTAAAATGAGAAGAAAATGAAATAGTGAAACTAAAAGTGAGGAAGTTATAAATAAATAAGCGCTGAATGTGGACTGGTATAAAAAAGAAGAAGGTAGAAAAGTTAAAGAGTGAGGCAGAATAGAAAGGTGAACGGGTAAATAAATGTAAAGACTTAGTTAATAGTTGAATAGAGTTACTATGGGATTAAAAGAAAGAGAGAAAGAGAGAGAGAGAGAGAGAGAGAGAAAGAGAGAGAGAGAAAGAGAGAAAGAGAGAGAGAGAGAGAAGAGAGAGAGAGAGAGAGAGAGAGAGAGAGAGAGAAACAAATACTTAGTTATTAGTTGAATACAGTACTGTGGGATTAAAAATATGTAAGATGTGAAAGGATGTGAGATGTGAACAAGTAAACAATTATTGTGATTTACATATAAGAACAAATTTGGTAGAGATAGATAGATAGATAGATAGATAGATAGATAGATAGATAGATAGATAGATAGCTAGATAGATAGATAGATAGATAGATAGATAGATAGATAGATAGATAGAAAGAGAGAGAGAGAGAGAGAGAGAGAGAGAGAGAGAGAGAGAGAGATTTTCTGGCGTATCTCAGGGTTCTCACTCCGGGCCCATATTATTTCTTGTTTATTTCAATGATGTCTGTAGTATATTCAAGGATTGTAAGTTTTCTTTATTTGCGGATGATTTAAAAATGTTTAATTCAGTGTCTTCTACTCACGACTGTATTGGTTTACAGAGGGAACTGTACTGCTTCAATAATTGGTGTGAGCAGAATCGTCTTCCTTTGAATATTAACAAATGGAAGGTAATTAAATTTTCTAAAAATATCCGACCTCGTGACTTTGATTGTTTGACTATTTCGTTGGTGGGCAGAGATTGGAAGAGGTTGACACTATCTCCGACCTTGGTGTGGGTTTCAGCAGAAAGGGTGATTTCAGTGACCATATAAAACAGATTCGAGGTAAGGCTCTACGCAATTTTGGCTTTATTACTAGGTTTTCTAGAGATTTTAAAAGCATCTTGGCAGTTAAAATATTATATCAATCCCTCGTTCGTTGCCATCTGGAATATGCAAGTGTCTTGTGGTCCCCTTACTACGTTGGTGAGATTACCTACTTGGAAAAAGTACAAAAGAAAGCAACCAGGATAATTGCCTTCAGATTTGGTCTTGCATTCCTGAATTACTTGGAAAGACTGAACTGGCTTGGTCTTGAGTCGCTTAGCTTCCGCCGTATTTTTGCCGATCTCATTTGGGGTTGGAAATTGTGGAATGGGGCCATTGATGTCCTGAATTTACATTTATCGCTATGTGTGCCTCAGCGACCACTTAGGAACCATAATTTGTCCTTTGGTCCATACTACAAAACAGAATATGGACTAAATTTACCCCTACCGAGGATAATAAGATTGTTGAATTATTATTCTAATGAAATAGATATATTTCGCGATTCCTTGAATTCAGTTAGAGTTAAATTAAAATGTTTACTTGCCTTGAATCATTAAGCCTTGTGTTTTTGTTATTATTGCTTAATTGTTCATTTGTTATTTTTGTTATTATGTGCCTTTTTTTGACTACTCCTCTTGTAGATTCTTTCTGTAGGAGTTATAATAAATAAATAAACAAATACTTAGTTATTAGTTGAATACAGTACTGCGGGATTAAAAATATGTAAAATATGAAAAGATGTGAGATGTGAAAAAAGTAAACAATTATTTTGATTTGCATATAAGAACAAATTTTGTAGAGAGAGAAAAAGAGAGAGAGAGTGAAAGAGAGAAAGAAAGAGAGAGAATGATAAAGAATTAGGTAGAGAAAGATAGACAGATAGATAGATACAGATAAAGAAGAGCAATTTCTTTTTCAAACATCATTATTAAATTAAAACCACGTATGTAAGATTAACTTGACAAAAAGCAATAAAAATAAAAAAGTAAACAGTAGTTGAGGAAAACCAGATATCAAACACTTCTACCAAAAAAGTAAATTGCTATATAAGGTATCATTTTGCAAGTAAACAATTAATTTGATTTACACACAAGCACACATTTTGTAGAGAGAGAAAGAAAGAAAGGAAGGGAGAGAGAGAGTGAGAGAGAGAGGGAGAGAGAAATAGAGAAATAAATACTTAGTTAGAGCGGGGAGAGAGAGCGAAAGAAAGGGATCGTGAGAGGGGTTGAGAGAGGCTTCAGAGAGAGAGAGAGAGAGAGAGAGAGAGAGAGAGAGAGAGAGAGGAAGAGAGAGAAAAAGAGAGAAGAAGAGAGAGATTGTGAAGAAGAATGGAGAGAGAAAGAGAGTGAGGAAGAGAGTGAGAAAGGGAGAGAGGAAGAGAGAGAAAGTGAAGAAGAAGAGAAAAAGTGAGAAAGAGAGAGAGAGAAAGAGAGACAGAGAGCGAGGAGACAATGTGAAATGGTGAGCAAAAAGTTTGTAGAAAAAATAAAATGTATTTCAACCTTCTATTTCATTTACCAATAGTCCACATTAAACAAAATGGATTTGGCAAATATAAAAGAGTAATCTCGAACTGTGTTGAGAATCTTTTTATTTGCGTTGGGTCTCTGAGTGGCTGGGGGTACAAGAAATCCCAGAGTTCATAAGATCATGTAGGGTGAATCTATTAGTTTAGTACCTACGTCTTCGCAAGAATTCTACGGCACGTATTTCTTCAAAGATAAATAGATGTGTTCTCCGCCAGTTTAATGAAGTTAAAAAAAATATTTACATTCTACAAACTTCTCGTGAAATCATGCGAAAACTGAACGGTTCTTGTAGAAATCAAGATGTACAACTGTACTTCATGTTTTACAGGCTGCTACATTTTTTATGCTATTAATGATTCCCTTTTGTTTGGAATAAATTTATCCGGGAAAAGCTGCCCCTTTTTAACTTCCATGTCGGGTAAAGAAAATATGTTAACGATGGAAAAATTTGTCCAATATAAGTGGATTTACTTTCTGTGTACTTTGGTGAAAGAAATAAGTTCTGAATGCCCGTATCAAACCGTCTTTACTTCGCTCCGGCAACCAAGCAAATAATAATTTTCTTATGAGAGTGGCTACTCCGTTTATGAAAACGATCCCAGAACGGCCTCGCGGGATCATTTCCTATAAATTTCACGAGGTCAAAAATTACATCCTTTGTTACTTATTTTGTCCCTGAACGTATGTACTTTGAACTTCTGTAGTTTTTCTCGACACGGTTTGAAAGAAAAAAAAAACAAACGCGTACATTTTTGAACATAAATCTTTCTTCCCCGCTCTCAAAAATAAACCGTGGTTTGCTGAAGGTGGTGAATGAAAAATAATTTATACTGCTATAACGCGGTTAGGTACACGGTATATGCGGGGCCTATCTCCACAAAATTAATATTAGACCGACAAAAATTGTATGACACGCGATGATGTTGAGATCAGCTGCACGATATTCTGCTCTACAAAGAATACACGCTTCAGAGGGTGGCGATGTACGAAGCTATCGCAAATATAGATAGAAACATTACAATAAATATAGAAAGAAAAGAATGATCAATAGATAGAAACATTACTGGCATCAGGGATGACATTTACCTGAGACATTTTAAATTTATAATTCGTGTGACATCACAATGAGAATGTTTATTTATTTATNAGAGAGAGAGAGAGAGAGAGAGAGAGAGAGAGAGAGAGAGAGAGAAAGAGAGAGAGGAGAGAGATAGATAGATAGAGAGAGAAAGAATGAGAGAGAGAGAGAAAATGAGTGAGAATATTCGAGAGAAATTGAACTTTACACAAAATTATTATTTTATTATCACTAAAGACAGAACTCCCACAATCGCATCATTTTTATTGTTCACTGATTACAATAAAACCAAGACAGAAATTCGAATCGTCAATATGATCAAGAACGTCTTAAAGGTTTTTACTGCACGAAAATCCGGCCTTTAATTATTACGATTTACGATTAACACAATTAAATTTTAGAAAGACCGTTTTCTTTTTTATTGGAACCCACGTCCAATAAAAAAGACCACCCACGGGTTCAGCATAAGCCCGAAAAAATTGGGATGGGAACTGTTCTATCTCAATCCGGTCGGAAGTTACGAATTATTACGTGTTTTTTCCGAAAAATCCATAAATTGGCATTTTTCAAGATATGAAGCATCTCATCCAATTTTTAACCACATTTTTGACTTCTGCTTCCTATAAGAAGGAGCTATTTTTAATCTTATCAAACTAAATTCAACCCTTATAGGAAATTTAATGCAGTATTCAAAAGTGTGGTTAAAAATTGGAAAAGTTGCTCTAGATGTTGAAAAAAAGCCAATTTATGGCTTACGGGATTTTTTGAAAAAAAATAAAAATAAAAATTCATAACGAACAACCCGATTGAGATAGAACAGTTTGGTTGGTTCCATTTTATTCTATTTAGGATGTACTATAACCCAATTTGTCTAGGGTTTATGCTGGACCACCCAGGTATAGATTTGATTACAACTATGTATATTTTAATTACTCACAGTTAAGGCCTAGATCGTGGTAAGTGAGGATGGCGGGTTTGTTTCGGTTGCCCTGGATGGCGACGAGAAGCTGCCCCCGGTCAGTCTGGACCCGGACCTCCTCGATGCTCGGATCGTCTCTGCTGAGGCTCCTCGTCGTCGGCATATGCATCTGGATGTTCTTGAGTTCGATGTCGTCCATACTGTCCGAAGGCATCGTACTGAAAGCATAAGTTCGACAAATGAGAAAGTAACACACACCGACAAATCCAGATAAAAGAAGATAAACCTGAGAGATTTGCAACTCTAGGTTTTTTGAAGTTATCTACCTCCTGATTTACAGGGATCGTTAATTTACTAAACGTCAACTCTAAAGAGAAAGTACGCGCGTTTATAATTTTGTTTTTAAATTTAAAAAAGTTTTTTAACCGGGTTTAAACTACACATCTACATCTGCGTATTAAGCGAGGCAGTCAAGACTAAACAACTAAACTGTAGGCCATAATACTAATTGACTACATCCTTCTAAGCCTCCATTCGCACATTTTACTGATAAATTACTCTGTTACTTTATTTTACAAAATCCAGTAGCCAACAAAACCATTTATGTATTAACAATTAATAATAACATGCAGACAAATAGCTAAATTTCACCTTCTCTCATTAATAATGCCGGTAGACATGCTGATTAGAAACAAAATGGATTCTAAAAGTGCTGAAAAGTAATGTAACATGGAAAACATTGATCCTTTAAATACATGCTCGTATGAAAAATGGTTAAATTAAAAAGAAAACATGACGATGGAAATGCAAATCTATAGATTTTACCTTCGTCAATGTCACAATTGTTTTGTCAACGATCCAAGGTTTATGGGTACATGAATTTCATCTTTCATCGGATAGATTCATTGCCGAACAAGGTAAAAAATGTATAAATTTTACCTTTATAGATCTAACTTTTGAGAAACTTTTCAACTAAGGGCGTTTACGTTAAAAAAGCTCTTCGATAATAGAAAAAAAAAAGAAAAATAATGGTTGTGATGTTGATGTTGAACTTTATTTTTAGTTTTGTGCGTTCATGTTGTTCAAATTGAAATAAGGTATACAATAGTAGTTGCCAAGTCGCTTTAATGTACATAAAATCTTCTAAAATGATATTTGTTTCTATCTAATCCGTATAAGATGCGAGATCCATAAATTTTCTTAAACCCAGTGAAACATTATTACGAAAAACTGAAATAATAACAACAGATTTAATTTAATTTATTGTGTGAGAAGGAGCGTGAATGAGAGGGTGAAGAGGGTAAGTGAGCGAGAGTTGGATAGAGATAGGAAGAGATAGATAGGTAGGTAGATAGATAAATAGATAGATAGATAGATAGATAGATAGAGAGAGAGAGAGAGAGAGAGAGAGAGAGAGAGGGAGAGAGAGAGGGAGAGAGAGAGAGAGAGAGAGAGGAAGATGGATGGATGGATAAAAAGATATACAAATAAACATATGAAGATGGATGGATGACTAGATAGATTAGATATATAGATAGATCGACAGAGAGAACAGAGTTAGGAGAGAGGCGACAGAGAGAGAGAGAGAGAGAGAGANAGACAGATAAATAGATGGAGATGGATGGATGACTAGATAATTTAGATATATTGATAGATAGATAAATAGATGGAGATGGATGGATAAATAGAAAAATAGATGGAGATGGATAGGAAAATAGATGGAGATGGATGGATGACTAGATAATTTAGATATATAGATAGATAGATAAATAGATGGAGATGGATAGATGACTAGATACAATAGATATATAGATAAATAGATGGACATGGATAGATGTCTAGATACATTAGATATATAGAAAGATAGATAAAAAGATGGGGAGGTGAGAGACGAAAAAGAGAGAGGAAGATGGATGGATAGATAAATAAAGTGATAGAGGATGACTAAATAGATTAGATATATAGATCGACAGAGAGGCGAGAGTGAGAGGAAAAGAAAGAAAGGGAAGACTATCTAACAAACCTATTTGATAAATTAATCTTACAAATGCTCTAATGACAGCAAAATAGAAAAACTCTATAACACTAACAGTACTAAATCACCTATCTAAAATTGCGGTATTCACGAACCGTTCGGATCATGTTAAAATCTGACTTAAGTAAGTTAAAAACTTTGATTTATTATTATTATTTGTTGCTTGCTTATAATGGAAGCGTACGCAAAAGAAAGGAGGAAGTTAGATAGAGAAAGGAAGCATTGAAAAGGTGATCAAAGGATGCTAAAATTAAATTCCATCAAAACTTGGCATATTAAAAGAGATAATTAGCTTTGGCATTAAAAAAAAGATTAAACGTTACTAATAACAAAGAAAAAGTATCTTGGATATGGAACCTAAACCGTTTCTAAACTGGCCTAACCGTACTTAACCTAACCTTGCCTTACCCCGTGAACAGGTTAGCACAGCAAATCAAAATCAACAAAAGTTATTCGTATCATCTTAACTGCATTTAACCCGACACGACGTTGCATGTAAACAAACAAATAACTTGCGAATACTGAGAACAATACATCCGCCATAAGGATAGAAAAATAAAAGACAACCTCAGAGGACATGAAACGTCATTTCAGAACAATGAGGAAAATTAGACTATACAATTAACAAAAAATAAACAAATCTAAAATTAAAGCTTAATGACGTAGCACAACGATACATACATAATTCAAAACCTAAAATATAAATATACATATAAGACACACAAGACGGAAGAAACTTATTTCGACTTATTTTAGTATATTGGAAACAATATGCAATAAAACGTGGGATCACAATAAACATCATGAGCAAACAATGAGAAACCCAGGTTTAAAAAGACAAAGATATCACCGATATATGTATCTTCTTCAGGAACATATAAAAGGGACATTATTGGCAGCCGAAAGCCATAAGGATAGACCAGGATGATCGAAAACGTCTGACGTAATATAAAAAGGAAATTTTGTTTCAGACATGCTAAATCAATAAAGTCCAATCTCATTAAAAAAAATTACCGTCCTACACAGCCGCCAGATATTCTCGTCTTTCTTTTTCTCATTTTAATACTGTCGTCTCTCCCGGGTATATAACTCAAGCCCTAATTAAAGCAGAAGAGTCCCCTAAGTAATTTGGGGATTTTCTCCGAATGAGTCTCGTTCTTTGGGCCTCGGTAAACAATGGAATCCTCCCCGTCCGTATTACTCAGGACATCAATTCCCACCCCCTCGGGGACGCGCACCAACACCCAAGTAGATGGTTTTCTCCCTGGCGTATAAAACATGTAGAACTTCAAAAGGTTAAGAAACGCGTCAACTCGTGAAAGGATCGCATTTCCCCGAGCTAATGGAATTCCTGATTTAGACGTTTTAATTTCCGTCCAAAAGTACTTTAAGGGAAGACCTCTCGGCACCGACGTCTGAGAATCTTCTCATATTTATCTCGGCAAAATCAGTATATCGTTTGTTATATTGAAGTCAGCCCTTTATAACGTTTATTTATTCATAATGTAATAATAATGTGGGAGGTTTAGGGAGTGACAACAGCTGAGGTCATCGCCGGTCTGTGTTTTTACTTCTTTTGTTGGCCTTTCGCGTGTTTTACAATTCATTTGAGCGTCTGATACTGACTCTCTGCTCTTATATGAAAACTCTGTCGATATCTTAAAAGCCTATCATTTGTAAGTTAGGTTTTCAACTATAGAATAGACATAAAACATATTATACATCATTATCCTATACAAACATAGAAGTCTAGTTACATTCATTTCCACAGAGTATTCGATATTCCTCGGGACGGGGTGAAAATTACTCCATTCTCGCTAATAAATTAATTTTCCTTTCCAGACGTCATATACTCACGCGAGAGTACTCGATATTCCTCAGGGCGTGGTTAAAATCGTCCATTCTCGCTAATAACTTATTTTTACACCACCTTCCTATAATTACCATAAACATAATCCTGTTACAAACAGTGAAGTCTGGTCACATTCGATCTCCCTCGAGGCTAGGTTGAACCCAGTTCATTCTCGCTAATAAATTACATTTACAAGTCAGACGTCACCCTAGAGTATTCGATATTTCTCGGCGAGGGGTTTAAGAAGCCCTTCCTTTCACGCTAATAAATTGCATTCCTTCAAATAATTACCATAAACATAACACCTGATACAAACATCTCCCTCGAGGCTAGGTTGAACCCAGTTCATTCTCGCTAATAAATTACTTTTACTCTCCCCGGTATACGACTCAGACGTTATATACTCGCCCGAGCGAACTCGATATTCCTCAGGGGTTGAAACCCTCCATTCTCGCCAATAAATTACTTTTCCTCTTCGTACATCACATACTCACCCCAGAGTACTCGATATTCCTCTGGGCGGAGTTGTACCCACTCCATTCTCGCTAATAAATTACTCTTCCTCTCCAGACGTCGTCATACACTCACCCCAGAGTACTTGATATTCCTCAGAGCGGGGTTATAAGCAACACCTTCCTTTCACGCTAATAAATTACTTCTCCTCTCCAGACGTCATACACTCATCCCAAAGTTCTCGATATTCCTCGGGGCGAGGTATATTAGGGTAAAAAAAATTTCTAGGATGTGGTGCTAGCTCACATTTCACAATCCTACCTACAAAAAATGCGTACAGTCCACAACATAAAATTTACGTTAAGTTAGTAGGTATAATTATTGAATTTTTAATTAAAAATATTTTACTACCGATAAGTCCAATAGGTGGTCGAAATAAACAAAAAAAGAAGTTTCGAAAACTTAAATTGTAAAATGTATGTAAATTGTAAACAATTTTTCTATCAGACGTTGTCTATCTATACATCTATCTATTTTGTTATCTTTCGTGGTCTCTTTCCCTATCTTTCTAACTCTAACTCTTTCTCTCTGTAGTTTTCTGTTTCCTTCCCCACCCCTTCAAAACCCAACGTATATAAACACAAAATAGCAAAATCTCACTGGCACTCTCTACACGACACGCAAGAATGGCACAATTACACAGAAGACAAACACTTTGAGCCCTGTAGATGATCTCAATAAAGATCGAAACGTTGGCACGATAAAGAAAATGTTTTTCTGAAACCTACATCACACCAGACCGCATCTCACGATTTCAAAACTTCATAATAGTATTGAACGAAGATCCGGGTTTGAATCCAGCCTGCGATACAAATACAAAATTGAAAAACCGTGTAAAATTGACTTGGATATTAACGCCGGGAGTTTTGTTTATGGAAATTAATCTAAAACGTACGAAGTTTAATTTTTAAAAATGTATGAGCGGACATGCTCGGAGGGGAGGACGCGGTGTGTTTGCAACGTAAATACTCCCCCCCCCCCCGACGGCCCAATATGCAGATGAGCATTAGAAATTCAGCACGCGGTTTGATTGGCGCTGCTAGGTCGTTCTCCCATCGTCCTAGGTTATGAAATATGAATTAAGTTGAGATGTAAAGGCGCAGGTTCAAAGCAAACATCTGAAGTTAGTTGGACGGAGATTCATAAAGCGGATTAATGCAAAGTAATTTTATTTTTTAGGGAGGAGGGCTGATTGGCTAGCAACAGGTTCAGATTATGAACGTGCCAGCAATACAGAAAATGCCAGAGGGAAAATCAATAGTAATACAAAGTAAAAATAACAGCCACTATGACCTTTAAAAATAAAAACACTTATATTATTATTTTTTTACTTCTCGTGATCCTTCGGGCTGAGTTATGGCGATATGACTAAAGTCCAAGCTGATTGTAACAATTTTTGCCCACATCGCTAAAGAAATAAAAGCCCCTGCCTTGTCACGGAACTGCTGCATATTTATGCATTACTACCGGCCTGTTTTCTATGCCAGTCCGGAAATTCGACCTCCAGCTTTCCGCAAGCCTTTCGCTTCCACTTACCGAAAAGTATGATTTTCATTGGGTTAAGTCGGTACTTAGCGGTTAATAGACGCCCATTTGGCTTTCTCCGCGATTTATCGTCGAACATAATGCACTTTTCGTCCTACCCTTCGTTAATTTTGCTGAGAAATAGGTCATCGTAGCGTTTATGTGAGCAGACCCATTAAAACGACTGCGGTCTTTTAAATGTCCATCCCTTTAACGAGCTTGAAAGTCAATTCGCTTTATTTTTATAGTATTCTCGTAGTTTCTTTATTTTTTCAATTAACTAAATAATCTCTTTCCGGAAATACCCGGCTGCCCTTAAAAACCAAAATGGCCCTAACTTTCACCAGTCCATCAGATCAATCTTGTGTCCGTATCCTCGCCGCCGGTCTTATCGTCCAATTCTAGACCTTTCCTGGGACAGATTGTCCTATGGCCTCTCTCCTATTTATATGGCCGCACGCTATCCCCAGTGACGAAGGAACGGAGGCTATTAAGGACATCTTAAGGAGCCCTGGAGCGCTGTTGTATATATTGTTGTATATAGTCTTGATTGTACGCCCAGGCATACTTTGCTTCTCGTATACTCGGTCGTCCTAAAAAGGACAATGACGATCCTCACGTCCACACCTAGCCTATTCGGCCTTATCGGACGTTTTGATTCTCAAGATGAGAGCTGACGCACCTCCGCATAAGAGTGTTACTGCCGCAGCATTGGTGTAGAGGCAGCTCAGTTCCGAAGGCCCAAGACAACCTCGGTCCCCGCTTGCCCATTTCGAGTAGTCGGGTCCGCATTAAGCATCGAACCGTATGCCGCGCGCAAAGGGCTACCTAAGCCGAAATACATCAGCCTGGTCTCACGCGCACTCCCGAGGTAGGGAAGGCCACTCTACCTCCCAGAGTAGTGGGACTTCCCTAGCGTAGAAACTACCGGATCCGCTCCGGCCGCGGTTTGGTTTAAAATGGAATTGCTAACCACCCCCTAGAGGAGAACGCCTTCGCTAAAAGCCTCCAATCGAGCTCAGCCTACACCTAAGTGCAAAGCATACTCGAGTAGGAGCAACCGATTCACCCGTTCCCATCCGCCACTACTCACGCATTCGAGGGACTTTCCAGCATAATCATAACGTCCTCAACCCATATACGCTGCCGCCCGACCCAGGCATACATCCCCTAGCTCCACGGTGACAGATTCCATCCTGAAATGGGTCTTCTGGTATGCCACCATGAGGTTTCTGGTAGTACCCTGTACTTCGCCACTTTCCCGTCCGACACTCGGGCTAGGGCGCCACGCGCTTTAAAAAAAAAATGAGGCGAGCAGTATCTCTAAAGTATTTAGTATAAACCTTAAAAAAGACTTGAAATCTCTAGGAAAAGCCAAACCGAGTACGTAAGGTATATGATCTTGATGCAAATTCGCATAGGATCCTAGGTTCAAAAGTTCTTTCTTGACCTCTATTTCTGTTATGAACAACTTACAAATTCCAACTAGACATGCAATCAAATTTCTTCATATTATATAATATTTGAGACATCGTGAAAAAGTTTCACATTCCGTCAGAAACCAGCAACTGCTGGCAGAATGAGTGATTAAGGGGGAAGAAAGAAGGAGGTCTCGAAGACACTGTCGACTAAGGCGAAGTGGCGGGTTCTGGGGATGGGAATGTGCAAGGAGGGCTCGAGTTGAAGGATTAGGATGGATCGAAAGGTTGATGGGAAACTTTTAGGAACGGAACAATCCGTTCACACAAGGAATGTTGAGGTCGTTGAGGATAATGAGGTTAGTGATAAGTCATTACTACGGTATGTCGATTTATCTGTGGACTTTTGATTGGAAGGATTATATGCGCGAAAAAAAGGCCGGATCTATAAATTGTTATAACACTTTCCCGACCAAATTTTTCCACCTTTTTGTTTAACCTTTATTCGAATTTCCATTGGGGGAATTTATTTATATAAGTTGTAGCGTTGTATCGATAATGGATTTTGTATCCGTCGAAAATACGTGTCTACGAACGGGCAGAAATTGAATGATTGGACTCCGTAATTGAATTGGTGAGACCCACCTGGGCTTTTCAGGAACCCGGGACACGCAAACGAAGCGATAAGCCGAATCATAAATAGATTGCCGGAGGATAAACGGCATTATCGCTTTTTCGAGCGATAGTTGTCCTCTTTTTTGAGTCCAATGTAAACCCGATGGCCCAGCATTCGTAAATCATGATTAAAAGAGTATTGCAAAGGCAAAATTGTTGTTAAAGGGTCCATCGCCTAAGGCTTAAGTGGGTTTTATGACTTTTTTTTTTGTCAGAATGAAATATATTTGCCTTTAGAAAGGTCAGGGTTTTTAAGCACTAGATAAATTCAAAATTGTCAAAAAACGGTCTATAAATGGAATGACCTGAGGTGTTAGGAGTGTCTCGGAAATTTCAAATAGAGATATTTTATCTATTTCTCCTTTTAGACACTGCGGTTTCCTTATTAAATTAATAGGATGTAAATGATGCCCTCTGCATGTCTGTACTTCTGTTTCTGACTCTGCTTTTATATGAAAACTAAGTCGGTATCCTAATAAAATGCTACCGTACACACACACACACACACACACACACACACACACACACACACACACGCACGCACGCACGCACGCACACACACACACACACACACACACACACACAAGTCTGGTCACATTCACATATTCCCCCGGAGCAGAGAAATCGATATTCCTCGGGGCGGGATTGAACTTTCTCGCTAATAAATTACTTTTACTCTCCTGACGTCATATACTCACCCAAGCGTACTTGATATTCCTCAGGGCGGGGTTGAAACCCTCTATTCTCGCTAATAACTTACTTTTACATTTCAAACATCACCCTAGAGTATACGCTAGTTCTCGTGGAGGGGTTAAAGAACACTTCATTTCACGCAAATAAATACATTCTTTTCAATAATTACCATGAACACAACACCTAATACAAACATTCATGTCTCGTCACATTCACCCCCTAAAGTACTTGACCTTCCTCGAGGCGGTTTGAAATTACTCCATTCTCGCTAATAAATTACTTTTACTCTCAGGTGTCACACACTCACCCGAGAGTACGCGATATCCCTCAGGGCGGGTTGTACCCTCCATTCTCGCTAATAACTTACTTTACATTTCAAACATCACCCTAGAGTATACGCTATTTCTCGGGGCGGGATCGAACTTACTTCATTCTCGCTAATAAATTACTTTTATTCTACAAACGTCACACACTCACCCTAGAGTACATGATATTCATCAGGGCGTTGTTGAAACCCTCCATTCTCGCTAATAACTTTCTTTTACATTTCAAACATCACCCTAGAGTAAACGCTATTTCTCGGGGAGAGGCTAAATAACACTTACTTTCACGCAAATTAATACATTCTTTTCAATATTTACCATGAACACAACACCTAATACAAACATTCATGTCTGGTCACATTCATTCCTCTAGAGTACTCGATATTTTACGGGGCGGGATTTGAACTTACTCCATTCTCGCTAATAAATTACTTTTACTCTCCAGAAGTCACACACTCACCCGAGAGTACGCGATATCCCTCAGGGCGGGTTGTACCCTCCATTCTCGCTAATAACTTACTTTACATTTCAAACATCACCCTAGAGTATACGCTATTTCTCGGGAAGGGGTTAAAGAACACTTCCTTTCACGCAACAGCTGAGGTCATCGCCGACCTCAATGTTTTTACTTCTTTTTCTGGCCTTTCGCGTGTGTTTTACAACGAACAGCCATTTGAGCGTCTGATACTGACTCTCTGCTTTTATATGTAAACTCTGTCGATATATTAAAAGCCTATCATTTGTATGTTAGGTTGTCAACTACAGAATAGACATAAAATATACAATTCATATTATACATAACCATACTATACAAACATAGAAGTCTGGTCACAGTAAGCCTAAAGTACTCTACCTTTCTCGGGGCGGTTCGAAATTACTCCACTCTCGCTAATAAATTACTTTTACTCTCAGGCGTCACACAATCACCCCAGAGTACTCGATATTCCTCAGGGCGGGGTTGAAACCCTCCATTCTCGCTAATAACTTCCTTTTACAGTTCAGACGTCACCCAAGAGTATTCGATATTTCTCGGGGCGGGATTTGAACTTACTCCATTCTCGCTAATAAATTACTTTTACTCTAAAGAACTTTAAAGAACCCCTTCATTTCACGCAATTACATTCCTTCTAATAATTACCATAAACACATCACCTAATACAAACATTGATGTTTGGTCACATTCATTCCTCTAGAGTACTCGATATTCCTCGGGACGGGGTGAAAATTACTACATTGTCGTTAATAAATTACTTTTACTCTCCAGATGTCACACACTCATCCCAGAGTATTCGATGTTCCTCAGGGCTAGGTTAGACACCTTTTACTTTCACGCTGATAAATTACATTCTTTCAAGTAAATTAACAAAAACGTAACACTCCTATTTTAATATAGATCAACTTTTAATAGTGAAAGTCGTAACATAAAATACACATAAAAATAATTGGAAATACAAATCCTTACTGAAATAGTACAGCCAACATTGGAAAAATTAATGAGTTTGATTTCCTACTGATTTATACAGGATAAGAAAAATAAAAATATTGCCTGTTATAACGTAAATGACATACTAAATACAATTATATAACTACAATTCGTAGCTACTAATATTTTGGTACGTTTGATTAAGACCCAATTATAAAAAAATAGAAAAAATAATAACAGACACTTTGATCTATGAGATTTTATTTGTAGACTAAAAAGATGTGTGCTCATAATGAGAAATAAGATATTTTGAATTTTCTCTTATATCAAAAAGGGTTTTTATCAGAAAGAGCCACGTCCGGTACAGGCTGACACCGTGTCATCTTCAGTGGGCTTGGAGCCTGAACATCTGGCATTATCGCACAGAATCGTCCGTCATCGCTGATACTCGAGATGTATCTTTCAGGCCCGGATATTATTTATCTGCTTTCTGCCCCGGGGGTTTAACTAGGCTCGGATTTCCCTTTGATCCCCTACGACGTTGAACCCTATCGATTTACCGCCAGGAACAAATGTTCGGTCCGAACGGAAGTCGAAGGGGATTTACTTTGACTTGTGTCCCATCTCGGGTAGGAAATTCCCTTCCTACCGAGAGAAAAATATAGCCGGGCGAGTCGCAATAAAATAAGTATAACACATCCTAAACAAGACACATCTACTGACACGGACGAAATGAACGCTGAGCCTGAACATTATAAACATGAAAATCTCTAATGACATCGACAAAATATAGGACAAATAAAAATGGATTTAACAAGCATTTATTAGAATAAAATTGCCAAAGTACAATTCAGTTTTAACCTATTGTGAGCATAGTAAAACATAAGCCAAGAACGATAAGAATTAGTTTAAATATTCTAATTAGTTATATCATTATCTTGATAATCATCAACATTTGTCGAACTATTTTTTTAAAAATGTTTTGTAACACCAGTGATTTATCCATATTATTGTATTGAAACTGCTAAATAATTATCAGGTTTAATGTTTGTTTTTAGCGTATTTTGATAAATGATAAATGGAACATTTTTTGAAAACAACCATCTCATACACAGAGATTATCGTACATATTATTATTGAAATACGATGTAGTAAATACAATAACAGGCAAAAAATCCAGATTTGATATTTATTTTCTCGATAAGAGAAAATTCTGCCCTTAATTTGTCTCATTGTTTTTACCAATACAATTGTTTATGATATGTTTTAAATTGGGAATATCAATTGGATGTAAACACACTTGATCCTTAATCCAAAACAGGAATAAAGGATTTTTCAATGTTTACTTTTTACACAATATAAAATATTTATTCAGTCTCATTTGAATTCTGAAGCAATAAACTGTTTAGTATCTTACAATTAATTAAAGTTTTCAGTTGAGATAAAAAAGTCAAAGGAACGAGCGGGATTCGAACCCACGATCTTCGGCTAGATACGCCGCTGCTCTACCACCTGAGCTATCGTGACCTCGATCCACTCGGACACCAACTTCCCATCTCAACCCCACCTTTTGAATTTTCCCTCCTTTTTGCCATTTTTCAAATGTCGTGTAATCGGGTTGGATTCTCGACGACAAATGAAATGGCCACGGAGAGCTTTAGTGAAGTATACTTCACTTTAAAATGATGAAAATGGTTAAGGTGGGAAGTTGGTGTCCGAGTGGATCGAGGTCACGGTAGCTTAAGAGCAGCGGCGTATCAAGCCGAAGATCGTGGGTTCGAATCCCGCTCGTGCCATTGACTTTTTTATCTCAACTAAAAACCTTAATTAATTGTAATAAACTTGAAAAAGTTCAAAATAGGTTTTCTAAGATATTCTTAGCCTATAAATTTCATTTAAACTTAGACTATATAAATTATGATGAACTAAGAGCTGTGATGGAAATTACTCCCCTTAAAATAAGAAGCGATATTTATGATGTTATATTTTTATATAAATTGTTAAATTATATTAAAGAAAGCCCTGAGCTTCTGCTACGAGTTTATTTAAATGTTCTTTTGAAATTAACTAGACATAAAAATTTATTTTCTATCCCTTTCTGTAATACTGTTTATTCTAAGCACCTATTAGCAGAGCATGTAGGCTCAATGATCTATTCAGTTGATCTATTCTGCAATAGATTACAAAATTTTAAAAATAAAATTACATCCGCTTTGAGTGTTGCTCCAACATAAACGATGTATCGCATGTTATGTATTTGTATGTGATGTAAAATGGCTAAAGCCGTTAATAAATATTATTATTATTATAACAGTTGCTCAACGTGTCCTACTTAATTGAAATATGCCATTCCTTGACTTAACTCCTTGGGCTCGGCTAAATATAAATGTTTTTATTGCACGTTATATTATTATTACATATAAGAAGATCGTGGGTTCGAATCCCGCTCGTGCCATTGCCTTTTTTATCTCAACCAAAATCCTTAATTATTTGTAAAGATCGAAACGTTGGCACGATAAAGAAAATGTTTTTCTGAAACCTACATCACACCAGACCGCATCTTACGATTTCTAAATAAATAAACAAATAAGAACATTGTATAACTTAACTTATGTTTTGGAAGGACGATAAAATTAAAAGTCTTAAGTTTAGGGATGAGAAAAAGGGTAAGGAAAGCTCTAAGAAAACAAATTTAATGGATTTTTGTTTATTGTTAGCAAAAAAGTAAAGAAAAACAAGGTTCGATAATAGCAAAAACTTAATCCATTCGTCCAAATAATGACACATAAAAAACACCTATTTAACTCAACCCAGCTTTCTAACAGCTCGGATAAATATATTTTAGGGTCGTTTACAAAATCGAATACAAGTTTGTCCTTAAATAGAACTGAAAATATTCGAACGTCAACGATAAATAATAAAGTAAAATATGAACAGCCTCCCACCTAAACGGCCGGCAGGCTAAACCTACACGAGAAGGAGGTCTTGCAGGTTTTGCATATATTAATACAAAAGCAAACTTAGATAAGTAAAACCCTCACTAAGCAAAGCTCCTAAATATGTAAATTTACATATTATACAAAATATCGGACAAGGAATTTATTATTTTACGGTTCATTTCGTTAGTTTGGCGGATAGACAAAATCTTAAACAAATAGTTTTATGACGACAATACATTATCCAACGTTCCATTTATGTAATTTATACCTAAACGAAAAATCTCAAAAAACACAAGTTAGAAGTAAATAATTTTAGTTTCAAATGATAAATGATAAAACAAACCCAATAAAAACCTAACCGTGAAAAAAGGGCCAAGTTCACGACACACAAAAAATAAATTAATTAATTAATTTTAAAAAAATGAGCCTATCAATGTAATAACATCCACAATGTGGTCAAGTCTGTTCTTTTTTTAATCCATAACCTAAGAGAACTCAAAAGAAAAGCTAAAAGTTCCAGACTCCCTCGCAAAAAAGTCAGCCTGTCGAAGTAGTCTCATCAACGTTCTGTCCAACCTCTTTACTCCTACTTTTATAACTTTCTCTTACTCCTACTTTTAAGAAAAACTGTTTTTATTTCTTTATTGCTTAACACTTTTCTGAATGAGCAATGAGAAGTCTGAAATTTTTTTGTTTTCTTCTGAGTTCTCTATCGTCCGTTTACACATCTGTCCTGTTTGAGCACATATGTTCTTGATGTTCGGTTGTCATTTTGTCGCTGATACTTTTTTAATGTTTTTAACCGAGATCTCATTTCTGACGGTGTGTCAGTCTAATTTTTTTAACCGAGATCTCATTTCTGACGGTGTGTCAGTCTATCTTTTCTTTTGACTGCTATCCCACCCTCACACCTACAACATAGATTACTATTTGAACTTTTCACTCTCTTCCACATAAAAGTTAAATAAAGTAAAGTAATTCCTGTCATACAAGAAGATGAACGTCCAACTTGAGTGTCGCGGATGAGGGATTAGAACCACTCTGCGATATTTTTATCCAAATTGTTCTGAATTAAAATTTCAAGGCCTATGCCGGGATTCGAACTCAGAACCACTAGCGCGGTCAAAATCAATCGGCCACCGCGGTCCTCCTCTTGAGGCATATTTGTCTTATTTCCTTTAGGTTTCTTTGTCTAACGATTGAATGTACGTAAGACAAAAATGCAACAAAGACTCTAAGATACCTTAAACGTTGTTTTTAATTATCTTCTAAAATTTTATCTTTCCATGGAAAAGAGGAAAAGTAATGCCACGAGTTCAGAAGTTAACATCTGACCGCTGTTGAAGTTTGCTACGGGAATTTCTGGAATTACCAAAACTCCGTTGTTGGGGCTTTTGTCAGATTTGGATTACCCAGCGTGACAGTTCAACATAAGACGAGCTTTCCTACCGGCACTTTTCATCCAGTGGCGAATTCTGACGGGGCGTTTAACTTGTAAGGTTAATCAGTTTAACCGTTAATTGGTTAAAACGAATTATTAAACGAATTTAAGTCATTTCCAACTATTCTATTCACTCCAATTTAAATTGATTTAACAGCATAATCTTTCCTCTTATTCGTATTTATTAATTATTCAGAAATCGTGAGATGCGGTCTGGTGTGATGTAGGTTTCAGAAAAACATTTTCTTTATCGTGCCAACGTTTCGATCTTTATTGAGATCATCTTCAGGGCCAGGGATTTACAAACATTTAACAAATACATGTAGGATGTGGTAAAAAGTGAATTTATACAATGCAAAATATATTTTTTATATTCAATCAAAGTATTTCTATCCAATCAAAGTGTTTGTTTTCTGTGTAATTGTGCCATTCTTGCGTGTCGTGTAGAGACCTCAAAGAAGCCGACGCAAGAATGGCACAATTACACAGAAAACAAACACTTTGAGTGAATAGAAATACTTTGATTGAATATAAAAAATATATTTTGTATTGTATACATTCACTTTTTACACCACAACCTACATGTATTTGTTAAATGTAAACAATGTTTGTAAATCCCAGGCTCTGAAGATGATCTCAATAAAGATCGAAACGTTGCCACGACAAAGAAAATGTTATTCTGAAACTTACATCACACCAGACCGCATCTCACGATCTCTGAATAATTATCGATTATCGGTCACTAACCACCACACATTCGTATTTATATTTCGTTGTATTTTTTTTTAAATTACGCAATATGGCCGTATAAGAGAGATACTCCTTTTTTTTTAATACGATTGAGAGAAACTCCTTTTTTTTAATAAGATTGATCCTTAATCTATCTATTGGATTTTAAACATTTTTTATTAATTAAAATATCCTCCATCACTATCAATGCATTTCTGCCAAAGTGATGGCAACTTCTCTATACTCTCTGAGTAGAATTTTGAGTCTTTATTATTAACCAATTTTGTAAACACATTTTCTAACGACTGTCGATCAACAGATTTTTATGATGTCAAACGTTGTCCAGGTGTTTAAAAAATGGTAATCTGTTGGCGAGAGGTCCTGGATAATACGAAAGATGAGGCAGAACTTCATAACCAAAATCTAACAGTTTTCATGTTGTCCTTTTTTCCGATTGACAAAAATGGCTTCAATAATGCCAATTTCTGGTGTAATACTTAATTTTTATTTAAATTAAATTTATTACCGAAACTCAGTCAGAAGATTAAAAAGAACTAAGCCGTATGAACTTGTGTAGTTAAAAAAGAATAGTGAATAGTGAAATGTAAATCTTATTGTACCAATGGGTTTATAAGAATGTAAATATTTATTTATTCTATAATATTATTATAAAATTTATGGTTGATCTAATAAAACCAGTTTTAATAAATAAATTTAATATGTGGTGATTAGTGACAGTTAATCGATGATTATTCAGAGATCGTGAGATGCGGTCTGGTGTGATGTAGGTTTCAGAAAAACATTTTCTTTATCGTGCCAACGTTTCGATCTTTATTGAGATCATCTTCAGCGCCTGGGATTTACAAACATTGTTTAACCGCATGTCACGATCTCTGAATAATCATCGATTAACGGTCACTAATCACCACATATAAAATTTATTTATAAAAACTGGTCTTATTAGACCAACCATATATTTTATAATAATATTAAAGAATAAATAAATATTTACATTCTTATAAACCCATTGGCACTATGAGATTTACATTTCACTATTCATTTTTAACTGCACAAGTTCATATGGCTTTGTTCTTTTTAATCTTCTGACCGAGTTTCGGTTATGTAAGTTTGGTCGCGTCCACATTCTCGTGATGGCTGAGGCGGGCCTGGTATTTGCCGGCAAATCGTTGTATTTCCTACGTGACCTCATGGGGGGATCGTAAGATCCCTATGTAAGTCCTTATTCCTTACGTACCAAGGTGCATTGACCGTGTTATGTAAGATTTTATTTTGGAGTGTTTGTATGATTTTGATAGTGATGTGTTCGGTACAACCCCATAGTTGAATACCATATGTCCACATAGGCTTTATGTCTTGTTTATATAATAATTTATTTTATATAGCGAGGTTGGAGCCACGTCTATCAAGCAGTATAGTTGTCTATACCTTAAACCTATTTCTGTCATTTTTTTCTTCACGCGTTCTTTCCATCTCAGTTTGGCATCTAAGGTCATTCCCAGATATTTACCTGTATCGCTGTATGGTATAGTAGTTCCATCGATTGGGAGCGACGGAACATGGTCTACTTTTTTGTTTGTAAATATGAGGATGAACTGATTTATACTGAATTAGCTTGATTTTCCATTTGTTTTGTCCATTCGTTTATCTTATTACAAGCATATTGGAGGATTTTGGTATACTTAAATTTTTTTTTGGCGTTATGAACTATGCATATTAGCCATGTGACAATTCATATATGTGTGTTCAAATTTGGGGGGGTTATTGTGAAAAAAGGGCCAGAGGCGACGGTGGGAATCGAACACACGACCGCGGCGTGAGTCTCTCATGCTAACCACTCGGCTACCGCGGTCCCTTAAACTTGAGAGGAATATATTTCGGCAGTGATTGTTTTTCGCAGGATTCAAGAATCTGTAGTAAATCAGCCCAAATGAAGCCCACCAAAAGAGTCACTGTTTTTATGATTTGAGGGGGCTTTAGACAAAATTGGGCTGCTTTTCCTTTGCCACTGTCTAGTCTGCTGTTGTCCTAGAGAAGCCACTTTTCATCACAAGTAACAATTCTATCCAGAAAAGGTTTTCTGTTTCGGCAAAGAAATGTTGAGCAAACTTCATAACGATTTTTTTTGGCAGTCGTTCAACGCATGAAGAACCTAACTTTCGAGCTTTTTCACATTTCCAATTGTTTCAAAGTGGTCGGCGACGGTCGATTAGCCGACTGAAAGATTCTCTTCAAATTCGACAAGATTCTGGGATTTTCTTCGACCGAAGCTCGCTGAACTTCATCTTCCAAGGAAGAAATCCTTCCAGGACCTTCTTTGCCTTCAAGGCTGAAGTCTCCCTCTCGAAATTTTTTAAACCATGTCTGAATCTGTCTCACTCACCCCGCCAGACTTCATTAATGTTTCTGACCGTGAAAATCTGGCGTTGATATCTTAGTAAAGACTGAATTATTCTCAAGTAACTAAATGCTATTGAGGTTAAAAAGCATTTTCCTTTGGATTAAAAAGTGTTGATGTTCGTATGAAAGAATAATCCATCAAACATAAATAATTTGTTATATAGTGGGATAATTGAAAGAAAACATGAAAACCTGCATTATTTTCCGGACAATCCAATAAATGAAATAATTTGAAATGATGTTTTTGTTTCTCGAGCGTCCAAACGACATTTGTTAGAACAATTTTCATAAATTCGCTCCGCAAAATCTTATTAATAAATATTTGAATGAAATGATGATTAGATATATGTTATGAAAAGTCTTGTCCATTTAGGATCATCTTGACGCGATGAACACAACGCATACAACGGAACCGTGACTCATCCTCGGCATTATTCAGGATCTGTTACGCGCCCGCTTCTTCCGGCATACAGAAACTTCTCCTGTTCCGTCTCCTGAAATTTGTCGAAGTTCAAGCATAAAAGTAAAGCGCTGCCGTGACCGAAGTGCCACACCGGTGCCATCCGATAAATCAGATTAGCGTGAGTTTAGCGAGTTTCAAGGCTAGTGTCAGCATTAGTCATTAAGAGTTGACTCATTTAAAGACCAAAAAAACCCTCAGAGAGTTAAATGGAGTTATGAACAAATTAACGAGGCGGATCCAATTTGGCGAAACATTTAATTGAAGCCGTCCCCGCTCATAAACAAATATCTCATCTCGGATAAATAACCTTGTAAAAGTTCCAATCCTAATTCGGCTGGAATAGCTACGATCCGAATTCGCATTGAAATATCTGTTGACACAGATTTGGGGACAACTTCGAAAACATTCGACACTGCTTTATTTAATCGGTTTAGCAACTTAGCGGATAAACGGGGGGTGGGACATCCATTAAGGGAGGTACGGCACCCCCTGATATGGCGAGGCCTCACTTAAGGTAAATGCTTAAGTCCTTTTGAATTGACAGGTGATGTTATCGGGGCCATTTTCGTCTCAGATACAAAATTAGAGGGGAAGGGGTAACGTTAACTTGATGAAAATTGATCACTTATGTTACCCTCGCGGCCCATCTGTAAAAGTCAGACATGTAGTGAAATGAATAAAAGTGAAAAAATAACAGTTAACACTTTTTTGAATGTTTTCATCATTATACTTAGCACTCTCAACACGTCATACAAGAATGACACAATTACGCAGAAAACAAACACTTTGAGCCCTGAAGATGAACTCAATAAAGGTCGAAACGTTGGCACGATAAAGAAAATGATTTTCTAAAACCTACGTCCCACCAGAACGCATCTCACGACCTCCAAATAATCATCAGTAACGGTCACTAAACACCACTCATAATTATTTATGTTGTGTGTGGTGATTAGTGACCGTTAGTCGATAATTTTTCAGAAATCTTGAGATGCGGTCTGGTGTGACGTAGGTTTTAAAAAACATTTTCTTTATCGTGCCAACGTTTCGATCTTTATTGAGTTCTTCTTCAGGGCAATCTCAATAAAGATCGAAACGTTGGCACGATAAAGAAAATGTTTTTTAAAACCTACGTCACACCAGACCGCATCTCACAATCTCCAAATAATTATTATACTTAGCGAAATAGTGAAAAACTATGAATTTTTTAATAAGCTTTACCAAGGTTGCTAAAAAGTGAAAGTGATTACAACAGATTGACATCAGGTGATGGCACTCGTCGTCGTGTTTTTGTGCTAATAAGATATTAACGTGCCCGACCTTTCGAGATATCAATCTGTTAAATGTGCTAACCTGTTCAAGGAAGGTTAGTCACAAGTTTTCGAATAAATTTTTACCGCCTTTGTTTTTTAAAAGCAGACGTACCCGTTGCGACAAAGAAATTCGAATAGTGCTGTGATTCGAACCCAGAACTTCTAGCGTGGCAAATACGAGATCGGACGTCCTAACTAGTAGGCCATCACAGTCTAGCTTATTAACACGGAGTTAAATTATCTTTTTAAAAGTGATGATGATAATCATTTCGTCTTATTCGGCCCTAAACACCTTTACCATCCTTCCTTTTTCAATATGACTTTGTTCTGAACACTTCTTTTATAAACAAATACCGTCATAAAGCTCATATAGACACCAGGGTTTAAATACTTCAGACTTACAACCTTAACCAATCACTAACTATATTAAGATCCCGGAAACGTACTTTGCATTACAAATACAAGGGACTGGAGGAGTTTCCTCCTGAGTACTGCAGCTGTACAGCTTATTGTACTTTATCCCTGGCTCCATTTTTTTGGGGGCTCGCAACACAAGTGTGAATTTGAGCCCCCGGTGTTCTTCCATCGAAGAAACTCATTTTTGAAGGGGGTTGGGACCAAATTCAGGGTTGCTGAGATCTGATCCCGCTCCTTCCATTGATGAATGTCAATTTCTTTCAATTGCGGCCACCAGTCACCTTAGGCGTCAGAAAAAGTCCAGAGGCGACGTTGGAGATCGAACCGACGGCCGCGGGATCTACTAGCCGAGAGTCTGACGCCTTAACCACCGGCTACTGTCCCCTCCCGCCAAAAAAAGCATTAGAACATCCAATATAGTCGGTGAATGCATCCAAAACCTGGGGAAGAAAAGACACCCAAGATTGATAACCTAAGATCTTCGATACCCGGGCAAAAAGGATGTTTGGGTAATGAACATGCGGACAAACTGGCCTGAACGGGATCCTCAAGACTAGCCCAGCCCCAATAGTTGCTACAACAACCAAAAACCAAAGACTCTTCCATCTTAGAATGGGTCTACACAACAAAAGCAGAAATAGACGAACTCTAGAAATTCTAGACATAGTGAACTCATGGTTAAAGAACCCTTGATTCTGGTAAACACAATGTTACTAGTTATTCTAGGTAAAACTCAGGCAATTAGTACTCTATAACGGTCGCTGTCACATAAGACCTACACAACATGGGTAGTTCAATAATGAGCCCATTTGTAGGTTATGCAATGAGTAGGAAGAAACCTCTATCCATGTTATCTTTGAATTCGACGTAACTGCTCAATAGAGACATAACCTAAGGTACCATGAAGACCCGGGAAAAGTATTGCAACAACAGTCAATGACGTTCTACTTTTTAAAAGAAGGATCGAATCGATTGAACTGAAACTAAGGAACCAGAAAAAGTTCAATAATGCTGCAGTACTTGGGGGTGAAAGGGTTTACAAATATCACATTTACACACAGATTAACAACTCCTATTCCTTCTAGTGAAAAGTGTCACTTCTCGACTTAATACAATAGCAAAGTTTGCGTGAATACCCCTAGTATTGAACCGTAATTTTGTTTGCAATGTCATAAATCTAAAAACAAGTTAGACCTAAGTGCAATTCGTTACAACTCCTTACATACTTTTTGGGTGGCCTACTGGAGGAAAAGTTCTAAAGTGCCGACAGCAGTTTGGTCAAAATTGATCACCTCCGGTCCTCTTATCATCGCTTCGTAATTTCATAAATTACAGATCGACTCCGACAAACCGACCGATTAGTGTTAGTAGCCAATTACTTTGTTCGGTTAGTTTAATCGCAAGTTTAGGAATTTACGAGAAAAGAACGTACAGACTTTGAAAACAATGTTCTACGTTCGAGCGAGCAATTTCACAAATGGGTTATAAATTAACATTATCCGACGTTCAGCTCGGAAAAAAGTGTTATAAAAATTCTTGCTTCTTATTTGTACAAATTAAGTTAAAAAAATACAATAAAAATATTTAAAACGTCAAAATGACTATGGAACTGTCAAAACCACTTTGTTGTGTCATTTTATGAATGTACCATCGACCGAAACATCTGTAGCCATAGTTTCTTGCCTGATGTCATATTTGCATGCAAACGGATAAATTATGCTCCACACTGAATCTGAAAGGGCTCGAGTGGAAATATCGCATTTAAAAAATAGCTACAGGTAATTCACGGCAGGCCACCGCCAGCTGACGAGTGCAACTTAACTGGACCACTCAAATACTAATAAATCCATCACGGCCAGGCAGGGGGACTTTTCACCCGGCCGGAATGTGGTATAATTATCGTAAATAAAGGAGATTTATGGTGTTCAACTCTGGTTAAATAATGGGAGAAGGAAAATGGGGAAGTTTCAAAGCTAAAAACCGACGGGGATTAAACGGGGTTTCGCCCTGTCCGAATTGTTCTTCGCAAAACTGGAAATATAGCAAAATAGCCGTTTTTGCAGAATACGAAATGGAAAGCTTGAAGCTTTATAAATAAATTTTGTTTTTTGTTCTTCCTGATCCAGCGATGCCTCCAACGATATTAGCCAAATGCTTTAAACTCATTGGTGTATCACCTATAGTTTCATAAATCCCACGGAAATTTTTTTTTCTGTTCCACGCCTTTCAAACTTAACTGTACTATACTATCATATTCCATAAAATTCCCACAATGAAAATACAATTAAGGAAAGTGAAATGTTGAAATCCCATTAGACAGAAAGTCGACTGGAATGAAGCCAATTGCTCGAAGTCCCAGCGATGAACGATTCAACAAAATAATATTTAACTGCGAGGGAAAGAATACTGATATCATTCTAACAAATCTAGACTGTCAGCCTCGAATGCCCTTGGAAAAAAAAACAGTATTTTCTCATGGTTTTGAAATTTGAAAGAAGAAAACTACTGCGGGCTTGTCCGAGAAGGGTGTTCTGTTAATCTGGTATCCTAATCCCTAATCGGAACAACTGAAACGTATTCATGAAGTTTTAGAACACGATACCCGGTTTTGGAGGGTAAAGATAAGTTTAATTTCAAAAATACTACGCCAGACAGAAAAAAAGTAGAAATGATAGAGCACCTACTCTGTAATTCAGACCTTCTTCCCACAGATCAATTTTATTATTGCTAAAAATGTGTGGTGATTAGTGACCGTTAATCGATATTTATTCAGAAATCGTGAGATGCGGTCTGGTGTGATGTAGGTTTCAGAAAAACATTTTCTTTATCGTGCCAACGTTTCGATCTTTATTGAGACTTCAGGGCCTGGGATTTACAAGCATTGTTTATATTTAACAAATACATGTAGGATGTGGAAAAGTGAATTTATACAATGCAAAATATATTTTATATATTCAATACTTTGATCACATCAGACCGCATCTCACGATTTCTAAATAAAAATTGCTAAAAATGTTGGAAAGAAAGGACTTATAAAAATTTACGGAATCGAATGTCTACCATACACATAGACCTAACCTTCCTCCTTCAGACTGCTACCTCTTCCAAAAAGTTTTTCTTAAAAAGAAAACCTTTCATATATTGAAATATACAAAATGCTTTTTCTAATCCAAAATAGACATAATAGAGCACCTACCCGTTATTCCTGACCGTCTTCCTTCAGAATATCGCCCTTCCGAAACAAATTTTATTATAGTTCACTAGTTTCGTGGTCCGATTGACCAATTGATTTCTTTCAATTAATTAAGGTTTTTAGTTGAGATAAAAAAGTCAATGGCACGAGCGGGATTCGAACCCACGACCTTCGGCTTGATACGCCGCTGCTCTACCACTTGAGCTATCGTGACCTCGATCCTCTCGGACACCAACTTCCCATCTCAACCCCACCTTTTGAATTTTCCCTCCTTTTTGCCATTTTTCAAATGTCGTGTAATCTATTTGATTCTCGGGGACAAATGTTTTAAAAAATTTTAAAAATAAAAATAAAATTTTGATCTCAACCAAAACCTTAATTAATTGAAAAGAATTTATTTGGTCAGGCGGACCAAGAAACCTAATAAAATGTAATAAGCAAAATGAAGTATACTTCACTAAAGCTCTCCGTGGCCATTTCATTTGTCGTCGAGAATCCAATCCGATTACACGACATTTGAAAAATGGCAAAAAGGAGGGAAAATTCGAACGGTTGAGGTTGAGATGGGAAGTTAGTGACCGAGCGGATCGAAGTAACGATAGCTCAAGTGGTAGAGCAGTGGCATATTTAGCCGTAGGTCGTGGGTTCGAATCCCTCTTGTGATACTGACTTTTTTATTTCAACCAAAACTTTAATTACTTGAAAAGATTTTATTATAGTGATATCGTTTTATCGTACGTGATATACGTACATAATAAAATACTTTTCCCAATAAATGACATCGGGAAAAATGATGCAAAGACCATACCGAAATTAATGGAATTAACCTAGTACCACGGCACCAAATCTGTTGTCATGACCTTGCTCTATCAGATTGTGCCTTCCGAGCAATGAACAAATTTTATTACAGTGATGTCGTTCATAAATATATTACAACGTACATAATAAAATACTTTTCCCAATAAACGACATCGGAAAAAATGTTGCAAAGGCCATACCGAAATTAATGGAATTGACCTATTACCACGACCCAAAACCTGTAGACATGACCTTGCTCTATCAGACTGTGTCTTCCGAGCGTAAGGGGTGTATAAACCTATAAACCCTTGACTAAAAATCCTATCGTACTGAACACTGGAAGATGAGAAGAGCATTAGAATATTTATTTTTATCAGAATCGAGAAGGTCCCGGGGGAGGCGGTTGGAATTACATATACCCTATAATTCTATTAATTAAGGTTTTCAATTGAAATAAAAAAGTCAGTGTCACGAGCGGGATTCGAACTCACGACTTTCGGCTTGATACGACGATACTCAACCTACAAGAAGTCACGATAGCTCAAGTGGTAGAGTAGCGCCGAAGGCCGTGGGTTCGAATCCCGCTCGTGACACTGACTTTTTTATCTCAACTGAAAACCTTAATTAATTGAATGATATTAATTGGTCAAGCGGACCACGAAAAATAGTGAATACCCTATAATCCTGCTTACTTCAGACTTTTTCGAGCAAAGCAAGTTTCTTAAGTAAAAAAACAAACAAAAAACTTATAGTACATTGGAAAAGGTGAAAAATGAAATAAAAGATTTGTTTCTAGAAATGATAAATGATGGAGTGAGTGTGGTGTTCAATACTTTTTAAAAGGATAGTTCCTACTCACAGTAAGGCTGTGTGTAAAGCTTACTGTGAGTAGGAACTATCCTTTTAAAAAGTAAAGATTTGTTTCCATCAAAATCCAGGTATTGGTACAACTAGGGAATTTAGCAGCTTCTAAACACATCCACTTATAATCCTAACCTTGCTCCTTCAGACTACCCTGCCTTTCGAACAACGGTCTAGTTCCTTCACCAAAAAATTTAATTGGGAAAGTGAAATATGAAATAGAAAACTCATTTCTATCAAATTCCCATAGTGGTACCTCCAGGGAATTCGAACTTCTAACCAGACACCATATAGCCCTGATGGATTTTAAAGGTGCGTTGTTGAGATTTGCTGCTTGTTTGCCTTTCAGGAATGACTACGAATAAACTTTTAGTAGGTTTGTTGAGGTGACCATTAGAAAACTGTATAAAGATTCAGAAATACAAAAAATGATATTATTTAGAAAATAGGATTAGCAATTCACTTCGTCTCTAGCAGAACAGCCACCAATATATGGCTCGTCTCAATTCATACCTTGCTAAATAATTGGAAAATACGGTTTCAATTAAATTTAGTGGTTTATGAGAGAATGGTTACACCCACGACCACGCTGCATTTATTAAATTAGGCTAAATTAGATTGTCACGCAAGGAAAGAAGGAAAAGTGTCTGATCGAAACGTGATAAAACTGCGATGCAGGGAAGCTTTATTAAATTATAGCTTGCATAAATGAATTCCCTGTCTTTTTAAACAACATACATATGTAAATTTTGTAATATATTTTTAAGCTATAGATTTTATTGTGTATTTTTCTATCCGAGTGTAAGCTTGTAGTAAACACGTGTCAAATGCAGAAGGAAAAAATAATAAATTTTATTACGTTTAATTAAACCTATGTTTGTTATATACAAAGTGATTTCCGATTACTAACGTTCTTTTTTCCTTTTAAAATAATCTGTGAAATTGTGCTTCATTTATTTTTCATCTTCCTTTTAACGATTCATTCTATTTCGAAACAAGAAAAGAGGTATTTTTTATATTCATTTTTATTACGTTTACTTTCGAATCGGAAATTGCAACTTGAGAATTACATTTTCTAGAAGCTTATCTTACCATTCGATCGATCGCTCAATTCAATTACAGAAAAACGAGAGTTAAAAAAAAGACCGCAGAAACCTAGTTCATTTCCGTGAGTATTGTGTATTTTTGGTTTTATACCGGCTTAACAAAACTTTTCAGCCTACGCGTCAAATATAAAAGCGGCACAGGCTAACGTTTATTTGCTAAAATTGAAATGTGAGTGTTCAATTTTCCACCGTTTCGAATCTTGTTATTTTCCAACGTTTGTTCATTAACAAAAGCAAATAGAGATATATCGAGCTTGACGTGTAAATTCAAAGCAACACTTTCATTAGAGTCAGAAATTTATACCCAATTACAAGTACAATAATTAATAATAATTGAGGCCAAAAATAGGTTCAATTGATAATTCTAATTATAACGGTCTGGTCAGACAAACAGTGTTAAACGCTACAATTTAAACAATGAATCATCAAAAGGCCATCTGCACCTCGACCTGAAAAGATCTGTTGTGCTCCCCTGCTTTTATAACTGACTGGCCAGCTTCAGGTAATTAATCAGCATCCATAGCTTTGCCAGCGGCTCCTTAATGTAAGATGTTGCTTGCGGATTTTCTTCTACTAGGCTGGAAGAAACTGAAAGAAGGATCGGACCATCGAAGCCTATAGCATTGAGGGCGCTCAGACTACGCTGACGGAGTCCCTCGAATACGTGAGAAGTGGCGGATGAGAATGGATAGTGGTCGGTGGTGCCTACACGAATGGCGTCCATTACAGGCGTTCTCCTCTAGGGTGCGGTTAGCAATTCCACTTTAAACAAAACCGCGGCCGGAGCGGATCCGGAAGTTCTTACGCTAGGGGAGTCCCAATACTCGGGGAGATAGAGTGGCCTTCTATAGGGAGTGGGAGACCAGGCTGATGTATTTCGGCCTTGGTAGCCCTTTACGCACGGCATACGGTCTGACGCTTAATGCAGACCAGATCACTCGGCGTGAGGTTCGTCTTGGCCCCTCGGGGCTGGGACAGCTACTACACCAACGCTGCGGCTAGAACACACATCAGTCGTATGCGGAGGCGCGTCATCTCCAATCTTGAGAATCAAAATGTCCGGTAAGGCCATGAGCCAGGTACGGACGTTAAAGATCCTCATTTTCCTTTTAAGGACAATCAAGTATTTGGGAATGCAATGCAAGAACCTGCACCTACATAGACCTTCACATAAGTATATACTGTGTCCCGCGGTCTCCTCTTCTTCCTGGGAGTGTTTTTTCTGTCTGTACTCCTATCAGGTGCCTGGGAGTGTTTCTTCTGTCTGTACTCCTATCAGGTGCCTGTGCTTTAAGTGTCCTGTCAGGAGTCCAACCTGGTGTGTTGCGGTTGCCTTCCAGTAATTCTTTTATATGTTTTGCAGATAGTCCTTCTATGAATTTCTTCGCGTGCCTCATGCCTGTGGTACTATTCCACCAGGTTTTGGACTCATCGGCGCCAAACTAGACGGAATGCGACGGAAGTTTCCGCGTCGAAAAATCTGCCCAACCCGAACAAGCCACATATACAGCGGATATGAACGGAATGACTTCAACGACTGTTTGGATATGCAGTTGATAACGTTGACTCAGTTGATCGTGTACGGTACAAAGGAACAGCTTTTTATTTTGTGTATTTACAAGGCAATGGAGATGCAGAAGAGAAAGAGAGAACATTGGATTCATCCATTGAATATGAAAAGGGTAGCACTTGATCAATTACACTGTCTGTATGGGAAACTTCGACGCTATTCTGTCAAGTTCTTCCAATACTATGAGGTGACTATAGTTTCATATGACAAGCGTCTTTAAAATTCCACAGACGGGCCTGTTCTGAACTTCCACAATAAATCAGCTGCACTTGCAGTTTGCGTGTTCGACAGCCTACCTCTTCGGTTCTACGCTTGTCCGTCGTCAGAATGGCGCACCCCATGTAATTTCAACTGTTTTGATTTGTTTATACGGAACCCAGCGGAACATTCCGTCCACGGACGCTAGTGCACCTCCTGGCCTCGTGGCCTCCGGAAGGCATTACGACGGAAATTAGTGTCACTGACTTCCGTCAGGGCCTCCGTGCAGTTCCAAACACTCTTTGCTTTCGCCTCGCATGAGGTTAAGGCCCTAAGTGCTGCCTGGTTGTCAGAGGAAATGGCTATCTTCCGGGAATGTAGCCCTAGCCTTTTTATTTCTGTCATATTTTTCAATCGCTATGATTTCAGACTGGAAAACTGTAGCATATTCACCTAGGTTTAACGTCAGTTCGGTCTTTGGGCTCTTCCCGAAGACTCCAGCCCCCGGTCCCCTTGCCGGTTTTGGAGCCGTTCACTGCGTTAAGAAAAATGATACGTATAAAAAATAATTAAGCAATAGTTGCAATTTGATTTTTCGTTGCTAAACGGACATTCAATACAGGCAGTACACATTATTAATTAATAACAAAATTACTTTAAGAAATATATTATATAGAAGCTTGTTAAAAGCGGATCGACGCAACCGACTGTCAGTTGTACTTGTCTTTTTCAATCATGGTCAACACCACTACATACAAATATGCAGTCCAGGTCCTCAGTTGTTTTTTTACACATCGGCCAAGAACTCGTTTAATCTGGCTGAATAGAAAAAAACCCGATTCCTGACTCATCCCGTTAGTATAAGGTCGAGATTACATCTTGCCAATAAGAGACAAAGAATTTGCTTTGATACTCTGGTTTATATGCTGTTTGTCAATTTGATCTTGGATGTTTAGTAGCATAGAAAATAATTAGTGAAAGGTAAGTTTTTAAACGAATGTATTATTATACAGCAGGCATGGTTCACCAGAGAAGATTATGACTTTAAAATATTCTTGTTTTTTAATGCATGTTTATCTTTTAGTATGCACGAGTGTAGTACATAATAAAAATATGTCCAAATAAGTAAAAAATTAGTTCCTGTTAGGAGGGCTACTTTATAATCCATATATGTATTAAGTAGTCATAAGTGACTATTAATTGTTTTAATTAACTATATTTTTAAGCTGTCTTGGTTGAGATGAAAAAGCAAGTGTCACGAGCGGGATCCGAACTCAAGACCTTCGGCCCACTTCTGAAGATACGATAGCTCAAGTGATTAGACCAGCGGCATGTTGAAACGTCGTGGGTTCAAATCCCACCCGTTACGCTTGCTTTTCTTGTCAACCAAGGATTTAGATTAAAAGTATAATTTATTAAAACTACTTGATACAAATATTCTCAAAAAAAAGTCCCAGGAGTATGGCGGGATTTGAACCCAGAAGAGCAAGTTTGGCCAATGCGAGTCGGACGCCATGACCACTCGGCGGACCATATGCCCAAATGTGGTTCATTTCGTCAATACATTTGTCTGCGTTTTATACCCAACCCTTGATTAACCCCTAAAAGATCTACAATGATTTTTTTCAGAAATATAACAAGTTTGTGTCTAGCCCTGCTTATATCCCTGATCTTTGTCTTCACCTGGTAGGTATTTGGTAAGAACTCAATTTCTTGATTTGAGAATGGAGAATCATCAATGCTTGCGATGCTGAATGATTCGATGGAAAGAAACAGCTTAATATTATAGCAAGTAAATTCCGTAAGTTTGTAGAAGTTACCTCATGCTTCGTACTTGCTCATGAGTATTACGACCAGGAGGAAAGTCCTAGTTTTCGAATTTCCGGAGAAACCGGGAAATTTGCCGGAAAACGTGCTAGGAACCGGCGATAGTGAACCGTGTCTAAAATCCGTGAAGTGATATAAAAACAGCTCTGATCTATTGTTAAGCCCGGATTCAAAAGAAAAAGACACCGTTATACGTGAAATTAGACGTTTGAGAGTTTAACAGTGTTTTCTGATGATATGTCAAGCGGATAGAATTAACAGTTAATCGAAACACGGAGTTTAACATATTCCACGAGACTTGCATTAATAATTACGCCACATCGCGGTCAGATTAGACGGCTAGATTAACCTTTGCACTGAAATCGTCATAATGCATTTAATGAAGTACAACAATAAATCTGATAATCTAACAACTGAACATTAATTTAAACATGTTTCCCGAATGAATACAAATTCGAGAAGAAAGATGCAATAATTGCCAGCTGGAAAAACTCCTAGGGTCAAAGTATTAAAGATCGGATCAACATATACCATTATATTTCAAGGTAATTTCTATACACTATAAAATTAAATTTTTCCCTTTTAATTCAAATTAATCAAAGTTGCTAAAGGTTAGCTAATCCGGTCAGTTTAGGGGTTGTCAATCTGTCAAGTTAATACCTATAATTTTTTTATATTTACATTTGCTAGGGTGAACCTGTTTGAAGGTATCCAATTATTTCGTATCGCCTATCTTCCCCGTTTACCAGGCGCGTTTCGGCTATTATTATTTATTTCTGGCTTAGACGAGTGAGAGATAGAGATATGAGATATATTTGTGACAAGTGAGAGACCACATCGGCGTGGTTGGCAGACCAAAATGATCGATTACTACAAATTAGTAACTTTGTACTAATAAATTAATGTTCACCCGCCTCTTCTCCGTTCCACCAGACGGATTTTAGCTTAAATCCCACAATGTATATTGAGAGGACGCATAGAAACCAGGAGTAAGTGAGTGTGTCTCCGTCTGACTTTTATGTTTTTACCTTGACGTTTGAGGGCCATCTTCAATAGAAGGTTTCTGCGATATCCTTTTCCATTGACCAAAAGACAGTAAACTCGTTATGTAATGATTTAAATCTAAATAAAATTTCAACAAGTCCCATTATTCACAAAAGACAGTTGGACAAATAAACAAGAAATTTTTATTTGAGAAATCTGTTACAAAAGAAACAATCAAAGCTTTTTCTCTCACTTAGCATTTGGACAAAGTCTGGATTTTTGTTATTTGTTCCGGAGTTTTCTTATTTACTAACCAATACGAAAAGTCGAATAGCGTCAGACAAATGAACGGAAACGACCGAACTACAGAAACAGTACCATGAAGCCTGCCATTAATTGTACATTTGCTACATACACAATATGCAAATAGAATAGCACGAGAGAGAGAGAAAGAGAGAGAGAGAGAGAGAGAGAGAGAGAGAGAGAGAGAGAGAGAGAGATATGAGACAGATAGATAGATAGAAAGCTATAGAAAGAGGAAGAGAAAGAGAGAGTGATTGAACTAGAACTTACAGTCACATATATAAAGAATGGGAGAAAAGGAGAGAGTGAGAAAAAGAGAGAGACGAGACAAACAGAAATATATAAATATATATATCGGGTTGTCCGGAAAATAATGCAGGATTTTGGTACTAAACAAAAAAAAAGAAACTAGTTACTTTAAAGCAATGTTCTTTAATCAAAATAATTTCCCATACTCTCAATACATTTCTCCCAACGTGTTGNATATAGATAGATAAATAGAGAGAAAGAGAGAGGGAGGGAGAGAGAGAGGGAGAGAAAGAGAGAGAGAGTGAGTGAGAGAAAGAGGGAGAGAGAGAGATGAGAGAGACAGACAGACAGATAGATAGATAGAAAGCTAGAGAAAGAGGAAGAGAAAGAGAGAGAGAGAGTGAGTGAGAGAAAGAGGGAGGGAGAGAGAGAGTGAGTGAGAGAAAGAGGGAGAGAGAGAGAGTGAGTGAGAGAAAGAGGGAGAGAGAGAGAAAGAGATGAGACAGACAGACAGACAGATAGATAGAAAGCTAGAGAAAGAGGAAGAGAAAGAGTGAGTGATTGAACTAGAACTTACAGTCACATAGATAAAGAATGGGAGAAAGGGAGGGAGGAGGGAGGAGGGAGGAGAGAGAGAGAGAGAGTGAGAGAGAAGACAGAGTGAGACAGGCGGGGAAAGAGAGAGAATAAATATCTTAATATGGAAAAATCTTTATGTTCCAACATGCACCGTGCATCATGACATGGTGATTCACTTTGAATTAAAACAGTTGAAAGTTATGATGTTTTGTGATTGATCATTGATGATGTACGAAAAGATTTGAAGCTACAACTCGAAGCCAAACTTAATTCAACTCATTTTACTTATTTTTCTCGTTCTATGGGCATTTATCAACGTCCTAGCAGTTATATACCCCTTTCCCGTCAACAACTAATGACGTTCGCCGGAATTTTTAATTGTTTTCCCCTTCGGTCGAACCAACAGCAACACGGAACGGCAGTTTTGCCGCATTGATTTTTTCCCACCTAGAATTTTCTCCTCCCTGTTATGCGGCGGATGTTGCAGAAACGTTAGCAAGAGGCTCATTCCAAGGCGAAACCGACGTAATTAGACCTCTCGAAGTTTCATTTATTTCACGGTGCGGTTTCGTTGTGGACTCAGGAGAAACCGAAAGGGCCTAATATCAATAAGTAAATATTCGATCCGCCCCACGCAATCTGAATTTAAAATAAAGCCTTTAAAAACCACACAGGCGTGTTTGAGCGCAAAGCAACCCTGTCAGAGGTTTACGGGATGTAAATTATAAAAGAGGCAGAATAAATCGCAAGGATAACACTACCATGGCCCGTTTTTCACTCCTCTAACAATTCACATAATGATTTATTCAATTTCAACCCCCTGAATTTAAAACCAATTTTGATTAGGATTTGAATGCTTGATTAAAATTTAAACCAATTCCACTAAAGCTGGCAAATACGGCATAAATATTAAATAATCTCATCTGACTTAAACGGAGAGAGAGGAACGACAACGCTAAGTCCATATACGGGAAATTAACATTCGAAAAATACAAAAATTATCTATTACCTATGAAATAATGGGCTTGGGGAAAATTGATTTTCGAACGGATTTAAAAACCTTGACATTCTTGTTTAATTTTTTTTTCTAACCCAACCGTTAAGAACTAGAAATTATGTAATCAACTTTACTATGACTTAAAGTCCAAGTATCTTATACAGCATTTGATCGCAAAACTATAACATTTAGATAAGAAGAGCCCTAAAAAAAGTCTTATGCCATTTTTTCATGTTATTGATAATTACTAAAAAATTAAATAAAATGTGTGGTGTTTAGTGACCGTTACTTGATGGTTGTTTAGAGGTCGTGAGATGAGGTATGGTGTGACGTAGGTTTTAGAAAAACATTTTCTTTATCGTGCCACATTTCGAACTTTATTGAGATCATCTTCAGGGCTCAAAGTGTTGATTTTCCATGTAGATGTGTCATTCTTGTCTGCCGTGTTGAGAATGCACTGGAAAACAAACACTTTGAGCCCTGAAGATGATCTCACTAAAGATCGAAACGTTGGCACGAAAAGAAAATGTTTTTCTAAAACCTACGTTTCACGAGACATCTTACGACCTCCAAATAATCATAATATAAAATGGTTCTCTCTCTCTCTCTCTCTCTCTCTCTCTCCCCCCCCCTCTTTCTCGCTCTCTAATTGCATTGGTGCTGTGGTTTTATATGCGGACAGTTAAAGAAATTTAAAAGCATGCTTTTATAGCATTTGGTATTAATAAGGCCCGGGGAGTAATAAAAATCAGGAGCTCAATGGAATTCAACAAAAAGAATTTCACAAAAAAACAACCTACAGTACTTAAAATTAAAGTCACATCACTTCAATACTTTTGTTTTGGCTTAACTAAAATTAAAATCTAACTTGAATATCGAACTTTAGTATCGAAAATAACATAACTTTATGACAAAATCTCATCAGAAATCACTAATGTGGAGTGCTTGCGTGAGTGAATGTGGGTATGCGTGTGTGTGCGCGCGCGCCTGCGAGTGTGTGAAAAAGTGAAAGTGAAGAGAGAGAAACACATGGACACATGGAAAATTCTTTTTTTACCCATGTACGTTTTCGTGGTCAATTGACCAAGTTACTTCTTTCAATCAATTAATTATTCTTTCTCTGTAAGGTCTTGGTTGAGAACAAAAATTCTTTCTTACAAAATTCTTTTTTACCCATTTACGTTTTCGTGGTCAATTGTCCAAATTACTTCTTTCAATCAATTAATTATTCCTTCTTTGTAAGGTCTTGGTTGAGAACAAAAATTCTTTCTTACAAAATTCTTTTTTACCCATTTACATTTTTGTGGTCAATTGACCAAATTACTTCTTTCAATCAATTAATTATTCTTTCTCTGTAGGGTCTTGGTTGAGATAAAAAATTCTTTTTTACAATTTAGCAACCACTAAGAAATAACTTTTCCTTCATATTCTCACTACTTTTATCTGATATTTTAACTTCGATTTTGCCCAATGTATGTTGAGAGAAAGTGAGAGAGAATGAGGAAGAGTGTGCTTGTGCTGTGCTTTTCATGTAGTTGACAGCGCCTCCATCTTTGGCTTTTAAGTTTTTATCGTGTCGTCTGTGGTTTCGTTTTGTTCCCCTTTCCCAGGTAATGTTTCCTTTTTGAGATGTTCCTTATGTGTCATTTGTACTGTCAGTAGACCATTTCAGGCTTTTTATCGATCCTCTTCTTTACACTCTTGTCCTCCTATGTCACGCTTCTTTCAATTCTTTGTATTGAAAACAAACCTTCTTGGTCTCATTTTGCATTTAAAGCATATCGTAAATATCCTCCTATCTGTTTAACCTGGATCAACGTCGACAAAATAAAAGAGAGTCCCAGATAAAACGAAAATCCCAAAATATCCTTAGTTTGAGGAATCGTATTTCTTCTTGACAGGTCGTAATGTTTCAAATCTGTGTAAACTGCGATATCCTCGTAGGAATGTGAATCGAGTGCTGTTTGATTAGGGCCGATGGAAAGACGACACCGTCTTGGCAAACAGGCGATGTTTGGACTCCTTGTTTATTCTCGGTTAATTCCTCCTTCCTCACTCTTTCGCGAAGACGTTTTCCCTCAGAAACTTTCATCGTTTGAACATGGCTTAAACGAAAGTAACTATCGATTCGATTTTGACCTCTGATCAGGACGTTTAATCCGATTCTACGGATCCAACATTCGAAACGATTAGCAATGCAAATTAGCATTGATTGAGCAAATGGATTTTTCGACTACATATCCAATGCACCAAGTAAAAAAATATATATATGCATAAACGAATATTGTGTATACATATCGATAAACATCTGGCGTCCATTTGATCGAATCTAATGATAGTAGCCAAAATTGGCCATTTGTCAGTCAATGGCACACCCCTGACGACTCAACACTTACGTCCTTGCGCGGCCCGGCGTTCTGCGACGGTTGTAGGTTGACATGGAGAGTTGGTGCCCGAGAGGATCGATAGCTCAAGTGGTTAGAGCAGCGGCGTATTTAGCCGAAATTCGTGGGTTCGAATCCCGCTCGTGACACTGACTTTTTTCCAACCAAGATCTTACATAAAAAGAATAATCAATTGAAAGAAGTAACTTGGTCAATTGACCACTAAAACGTAAATGGATTTATATTTATAATGTAGCATAACATGAATTAATTATGTTTTGAAACTTAAGACTATAGATGAAAGTGAGATTTATTATTGATTATGATTGAAGACCGAAACTTGTCATTGTTTTGTTAGACTAAAACTGCAAGACAAGGCTATAAAATGAACTAAGTTTGCATAAATAAATACACAACCAATTGGAACTGACAGATGTAACAATATTTTATAAAACCTATATTTCAAACCACGGCAATAATTCTTAACACAGCTGTCATTTTCCTTCAAGTTGCGTCAAATAATAATAATTGATTTATTTATCCATAAATCTAGATTTGTAATGGAAACGAAGTGACAAATAATCTTCCCACATTATTTCTACCCGGGGAAAAATACAAAACGCAATATGACTTTTGTTCCGCCAGAAAATAACTTTATTTCGATGATATTGCTTAGTATTTGCAATTACTGCCAGGCTTTACCTACCTCTTGAACGAAAATAAAGCATTAAGTTCTTTTTCAATGGCAGAATTAAACGAACTTAGTCTGCGGAATGATAATGACGTGAGGAATATTCTGGTTAACATTGAAAAGCCCGATGACAAGTTTTCTCCAGGAATCAACATGATCAAAACAACAAGCTAATTGAAAATTAAATGATTATTCACAATTAATATAATTTAAAGCAGGTTTTACACTTTTAGTACAATCTGTTGAACAGATAGAGACTGAATACTTTACTGGATCCGTCTGTCCTCGCTGGTTTGTCTGCGGTTGTTTCGAAGTCAATCAGTTCAATAATGTTCATCGACTCGCGGACGAACAAACACCAACCTTGTACTTTAAAATTATGCCACAATACAGAATCATAAAATTTTTTAATGACTTTCAATCAATCAATTATTCTTTGTATGTAAGGTCTTGGTTGAGATAAAAAAACTAAGGGTCACGAGCGGGATTCGAACCCACGACCTTCGGATAAATACGCCACTGCTCTAACCACTTGAGCTATCGAGACTTCAAAAAGTCGAAATCACAATAGCTCAAGTGGTTACAGCAGGGGCGTATTTATCCGAAGGTCGTGGGTTCGAATCCCGCTCGTGACAGTGACTTTTTTGTCTCAACCAAGACCTTACATACAAAGAATAATTGATTGAAAGAAGTAACTTGGTCAATTGAACATGAAAACGTAAATGGTTTTTAATGACGTTGAACCACTACGTAATATTCACAATCATCAAATCCTATTTAACAAATATTTATAATTTTTCCTTTAACAGAACAATTGTGTCTACAATACCTCCAGTGAATGGATATTGGACTATATCTGGACAAAAGACTCACTGGAACCGACATACTTGACTATAAGGAAGAAGGCCAAGACCCCAGGAACAAAATACCAAAAAGACCATTAGACAAATGAACCAAACTGAAAGGATGCACTAAGGTCGACGTACACAATGTGGTCCAACAAACGTTCAGTACAGCCAGGTGATCCAAACTTAACAAAATTAAATCATTATAATCCTAAATATAAAGGACAATAAAGAAAAGTCGATACTGCCTTCTATGTTATAATTTCCAGCCGTATCTTTCATCCCATCTGTGATCCTAGGATAATTTCATTTTAAGCCGGTAAGCCACGATCTACACAGTAAACTTCGTTCTAAACTTCGCAGAACGCCGGGCTGCGCGAGCACATCAGTGTTGAGTCGTCAGGGGTTTGCCATTGGCTGACATATCTCCAATTTTAGCTGCTATCACTAGATTCGATCAAATGGGACGCCAGATGTTTATCGATAGTATGCGCAATGTTCGTGTATGCATATATATATATTTTTTTTTACTTGGTGCATTGGATATATTAGTCGAAAAATCCATTTGCTCAATCAATGCTAATTTAAAAATCTATTGCAAATTGATAAGTTTTTGACTGTAATTGTAGACATTATTGAATAATTAATGAAGATTAGGTTTGTATTGTATGTTGTTGAACAAATACTGCAGTATTGAATTTTATTTATTAACATAACGTGTGGTGTTTAGTGACGGTTAGTTAAAGATTATTTGGAGATCGTGAGATGCGGTCTGGTGTGACGTAGTTTTTAGAAAAACATTTTCTTTATCGTGCCAACGTTTCGAACTTTCTTGAAATCATCTTCAGAGTTCAAAGTGTTTGTTTTCTGTGTAGATGTGTCATTACTGGGTGTCGTGTTGAAGGAGCCCTCTACACATCTACACAAAAAGCAAAACATTTGAGCCCTGAAGATGATCTCAATGAAGATCGAAACGGCACGATAAAGAAAATGTTTTTTTAAAACATACGTCACACCAGATTGCATCTCACGACCTCCAAATACTTATTAACATAACGTTTTCGACCTCATGACACGAGTCCTCTTCAGTGTTAATTACATTTGTCTAGCATATGTAAAATCAGTGTACAATGTACACTCATTGTTAAGAAGTAATTCGTGAAATAAAATTCCATCCTACAGTATTTGTTCAACAACATACAGTACAAATAATAAAATGTATAAAATAAACAGCAAAATTAATTATCATTATTTAAAAATATATACAGATTCGATTGGTTTAAAAGGTTAGGAAGTTTTCTCCAAGATCAGATCTACGTTGCCGTATTTGAAAGCATTTTTACTTTCCTGACAAGCTTTTAATATTAATAAAGTGATGAGGATGTATAATATCATCGTTAATTTATGTATGCGGACTGTATTTCGAGATTGTGACGACAGTGCGGCTATCCTGTTTGAAGAAAATGAAAGTTAACCAAACTGGGACAGATTTTTTTCTAAACTAACAATCGATATTGTAAGAGGCCGTCTCGCTGGAGATATACCGATTTAAAGGAAAAATATATATCACCTACTGTTTAGAAATTCATGGGTCATATCGAACCGGCTGGTATGAAATAAAGGTAAGGGGCATGGGAAAATAGGGGGTGGATAACGGAGGAGGGTAAAACGGAGCAAGGTCGATACTGCAAGCGTCCACCCGTCTGACACACCCTAATTTTTTTTTTGTTTTTTACCTAAGTCCAATTGGTTTTGACAGTTTTCGAAAAAGTCTGTACGAACTTAAGGGACCATTTCCTCGATTTTCCTTTTATCCAGATCTTTACATATGATTGGTATTTTACTTACTTAAATCATAAGCTCATAGGATTTTTATCAACAAATATTTTAGCTTGCATTTATATGCAGTCTTTTGTAATGTAATGGATATAAGTGTTTTGATTATCATTTTTTGCCGTATTACATATCAAAGTTTTCTTAGACATAACACAACTCGCCTTAGACTTAATACAACTCAGCAAAACCACTGTAAATTTAGGCCATTTATTATTTTGTTCCGATACTTTTTCGAATTTAGGTGAGAGAGAGAGAGAGCTATTGCCACTTCTGGTACAGATGGGTTAAATGCTTAAGAATACTGTATTTGCCAAAAAGCGTTGATAAGTTGATTAGAATATGCAACATAAATAATAATTATTCAGAAATCGTGAGATGCGGTCTGGTGTGATATAGGTTTCAGAAAAACATTTTCTTTATCGTGCAAACGTTTCGATCTTTATTGAGATAATCTTCAGGGCAATCTCCATAAAGATCGAAACGTTGACACGATAAAGAAAATGTTTTTCTGAAACCTACATCACACCAGACCGCATCTCACGATTTCTAAATAAATACAATTAAAAGTTTAAGTGGATGTGAAATTTTCTATAAAGGCAATCTAATAACCGCTTAAAGAATTGGGTGAACACCTCAATTAAAAATAATCAATTTTCACCAATAACCAGCATAAAAAAGTAAACAGAAGAATTTCTTTTTCGTTTATTTTGTTATTTATCTTCATCAGAGCATGTATATCATAGGAAACAGTAGCTTTTTTCCTTTTTTATTGATTTTTACATCTGTAAAAAATTTACAACAGTAACAATGTAAGAACGAAAGAATTGGCATGAAAATTAAGTGAAGATAAGTCGCCCAGTGATGAGTGTCGTATAGAATCATGGATGGTAGTCGGAGATAAAGTGGATAGGGATAAAAGAGACGGCCTTAAGGCCTTCCGCACCGCGACCTGAGTAAATCTATTGTTCTCCTGGGATGGTAGTAAAACTGACCTGTCCAACCAAAGCATTGGAATGTGTGGAAAGAGATTGATAGAATTTTTTGTAAAAGGTTTTCTCTACTTCCCGAACAAAGAGAATATTAAGGTCTCTGTGTAGGGTGAGGTTTGATAAGTTGATACAAAAGACGGTCAACAATTTTTCTTAGGACTTCTGCTTCGAGCCTGTGGGTCCACTGGGAGTTGGAATGCCTAGTTGACTCCCCAGAATGCGATACCAAAAGTCCACATATGTTTGCAACCAACCGTATCAATCTTTTGTAGTTAATTGGAAGTTTGGATCTGTTTAAACTATTAAACAATAAGAAACTACAATAAAATATTTTTCAAACTAATTAACCCACGATCTTCGGCTAGATACGCCGCTGCTCTACCACTTGAGCTACCGTGACCTCGATCCACTCGGACATCAACTTCCCATCTCAACCCCACTTTATGAGTTTTCCCTCCTTTTTTTCAAACGTTTTGCCTTTAAAAGCCACATATTTGCGACTAGTCATTTGATCCTGATTAAATTGGCATTGGTATAAACAGAATATTTTTTTCTTAATTGAGAACTTTATTGATTAGGTCAAGAGGTTATTACTAGCAGAGAAAATAAAAATACTACATTACAGCGTCGGATACTAACAACGGTTTGTTGCTAACTTCTATAAACAAATGTTACTTTTTTGACGTAATTTACCAAAAAACCAACTAGCGAGAGACAACATAGAGACATTAACAGAAAATTGCGCGATTTAGGTTTTGAATAAGTCGCTGTACAATCAACATACACAATTATAAACTAGTAGAAATCAAACGATAAAAATATAATTCATATTCAATTATTTTAAATTTATGATAAATATTTAGTAGTAGAGTCTTGTTTAAACGTTTCTTCAATATTTCGGTAAATATAATGACCTTCCGGTCATGGTTTTATCGTTTTCTGGAAGTGTTTACAATTTTACCCTAAAGAGCAAAACCTCTGTACGGAAGCGAAGGAATTTTTTTATAATGGTCTTATATTGACCATATTAGAGTACGTGTTGATCAAATGAACATTTTTTGTGTGGGGGAGTGGTCAAAAATTCCAGGGGTGACGGTAGGAATCGAACCCACGACCGCTGGATCTACGAATCGACAGCCCGATGCACTAATCACTCCGCCAACCCCAATACGAAGGTATTAAGAAATTACAGGCATTCTGCAAGGAAAACATTGCTATTTTTTTATTATTAATGAAGTTATTGTTTAAATAGTAATGTTCATATTTGGTTAGACAAAATTTGAGTTTTAACGTCATAACGTTAATAGATCAAAATCGTATGCACTTTACAATTTTAAAATTTTAAGGATGCATAATTGTAAACTACTGACCGCAGGGTACTTTGTAGTGGTTCATAATGGTTTTAGCTTAAAACGACTAAAATTCTAAATCCCTTTTGCAAGTTTGTAAGGCCTTTTCCAACGTGGACTCATAAAAAAAGTAAAACTGCTGAGTGTTAAACCGAGTTTAAATTCTTAGGATTTTTGCCAAATTTGTTCAGCATGGAGTAAAACGAAACAAGTGAGACAGTTATTTGATACGAATGTCGCTCAAATGGCGAGATTTAAAAAACATAACAAGAGGAATTCAATGGATGAATCGGAAGTATGTAGAAGGCATTCCTGACGTGAGTGACTCGGCCGACTTGGTCGATACCGGGGTTCTGAAGGCCTCGCTGCCCTCAGTCGAAAGTAATCACCAACCTTAAATAAAGGTCCCGTCCTTTCTTAATTTTATAATTGGAATACTGTTGGTAATCGGTTTAAGAGCACTTAAATACCTTGGCACTTATAAACTCATACACGTCCATTAGTCCTATGGTGATAGCTCATTTATATTCTAAAACCCCGGTGGGATGTACAATCACATAAATCATCGCATAATTTATGTGTTAACGATATTGTTGAAAGCGAAGCTTTGTCGCCCAAATGGAAATTAGACAAGATGACTATTTGATTAAAACAGTAAAAAATTTAACGATCAAAACCACCCTGATATTTTTCACGAATTATTACATAAAACTGAATTTACATAAAGAATGAAGAAAGTTTTGAAAAAAAATGCAATAAAACGACCAAAATTCCAATGAACGAAGAAGAACAAGAAAATTTTCCAAAAATTATCATTCTCCATTAATTATTCGGAGACCGGGAGATGCGGTCTGGTGTGACGTAGGTTTTAGAAAAAAACATTTTCTTTATCATGCCACGTTTCGATCTTCATTGAGATCATCTTCAGCACCTGGGATTTATAAACATTGTTAAAATTTTACAAATACATGTAGGATGTGAATAAATGAATTTATACAATGCTAGAAATTTTAGATTAAAAAAAACATAAATAAATAAAATAAATTTATACAATACTAGACAATTTTAGATTAAAAAAAAGATTTCTAGCATCGTATAAATTCATTTTTTTTATTTAAAATTTTCTAGCATTGTATAAATTCATTTTTTTAATTTAAAATTTTCTAGCAATGTATAAATTCATTTTTTTAATAAAAAATTTCTAGCATTGTATAAATCCATTTTTTTAATATAAAATTTCTAGCATTGTATAAATTTTTTGTTAATCTAAAATTTCTAGCATTGTATAATTTTTTTTAAAATATAAAATTTCTAGCATTGTAAAAATTAATTTTTTTTTCATCTAAAATTTCTAGCATTGTATAAATTATTTTTTTAATCTAAAATTTCTAGCATTGTATAAATTATTTTTTTAATCTAAAATTTCTAGCATTGTATAAATTATTTTTTTAATCTAAAATTTCTAGCATTGTATAAATTATTTTTTTAATCTAAAATTTCTAGCATTGTATAAATTTTTTCACATCCAACAATGTTTAAAAATCCCAGGCCCTGAAGATGATATCAATAATGATCGAAACGTTGGCACGATAAAGAAAATGTTTTTCTAAAACCTACGTCACACCAAACCTCATCTCACGAACTCGGAATAATAATGTAAACAATGTTTTAAAATCCCAGGCCCTGAAGATGATCTCAATAAAGATCGAAACGTTGACACGATGAAGAAAATGTTTTTCTAAAACCTACGTCACACCAGACCGCATCTCACGAACTCCAAATAATAATTTAAACAATGTTTTTAAATCCTAGGCCCTGAAGATGATCTCAATAAAGATTGAAACGTACGCACGATAAAGAAATTTTTTTTTAAACCTACGTCACACCAGACCGTATCTTACGAATTCCAAATAATAATTTAAACAATGTTTTTAAATCCCAGGCCCTGAAGATGATCTCAATAAAGATCGAAACGTTGACACGATCAAGAAAATGTTTTTCTAAAACCTCCGTCACTCCAGACCGCATCTCACGATCTCAAAATAATCATTATCTAACGGTCACTAAACACCACACAATTCTGCATTAATATGCTCGAACTCTGTGCATCAAGGTGTGGTCTTGAAGGGAAAAGAAAATTCAGTTGCTACTGCCAAGCTTTCGACTTATTTTAATGTCAATATCATCTAGAAAAATCACAATTCATGTCTTCACAAGTGTCATATTGTTAGATCTTCTACGTTTAACCAAGGCAACCCAACTTTGCTAGTTTGGTTAGTTGATGGATTTTGGGGAAGGATTATCCTCCCAATTTAGTAAGTTACTAATTAAGTAACCTGAGAACACATGTCCACACTTTTATGAATAAATTACTAATATTAGGCCATCTATTCACCAACCTTTTGATCGAAGGAAAATAATTTTAAACGGAGAAACTAGTTTTAGTTCAAACCGTTGAAATCTGAACCACCAGGATTCGATCGCCGTTTTTAATTTCAAAACTTTTGAAACTTTAAACGCCAACTAGGGTTAAAGATTCTTTAATGACTTTCAGAAGGAAATACTAGATATAGCGGTAATGACAGTTTGCCATATTAAGGGGCAAAATTAGTATTTTTGAAACTTCGTATTTTTTCAGGTGAAATGATTGAAATCCTAAAAGTCAGACCCCATGTTTTTTTGGGTAACCGTGTTTATAAAGTAAAGCTGAAAACTCAGTGTTTGATATTCCTCTCTCGGGGTCGAGTTGAATAGGCGATGATAAGCCTCATATTTTAGAGACAATCACGATTTTTTCTGCCCTTGTGAAAGTGAGAAGACAATCTATTAAACATAATCTCTCACTCCTCGTTTGGTCCGAAGGGAAATGTAATTTTTGCAAATGATGCTAAAGCTCGTTAAAATCTTCCCTCTTTCTATCTTGCCGGTGAACGGTAACCTTCATTTTATCTGATTAAATAGCACAACGGCAATAAAGTCCAACCGCTTTCAACCGTCCATTACTTAAATGCTGCGCGTAATTCGCATTAATAATAAGATGTAATTGGTTTAAACCAATCACGAATCGCGGTGGAACATAAATGGATGGGATGACCTTCGAGTAAGCAAAATTGTTAATTATTACACGCCCCTATGGTTTCGGGGGGTGAGAGGGCGTCTGTTGACAAATTGGACGTCTTGGAAATCAACTCGCCGGCGCCGAATATTCCTTAGAAAGCGGACGACAAAATAATTCACCAAACTGGGACAAGGGGCCCAAGTTTGACCTAATTAACACTCATGCCAAATTGTGCCAAATTGATGTGTTTTTGTGTTGGTTACCAATTATATAACAGGACGACCGAAGGCAATTTAATAAAGCCGTTTATCTCTAAAGGCTTAAACTGTACACTTCTGTTTTTCCGCATATAAAGAAGCACGTCAGGAAGATATGATAAATAAATTAACAAAGAAAAAAGGCAAAAGTGAGTAAAGCTCAACGATTCCGATACAAATTCGAGAGTTTAGAAAAAATAAAGTAAATATAAATACACTGAAAGTTTAACTAAACAAAAAATATTTATGCTTTTTGAAAGAAAATCGTGGTTGGTGATTTTGACATATACAAAGAAATACAAAATTAAATCCATTAGAGTTCGTGGTCCGATTAACAAAATAACTTTTTTCAATTAATTAATCTTTATATAAGGTATTGGTTAAGATAAAAAAGTCAGGGTCACGAGTGGGATTCGAACCTACGACCTTCAGCTAAATACGCCGTAGCTCTACCACTTGAGCTATTGTGAGTTCGATCCACTCGGATACCAACTTTTCCAAAAAGGGGAAATATTCGAAAGGTGGGGTTGATATGTGGAAAATATAAAAATATTTTTTGCAATGTATAAATTCACTTTTTTCCCATCCTACAGGTATTTGTTAAATTTAAACCATGTTTATAATTCCCAGGCCCTGAAGATCAAATCGAAACGTTGACACGATAAAGAAAATGTTTTTCTAAAACCTATGTCACACAAGACCGCATCTTAAGATCTCCAAATAATCATTGACTAACGGTCACTAAACACCACACTTGTATAATATAAATAAAATGTATAAAGTTCCAAAAGCTAGACCAAGATTTAAAATTAAAAATGTTTTATTCGACCACATCCCTGATAACAACCAAGAGAACATTATCTGCAAAAGTTGATCGATAAATCTAAAAAACAATATCAAAGTTTATTCTGTTTTTAAACTAAGCAGTTAAATTCCTTTACGACGTGGATGACAGGTGAAAACCAGTTGCCTTATTGGTATGATGTAATTAGCATGCCAGTTGAAATGTAACGACCGAACTACCATCCAAACACAGATTTGAGAAAAATTCAAATTTTGTCTCAGCCAAATCGTGACATCAAAAAAATAGAATTATAGATCTAATGAAAATTGCGGACAAAGCGAATATCGGATGTTATCTTCATAGTACTGATAGTAGTAGTAGACAGCAGGCGCTTATACTTTTTTTTGGGTTACCAGACTATCTGACGGCTTCTCTTCATCTTCATAGTTCAAAGACCAATTGGGCAAATAAAGGACGTTCACAAAATAAAACATAATTTTTTTAAAGATATAAAAAGACAGCTTAATGTGAAATTTAAGTAAAGGGAAACATCCGGACACTCGTATTTTGTTGTTTATATCAAATTATATTTATATTTATGTTTATGTAAGGTATTGGCTGGCAGTGTCACGAGCGGGATTCGAACCCACCACCTTCGGCTAAATACGCCGCTGCGAATACCAATACCACTTGGGCTATAGTGGTAGAGCAGCGGCGTATTTAGCCGAAGGTCGTGGGTTCGAATCCTGCTCGTGACACTGTCTTTTTTATCTCAACCAATAGCTTACATAAAGATTAATTAACTCTAATTTACGGTTACGTTCGTCCCGAGAAAGAGGTTAAAATGCGTCTACGGCCATATTTAACTCTCCATCCATTATGTTACAATATACTTATTTTAACGGAAATCAAATTAAACGACATAGGAAATTCATGAGTTTTAATAAAATTGTTTAATTATAACGGTTTGGAAAAAAAATTCAGCAAAACGCCAGAAAATCATTTATCACCGGTTTTTTTTTCTTTCAATGTATAAAGGATATACATCACACTTCGTGTAATCCAGATTAATTTGAGCACTGCCGTATCGGTTTCTAAGAAGTGAACTATCTCGTTTAATATACCAAAAAAGGGCGCACCGTTGAAAGGGCGGCTCTTGCTAAAAATGAAAATCGACCCTGTGGTGGAACGTGTTCCAGCATTAAACATTCATTCATGCCGTCACTTGCAAACTTCGATTCCTTTTTATTAAAATAAAAGGGTGGGTCATTTTAATAAGTTTACTACCGTACTCTTTCCTATGAATAGAAGAATGAATTTATTCGATAATTTCGCCTAATTGGTGTCAGGGTAGTTTTTTGTTTTAATTTATGTAAAATAAGCATTAATGGTGTTCACTCTAAACAAAAGCCAACATTACTTTCTACAATTTTTGTTTTTTAAAAGCTTTCAATTAACTGTAAGGTTAAGTTCATGCATAATATTCTGCAATGGGATAAATTCACCTAGCTCGAGTTAGAATACAGATAAATGAGGAAGCCACAAGGCTCATATCGACCTGAGTAGATCTATTGTGCTCCTCTACTTTATTTATTGGCCAGGTTCAGGTTGTTAGAAAACTTCCATAGCTTTGTCAGAGGCTCCCTAGTGTAGAACAATCTTGCTTGCTGCTGCTTTTCCTCTCCTAGTTGCAAGAATCTACCCCTACATAGGTCCTGACAAAAACATGAAATGTTTTCTGCCGTCTCATCTTCTTTCTGGCAGTAAACTACACAGTATTTCTTGTCCTACCCGGTACATATGTCTTCTTAGCGGCAAGGCCTTCAGGAGTCCAATCAGGACCCTGGTCTATTGAGGTTACCTTCCAGAAATTCCTTTGTGAGTCTTCCGGATAGCCCTTATATGAATCTCTTCTATCTTCTCTCCTCATGCCTAGGGGACTTGATCCCCCAAGTTTTGGTCTCAATAAGGATGCATATTTGAAGGTATCCTTTTCGGTGGCAATGTGCTAGACCACAGTAGGGGGCTTAGATCATATTGGCTCGGTTTTTGGCCAACATGTCCACTCTCCCATTGTCCAAAATGCCCAGAGACATATGCCAGGGTAAAATCACTGACTTATTCAGGGATTCCACACAATACTTCCATGAACTTTTTTTGTGTTTATCTTTAGGTTAAGGCTTTGACTGCTGCCTGACTGTAAGAGAAAATGGCTATTCTTTTCGAATGTGTCTCTCGTCTTTTTATTCCTCTGACGCAGTGTAGGTATGTATTTACATCAGTCAGTCCAGTCTTCGAGGACTCCAGCTCCCATGTTTCTTTCGGTTTTTGGGCCGGCAGTATACAGGAATTGGCCTTCAGAGGTATTATCTTTGGCTCCTCTTTCCTTTCTGGTTTAAGTACGAAAATCGAACTAATCGATAACCTTGCTGTCCGGAGTATCTTACAACAATTCAAAGGTTTTTCTTATTTATAGGGTCTTATTCAATAATAATTAAGCGACAAAAATGTACCTTAACTACTAAATTCGAAAAAGGATTAAAGATAACAGAAAGATCGTAAGCATCGTATGCACGTCCAACAACCGCTTCAACCAAAGATCGTTTGGTGGGATTTGAAGAGGGTAATTTGGTTCGGAAGAAAACGTCAATTCCGAAGACTGTTCCCAACTATTCCAGCTATCAAGGAGAATCGGTAAGCAACACTGAATACAAATGAAGCCGTTGGTAATGCGGCAAAAATGTTGCAATTTTGCTGTGTACGTGCAACCTCACGCAGGCCTCCAGAAATAGAGGAACAAAAAGAAACCAAAAAGACAAACAAAAACTAAATTTTAATTTACATTAAAAATATCTGTGTGTGGTGTTTAGTGACCGTTAGTCAATGATTATTCGGAGATCATGAGAGGTCTGGTGTGACGTAGGTTTTAGAAAAACATTTTCTTTTTCGTGCCAACGTTTCGATCTTTATTGACACCATCTTCAGGGCCTGGGATGTATAAACATTGTTTGAATTTTACAAATACATGTAGGATGTGGAAAAAATTATGAATTTATACAATGCTAGAAAATTTTAGGTTAAAGAAAATTAATTTATACAATGCTAGAACAATTTTTTTAAATCTAAAAATTTTCTAGCATTGTATAAATTCAATTTTTTTTTTTCATTTAAAATTGTCTACATTGTATAAATTCATAATTTTTCCCACGTGTTTTTGTAAAATTCAAACAATGTTTATAAATCCAGGCCCTGAAGATGATCTCAATAAAGTTCGAAACGTTGATACGATAAATAAAATGTTTTTCTAAAACCTACGTCACACCAGACCGCAGGTCAAGATCTCCGAATAATCATTAAAAATTAAAAAATGTCAAGCATGTGCTATAAATGCTATTATTAATTGCTGATGAAATTCTTAAAGTAATTCTATAAACATTTAAATTGTTAAGAAAAAATTGATCAACATCAAGTCATTTCTTCTTGAAGGAGGGATATCGTGATGTATATTTTTTTAAATATGAACGTTACATAATTTATGTTATATCTGCCCTCACAATTCGATAAGCCACGCCACGTTTGTAGGTTTATTTTGGTCGCATGAACGTTTTACAAATTCTGAAATAACTGCTAATAGGATTCGATGGTTTTCTAACTTTCACTTATTTTACCGTTGTTAGAAGATAGTTTCATTGAAATTTTGCATAGAAAGTATTGAATTGGATTAAGTATTTATAAGGGAAAATTAAAGCAAAAATGAACTTTAAAAAGCTAAATGACATTTAAACAAGCTGGTTATATTTTTTGAAGTATTGACCATATATTAAAACTTTAATGGATATAGGAAGTATATTTTATAATTGATAAATATGTACGATGTCTTATATTTATTAATTATTATTTATTAATATGGAATTTAAAATCAATTATTAATTACCCTGATGGACAAAATAAACGTACCACCCTTAAATTTTAATATATTTAGTTTGATTGTAAAAATAAGACATTTAAAAAGAAACTGCTTATTACCTAATTTTTNATCTTACGAGGTCGGAACGTTGGCTTTTAAATCAATTTTCCTTGCGAGTTGTTTACCCGATAAAAAAAAATCTTGTGAAAACCGCAAGACCGACTCGCCATTTTTATATAATGCAACGAAATCGACCGACCTCTGCAGTAACGGAAAACAGCAAAGCACCGTTTAAATGCTCTCTCTCTCCCAATAAAATCGATCAGAAGCTCTAGCACGAAAAGCCCGATCCGTGCGTGCTGGAAATTATCAGCGGAATAAAATAAAACAAAAAATATAAAAAACCCAATGCGGTTAAACTTTAAAATGTACCAATTCCGTGGTAAATACAGGGTGTTCGTCTACTCGTGTTGCAAACTGCCCGTAGATTCTACATTCAAAACGGAACCAAAAAGTCCAAATTAACTATGGTCCGAATCTCAGCAGTTTCGGAGTTATTTCACTTTTTCTGATTTTTTAATATTTCACGACCTTGCTTCAAACAAGCAATGATAACTCCAAAATTAAAATAATATAAATAATAATAATATAAAATCCGATACATTCGTTGATAACATCAAAAACGACGTCAAATTTCTAATAAGATGTGATCTATACTAAATTTGTAAACCTTCGTGAAATATGTGTTTTACTAGCGAGAATTTTGAAGAATAATTTTTTTTCAAAGTTGAAAAACTTACTATGGTGATTATTCTAAACTACTATTTCCAAACCTAGAGACCAGCAAATTTCAGAAAACGTACTCCATTTAATATCCGTTTGAGTGGTGTCAGTTCTATTTCAATTACTTTTTTCTAAGATGAGGAAATTGAGGAGGAAAAGAAAAAACCGTGGGTGACGGATTGGAAAGGTGGAAAATTTAAAAAAATTAATGAAATTCTTCATCTTTGAAAAAAGTAATTAAAAAAGCAATTACACCACTGAAAAGGACATTAAATGGGGTACATTTTCTGAAATTTGCTGGTCTCTAGGTTTGGAAATAGTAGGTTAGAATCACCATAGTAAGTTTTTCAACTTTGAAAAAAAAATTCTTCAATGTTCTCGCTACTAAAACGCTTATTTTCCGAACGTTTACAAGTTTAGGATTGATCACATCCTATTGGAAATTTAACGTAGTTTTCATTGGGCTCAACGGATTTGTCGAAAACCTTTTAGTTTTGGAGTTATCGTTGTTTATTTGAAGCAAGGTCGTGAAATATTAAAAAATCCGAAATATGAAATAACTCCGAAGAAACGTGAAAAGAATGACTAAACCAAACGTAAAAGGAAATTCGAACAGTTATGAAATATTGAGATTTGTTAAAACCTAAAAAGAAAACGTGGTCTAACAGGACCAACATATTAGCGACATTTTTGCATAATAACAATTAAACTCGTTAAGTTTTCTAAAACCAAGAAAACAGTTAAAACCAACATCAAAACATGACTAATCTGGTTACAACAGATGAGTTCAAATCATTTACTAAAATTGTAAAATCAGTTATAACTATTAAAACGTTTGTTTATTATTTTATTAGGTTGGGGTGCCTTTTCGCGAACCTCTTTTGGTGTGAGAATTGCCTTACCGAAGTGTACCATAACCAACATAATGCTTCACATTCACAAAGGATATGGTGCCGATGTCTCTGGTTCCTGCAGGTCTCCTGCTGATTTCAGTCTCAACTCGTCCCACCTTCTTCAACTGATAGTCATAGTGGGCAGTGGGGGTTATAGAGATATGTGCCGATGTCTCTGGTTCCTTCTGACCGAGTCGGCATGTTTCTGCCTCTGCTCTGACCATCTTCTTTAGATGATAGTTAAATTGGGTGGATGGAATAGAGGCCTATAATTTTTCTCAAATCTTGCCTGCTGAGAGAGAAAGAGGCGTTCCTTCGCCTTCCTTTTTGAGAGATTTATAAATCCCTAAGCTTGCCTCATGCGCTTTTGTCCAGTGTTTCTGTTTTTCTTTCTCAAAACATTTTTCCAGTTTCAACTTGAGCACACATTCCTCTGAAGCTAGTACTGTCATGGTCCCGTGGGTGAGAGGGCTACCCCGGTTTTGGCTAGTTGGTCAGTTCATTCTATGCCAGAATCTCCGGGAACCAACTTTAAAGTAACCTTGTTTTGTTTTCCCAGAGCCATTAGGCAATTTAAACAAAGACCCGGACAAGTTTGGAGTTGAAACCAAAGCATAGATATACCAACGAACGGAGCTTTTAAAATACATTTTAAAGGTGGGGATATCGGTCAAGGTGTGGTCACGGCGCACGTTCATAACTGTAAGGTAAAGGTTCTGGGTTCGAATTCAGGTTACTGGGCTTAATTACTACCAGTGGTTTATGTAACTTTGTGCCTAAAATACCCTCTTTAATAATAATAAAATGAGAAGTTTACGGGCCGACAAACAGCCGAGGTCATCGCCAGCCCTCTGCGTGTTTTACTTCTGTTTCTCTTCTTTCGCGCATATTTTGTTTTAAACTGCAGCCATTTGATCGATCTGGTCTCTGATTTCAAATATATACTACGTTGACATCCTAGAATGCTAGTCTCTCGTTTGTACCTCAGGTTGTCAAATACAGAATAGAAACAAAACATACAAAACATATATACACCACAAACATAAATTCTGGTCACATTCTCTCCCCCAAAGTATTCGATATTCCTCGAGGCGGTTATAAGCAACCCTTTCCTTTCACGCTAATAAATTACTTTTACTCTCCAAACGTTATACACTCATCCCCACAGTACTCGATATTCCTCGGAGCGGGGTTAAATCACCCCAATACCCTCTTTAGAAAGCAAATTATTGTAGTTAAGCAACATAGTTAAAATCAAAACCAAGATTTTTAAAAGTATTTTATTAAAGCTTAAACCAAGTAAAACCCAGTGCAAAAAATGAGTCAAATAAAATAAGCAAATACTCTGACCACGATTCACTACATAGTTTCACAAATCTTACTGAAAATATTCCGACTTGTATTTTCCAACCTATTTTAATTAATTGAAATTTACAAATACTTAACCTAAAAGAAAGTAACTATTTTATTGAATTGGTTTGACTAACTAGGTTTTAAAAAAATTCCACATTTTCAATTTGTTCCTATTCAACATATTTTCGACCTATCTTTTACACTTGATAAATTTCCGCCAAAATTTTAAGACGGTCATGCCATTACATAAAACTTAACAACTACCGCCCTATATCCCTAACACAATCCCTCTCTAAAATAGTACAAAAATGTTTTAAAACAGAAAGAGAATTTAATTTTTACAGTGCTTTCTTACATTATGAGGTCGGTTAAAACTAAAAACAAAACTCTGATTAACATCATTTTCTAAAGATCAAGTTTAAACCAAGGAAAACGTGATAGATTAAATTATATTCGTATATTTTACCAATTGAAGTATAAACTTTAAGGCAGAAATTAATTATGTTTTAAATCAAGAGTTAATTTTTTTAAAATTAGTTCAAAAGAGTACAGTGGGTTATACATTTTCTTATACCGTTTGTTTAAAGGTTTTCTTGACTTTAATCGTATAACAAAAGGAGGATAACAAAAGGCGGCAAGTTTTGACGTTATGGTATTTTTAAACTTAACAAGAGTGTAATTATCAGTTGTTAAAAAGCAATTAAATATAACGTTCTTAGAAAAAGAGCACTTAACATAATTTTATTTTTCGGCAACCTTATAAACGTTTTCCTCTTTAAAATTAAATTTTAAAATTTAATCAACAGATTCCGAGTAGTGGAAATTAATTTTGAAAATAATCCTCGCTGCGGAAAATTTTTGTAGTTTTTGCTCGTGGATATTTTAGTTATTATTTATTATATCAGATCATGCAAAATAATCTGAATTCAGGATATAAGAGGGTAACAGAAATAAGTCGATTAGGGATTTTTCTGATAGTCAGTCAGATGATCTTATTGTTGCTTATACACCATCAGAAGCGGTGAAGTCAGATCTCAGAAAAAGACATTCAGAGTTCCCATCCTTAAAATTAAAATTAATAAAATAAAAATACTCTCACCAAGATTTAAAATATATCATTGCCAAAACCTTTATCGAGCAAAAATGTTATGAATGAGAAGCCTTTAATGATTTATATTATAAAAGATGGAATAATTAAGAATTATATGTTGATATCATCCAAATCAATCAAAGCATTAAACAAAAAATTCAAGCGCATATATTATTACTAAACCTGACAAGAATAACGGGACAGGAATATATAAAGGGAAAGGGTTTTGTGGCTAAAAATATTTTTAAAAAAATATGAACGACCAATTGGGTTCGGAGTATGTGTTTTAAATATAGCTTGTTGTTATTTGACGGTGGCGTACGTGGATTTAATATGCATTTGCGTTTATTCTGAAAGAGATGTTTGTTGCTTGTTCTAGTATTTAAAACGAAACTGAAAATATATCAACATCAAATACATCCTTTATTGTTGTATTTTTACAAATAGCATGTTTTTAAACAGATAGCTTTTTTGATGTTTACGTGTATAGGAGGCATAAGAGCAATAAGGAGATTTTGAATAACGTTAGTGTGAACGGTAACGCTAAATTGAAGAACTCGTACGCGGGTTTAATATCTGCAATTGCTTCCTACGTTATTTCTCTTAATATTTTTCTATCTTAACGGAAGATGCTTGTTAAAACCACAGAAATTGTGTTAAACAGACCCTTTGGCTTAGCCGCCTAAATACAACTTAAAAACTGAAATTTTAAGAGATAGGTGTAGAATGTGTTTATAATTAGTATGTATATGGTTACTTCACCAAACTGCACTGTAATATTTTATTTTTTCCAAAATTATTACGCTAAGCGATTTAGCTTTTTTTTTGAGTTTTTGACACTTTTCTTACTTAATCTACCCCGAATCAGCAGGTAATTAATGTTTATCTGGCACGTTAGATCTACAACTATCAGGTCTTTAGGATTTACCAAACTATCGTCAGTAATCAAGATAAAATGCATAACTCCATTTATTTAAAATTTCGGCCAAAAAAGTTCCTTTCCAGCAACCCCTAAAACACTTAAAATACGAATTTTCATACCAATAAAAATAATAGGTTGAAATAATATCCTTGATTTAAGAGAATGCATTTATTAGCGTGAACGTTATAGTATGTTTGGGCGTGTTTGTGATGGAATATCAAGTACCCTCAAATTCACTGAAGTAGTGATTTAGTTTTATATATATTTGCAGTTACGCCAGTGTAAACTGTGTGAATGTATTTATTTGCGGGAGTATCCTCCAGCTGTCACACGGTCTATGTAGAATTTCGAGTACCCACCGGTCTGTCTAACCAATTAGGTTAACTTAGGATAGTGAATGCATGATTTATGTGAATGTGTTTATTGGCGTGAATGAAGGGAGTGCGTCAAGGAGAAAAATTGCCTAAAAAACTATTAAAAATGATAAACCGAGACCGAAAATATATCAACAAGGCTTGTTTATCGTTGTGTTTTTAGTTATTCAGATATCGTGAGATGCGGTCGGGTTGTGTTTTTAAAAATATCAAATTTTTACACAGGTAGCTTTTTGATTTTTACGTACATTGTTGGCCTGAGAACAATAAGGAGATTTTGAATAACGTTAGTGTGAACGATAACGCTAAATTTATTGAAGTGCGCATGCGGGGATTTAATATCTGGTTGGTGGTTATAATTAGTATGTATATGCTTACTGCACCAAACTGCGGTGTAATATTTTTTTATATTTTTTTATTTTTAATATTTTAATAAAATAGTTAATATTTTTATTTTTTCTAAAAATTTTAAGCTAAGCGATTTAATGGTTTTTTTTTTTTTTTAGTTTTTGACACTTTTCTAACTTAATTTGCCCCGAATAACCAGGTAATTAATATTTATCTGGTACGTTAAATCTACAACTATCAGGTCCTCAGCATTTACCAAACTATCGTCTGTTATCAAGACGAAATACATAACTCCACAAGAAACCCCGGCAAAATCCGTTAAGCAAAAAGTCTTCAAACAGCGACAACGTTATTTGAAAGACGTTAAATATAACGGTGATGTTGAAAAAGGTTTTGTCAATATGCATGGAAACGGGTCAATAGTGATTCATGTAATAAGGTCGACTCGTGAACGATTTATAGAATCATTCTTATCATATTTGATAGATTCGAAAAAGAGGCTATCAGCCTGGTCAATGTATAAAAATGTTCGTTCAACGTCGGTCTGGCGACCCCTTAATAGAATTCATAGCTCATTGAATAAACAATGGTTCACGAGAGAGAAAAAACAGAACACAGAATGTCCATGTTAAAATCGCTTATGTGGCATTTATCCAGCGATTAAGCTAGGACGCTAAATAGGCTCAAACAATATTTTGTTATTGAAAATATTGACCATTTTCCGTTATACCGTTCCCTGGAGCGTTAAAGATAACAGTTCATTTAAAAGGAAAAAACTCTATAAAGTACAAGTTTTTAAAAATCGTCGCAATAAAATTCCAAAATTAGACCAGCACGTAAACTCTAAATGAAACAACGCGGAAGCTTGTTTATTTATTTTGAATTTACTTATAAACAAAAAGCCCTCGCAGCAGTTTCAACAATTCCGTTAGAAAATGTGCAGCTGGACATGCAGGTGGATTAGGTGAACGACATTTCTCGTGGGTCAATTTGTTTTTTATGCAAATCAGTTTCAGGCTGGAGACGGTTAGACCGTCCAATTTCTACTCTACGTCCTGTAAAATTTACCTTTTTGTATCTAGTACAGGAAAAACACTACCGTTCAATCAAACAACTAACACAAATTTACAATTGAAAAAAACAAAAAAACAACAAAAGTTCGATTGAACTGATCGACACTTGATGTCTCTATAGGGTCCATTTACGTGGCTTACGTTTCACGCCATCTTCAGTGAGAAAACGAAACCGAAACGCATCTAAGAGTAACGTAAACCGTAGACTGGCCCAACGAAGTGATCAAGTCCATCAGTTCAGTATCTCACCGACTCGCCCAACAAACGCCATCAACTTTACCAAAAGTTCTACCGAATTTTGACAAAATTGTTGTTTTGCCATCCAACTGTATTTCACGTTAATCCATTCGAGTTTGTTGTTTATTGACTCTATAAACAATTATTAAGTAATGAGAATTTTCAAAAAATCGATTATATTAACTTTCGATACTCGAAAAAATTTAACAGAGGCAATTTTCAAAAAATAATATAATAATAAATTCAAAAATAAGCGAAAGACGATATGATAATAATTAATTATATAATATTCTATAACTAACTTTTATGTAAATAGTTAAAAGTATTTTTATACTTGGGGATAGTGAATTTACAGTCCAATAACCTGCATTTCGGTACGGTCTGAATACAAAAACAAATTCTATGTTATCGGGCAAGCTTTCGACCTATTTTAAGGTCATCAAAAAACAATCGTAAATATGTCTATAATTTTCATAAGTTTTTAATAGTTTTAATAGATTCAAATTTGTTTGAAGATTGATTCAGTCCCAACAAGGCCGAGGGATTACACATTTTAAACAGAATTTATAGAGAAAAAATATTATTCACAAGAAAACAGCCATCACACCGAAAATTAGCGTAAAAAATGGTTAAAAACTCAATTTGAATTTCAAAACGCTTTGGCTTGTCTACAGATTGACGGAATTAAGTTTTTTATAGATGGTTTCATATTTCTTTGGACACCCCAAAGTGGCAACATTGCCAAGAGAACATTAAACATAATTTACAGAGAAAAGTATTATTTCCAAGACCCAGTTCAACCGGAAGTTAACGTAAACATGGATAAAAACTCAATTTGAATTTTAAAACACTTTGGTTTATTCCATTGCTCTTTGTGGAAAGTAACAGAAAAGCCATCTTCCTATGCCACCAAGAGTTTCATTTTTATCAAAAAACCATTTACAAATCAACCAGCCTAGCATACATTTTTAGAATAAATAGCGTTTGATATTCCACGTAGTATTCTAATTTAGAGTATTTAAAATTTGAGTCGTGGTGTTATTCTTGTTCTTTGGCGTAATTAGTACTTACTATATGATACAACTTAAATAAGAAAAGTACGAGACACCTGTTAATTAATTTAATCTTTGAATTTAAATTTAATGATTATTTGGAAATCGTGAGAAGCGGTCTGGTGTGACGTAGGTTTTAGAAAAACACTTTCTTTACCGTGCCAACGTTTCGAGCTTTATTGAGATCATCTTCAGGGCTCAAAGTGTTTGTTTTCTGTGTCGATGTGTCATTATTGTGTGTCGTGTTGAGAGTGCATTAACTAACGGCCACTAAACACGACACATTTTTAATGGCACAAACAAAAATTAAACAACAGAAAAACAGTCACAAAATTAGGTTAGCACAAGGTTCTGAAAATAACCCAGCGCACGTAAACTGGACACAAATGATCGAAATTAAATTGAACAAACTGTAGAAACTTAAATGTGTGCGATCAGAAAACAATGGAATTATAACAATCCTTTTCTCCACTGCGACCTAGATAGATCTATGAGGAACCACTATAAATTATACCCATAACTCGGAAAGTGAACGTTTTCATATAAGACTAACACCTGGTGCCTCTTGACCCACCTTTTTGGTGTTGGTAATGTCTTACCGAAGTGACCGTACCTAATGATTCACATTCACAAACGATATATGCCGATGTCTCTGGTTCCTTCTGACCAAGTCGGCATGATTCTGCCTCTGCTCTGACCATCTTCTTTAGATGATAGTTAAATTGAGTGGACGGAATAGAGGCCTATAATTTTTCTCAAATCTTTCCTCCTAGGAGATAAGAATGCCTTCGGCTGCTTTTTTCAATGATTTATAAACCTCTTCGCTTGCCTCATACCTGGTGCTTTTGTCCAGTGTTTGAGTTTTTCATTCTCAAAGAATTTTTCCATTCCCAACTTAAATACTCCGGTGTACCTAGTTGTGTTTCTGATCGCATGGGTGAGAGGGATGCCCTTTTTTGCTAGTTGTTTAGACTAGTAGTAATTAAGCAATTTAGGCACTCCCGGGGAAGTTTAAAGTTGAAAGCATACTTATTTAGTGGCTTTATGGCCGCCGTGAGAGTAAATCTGTGCACCTTTCATATTTTTATTAACTCCTGTGCACAGAGTCGTATTGGAGGGACTTAAGCTCGGAAAAATGTTGGGGTGAGTGGAAGGAGCTTCCTAGAGTCTCTCTTCATAACGAACAAATCGCAGTGATTAAATTAATGGATTATGGTAATAAACTTGACCCAGTTCTCTCGTCCTTTTTTTACATACTATTCAATTAGAATTACATAAAACGTGTATATTTGAATACACATCAACTTCAATATTTGTCTAGTCATAAATGCCATCGAACAGCTGAAAAGTTTTTTTTTTGTTTATTATTGATTTGTATGGTTAAGACTAAGATGTGTTGGCATATTTTTCTGAAAAGAAGGTACGTTCAGGATAGCTTAAATCTTTAAACGAATTCAATCAGTTTTAACCAAAATCTTTCAAAATGTAGACTATTGCATAGAATAAATACACGCAGGAAAAATGGTATGCAATAGTGACTGCGGGAATAAGCAAATTAACACTCATTTACAACTTCTGAAGGATGACAGCGAAAAGATCATTTGGTGTTATTAGCCGGTAAAAATGCGTCACTATTGAGCGTGAAACGATCGATTCTAATTATGTTCCAAACTTTAAACCTCAGCTTCAGCTAATAAATGGAGTTATTTTTCCCTATGTCAAAGCGAAGCCTTGCTGATGACGCATGAATAATTTATCTTTAATAAACCATAATGAACAATAATACTGACAATTTACATGACCATAGGTATACTGAATAAATTTTCCCTTGCTTTTTTTTTTCTTGTTAAGTACAGAATAACTGATGGAAAAATTATACTTTTACTATCAATCTGCAGCAATATTCGGCCTTCGAACCCCTACAATGTAGGTCATCGTACTGCAGAATGAAATTTATCTCTGGCTGGCTTACGTGGACTCAAACGATTTAACGATTTGGGATTGTAACAACCGGTTTACCGGGTGTCTAGTTTGGCGTGACTGCTCTGTTTATCCAAATTCAATTCCAAGGTATGTCCTTGAATGAGTCACGGTCTAAATAAGGGATTAGGAGGCGGCTTGAACTTAAGATAAGAACGCTTTTAACTTAACCTAACTTATAATCCAGTTTTACGATTAGCTCTAAATGCGATCATTTAACTCTTAACTTGATGAGAAGGATCAGAAAGACGCCGTATTGTCTTCCGGTTACTAACCTGTTAACATAAAAAAACTTAGACATGGGGCAACGGCATTAGACATGGCATCACCGATTTTTATGAAACTTGCTTGGTGCTATGTACTCGGTCAAAAAATGTTAGACCGATTTCCTTGCCTTCTTGCCAATGGGCATCTGGAGCTAAGGAAAAATGTAAGAAATTTACATATTTTAAAAGATGGCATTTGCCTTTGAAATATTTCCTTATATATTTAAAATTTCGACCAAAAAAGTTCATTTCCAGCAACCTTAAAACACTTAAAATACCAATTTTCATGACAATAAAAATAATAGATCAAAATAATATCCTTGATTTGAGCGTATGCATTTATTAGTGTGAACGTTATATTATGTTTGGGCATGTTTATGATGGATATCAAGTACCCTAAAATTCACTTAAGTAGTTATTTAGTGTTATGTATATTTGACAATTAATTAAGGTTTTTTAGTTGAGATGAAAAAAAGTTATTGGCACGAGAGGGATTCGAACCCACGACCTTCGGCTAGATACGCCGCTGCTCTACCACTGAAAAATGGCAAAAGGATGGAAAACTCATAAGGTGGGGTTGAGATGGGGAGTTGATGTCAGAGTGGATCGAGGTCATGTGAAGAGCAGCGGCGTATCTAGCCGAAGGTCGTGGGTTCGAATCCCTCTCGTGCCATTTGAGTTATGTATATTTGCAAAGAGATGGGAGTACTCAGGCCGGTGTGAACTGAGTGAATGTATTTATTTGCGTGAGTAACCACCAGCTATCACACGGTCTATGTAGAATACGGAGTATCCACAGGTCTGTCTAACCAATTAGGTTAACTAAAAGGATAGTGAATGTATTTAGTGGCGTGAATGAAAGGAGAGCGTGAAGGAGAAAAATTGACTTAAAACCGTAGGTTTAAGCTGTACATAATTTTAGTTTTGTTGCAGGGGTGTGGTTACTCTTGAAATCCGCTAAACGTAGGTTAGATGATCTTTTAAATAGTATGAATGTGTATTTTAATCATCTGTAGAAGGGTTAAACATCAAAGACAAGGGTAATAAAAATGTGAGGTAGGCAAAACCTGAGGAACTAGCAATAGTCCTAGCTGCTAGACGGAAAAAGTCATTTTTGGCTGAAATCACCAGAAGCAATTTATTTTCCTGCCGATGACCGGTGTTACATTTAAAAATTCAGTATACCTATGGAATTTTTCATTCTCAAACTAATTACAACAATTTGAATGTAATTTTCCTTCTTTCATTGTTAATCAACAATGGTTATATTTTACGTCATCCTAAGTGAAAAGAAATAAGAATGTATAAAAAAAATCCTACAACGTTTTATTTTATACCTATAATTTTAATTTATTTACGTAGGCCAAATTTATGCAAATACGTGTAGTTTATAAGGCTTTAAACCCCTGTAAAGTTTCCTATAGAACGGTGAAGTAGTTTCAATGTAATCCACCTTTTGAATTTTCGAAAAAGAAAAAAAAAATATTTGAGACAAATAGAAAGCAGCAATGTGAGAAATACAATTTTTTTTAAATTTATTTAAAATTCGTAATTTCGGCATTGGTAGTACGGTTTAGTACAGCACGTATAATAGATTAGTCAAATCGGTTTTGAACAGCCAATCATGGCACTATAGTGTGAGTCATGAGATTTGACACTTATGAAGATAAAATAAGAAGAAATGTTTTTTACAACTAATATCGAAGTGCACAGTCAATTGGAAAGCAGCAATGTGAGAAATAATTTATTTCGGGTATTTTGTCTGCAGACAACAACGGAAAATCAACTTTCTTTCTTGCTAAAAAAAATATGATAACCTACTTTGCAAAGAGAAGAAAAGAATTAATCTGCGGACGAGCATTTCGATCTATAACACAATAATAATTATATTATGTCAAGGGTTATAGCATAGGTAAGTACAGTTTAGTACCCGAATAACACACTGATAACAATCGTTTTTGTACAGCCAAGAAGTGCACCACAGTGTGAATCACGAGATTGGACACTCATGAAGATAAAATAAGAAAAAATGTTTTTTTACAACTAATATCGAAGTCTACATAAAACATCTGTCTCAGATTGTGGTTGAATGCCTTCAATTTTTCCTTTCCGACGTCAACTTTACAAAGATCAATACTAACCCTCGCGTTAAATCTCCTTCGTTTTCCGATGTCAACAAAGCGAGCTTCAGTCAGCCCACTCCAGCTTTACAGCCGGCTTTTCAAGCGACATTCTCCACCACTATTGTTTCACGGTTGAATCGCAATGTAAGTTGAAGATAAAGAGAACCGTGACGGGGCTTTTTGGCATTAACATTTCACTCCGAGATGAGTTAGGCCGTTTGTTGTTTGTCAGCGAAGATATGTATTTTAATAAATATAACATATACATTTTTAGAGTTAGAGGATGTCATTTAAAAAGAAAATTTGACTAATGGGGAAAAATTCGATCAGAAGTCGAAACAATCTTTTCAGATCATCTTGTTCTCGCTTTATACAGACTTTCAATAGAAATACAGAAATCATATCTGAATAATTCAGCGAGAAAAGGCCCCTGAAAAGGGTCAGAATTACCAAGGGCGATCAAACTTTGGGCAATGTTCTACAACTCGCCGACCACTGGGCAAACTTTGCAATTCGATTAAGTGTTCCACTTTAATTGAAACAGATTGGCGCTTAAAATTTATTTGGCATGTCATTAATTCAATTTTTTTGTAACACCATACACCACTCGAATGCATCTTCCTGCGCGTAGTTAATGTTAATTATATCAAACAGTATTGTTCAGTCTTGAGGTCGATTCCTTACTTCCTCACATTGTTCTATTTGACCACGATGAGATACCATCAGGAGAGGAAGCTGACTCACCCAAGCATAGAACACTCCTTAACAATTATACTAATTGGTACACACCCATTGGAATAACAGATTTTCGTATTGAAACCTTGAAGTGCTAGAACTTACGAACCAAACTTTTCGACCCCTATTCGCTTTCCCTTGTTAAAATAGACCCGCATCAATTGTCATATGTAATCAAAATAATCAAAATCTATTGGGAGTGGGTTGACCTCGTTGGTTTGATGAAAAACCATCAGTACAGTATGTTTGCCCGATATATCACCAAGAGCTGAGCTTTCAGTATAGTTTTATATACATATTTAATCTTTAAACGTATAATGATCAATGCACAACATAATCATTTGACAAATGAGAACAATAAACCGCCGCTAAAAAATCAGCTCAAAAATAACTTTTCACAGATCCTCAGAGCATGCAATTTAAACCACATGGATTTTTATACTCAGAAAGGTTGTTTCATTTTATTTATATAACATTCAATTATCCTCATCTGATTTAAAACAAGCGACTATTAAATAATTGTTATATATTTTGTCGTTACTGAGCATTATTTACTATGTTGGATATTTCCAATGTTCAAAAATTTTTCAATAACAATTTATGAGTAATAATGATATTTTTTTGTTTTTCATGTGCATACACAATGAAAAATTCACGTCTTCCTTAAAAAAAAAAAAAAAAAAAAAAAATCTAGTTTGATGGAATCAAAGAACAGAGAAGCTTATCCTTTTTTATCCTAATCAGATTCTTTCATTTCAAGACCGGTTAAAATTAAAGATATAATTTAGAAATTGCGAGAAAAAAAACAATCAGCCCTTTCATATCATGATTTAAATTCAATTGACCAATATTCTGATGTCACAAACCAGTTCGCCTTTATCTTTTAACAGGCAGCTGATGTGCAATGCAAATTTATTCATGGGCGTTATTCCTCTACTTTTCTTCATCCGCTTTCAGAAGAAATTTCTTTTCTGTTTAGCTAGCCATGTTTTGTGACATCACAATTATTGGTTTGTCCGGAAAATAATGCAAGTTTTCACGATTTCTCTCAATTACCCGTCTATATAATAATTTGTTAATATTTGATGGATTTTTCTTTTGTACGAATGTCAACAGTTTTTAAACCGGTTGCAAAAAATGTTTGTTTACCTTAGTATCATTTCGTTACTTAATTCAGTCTTTTACTTAGACTTCAACCCGTGATTGTCGCGTAATTTCGTTTTACGAGATTAAATTTGGTCGGAACGGTGCTCAAACGGCCAGAAACATTAATGAAGTCTGGGGCGATGGCAGTGAGATTGAGAGCATTGTTCAGAGATGGTTTTAAAAAATTCGAAAGCGAGACTTTAGCCTTAAAAGCAAATAAAGTAATGGAAGGATTTCGTCTCTAGATGATGATGTTCTGCGAGCTTTAGTCGAAGAAAATCCTAGAACAACTGTTCGAAAACTTGCAGAGAAACATTCAGTTAGCAAATCGACCTCGCAGACACCTTAAACCGATTAGAAAAGAGGAAAAGGTTTAATGTTGGGTTCCTTGCCGACACAGAAACGAACCTTTTCTTGATAGCATTGTTACTAATTGAAAAGTGGATTCTCTAAGAAAACAGCAGATGTTTTGGGCAATGGTTCAAAAATGGAGAAGCAGCACCATATTTTCCAAAGCCCACAACTTACTTTAAAAAAGGTGACAGTTACTCTTTACTAACGTTTCTTGAATAATGGTGAAACAAACAATGCCGAAATGTATTGCTCTCAAAGTTGAAGCAGTTCACCAGAAATTGGCATTATTGAAGTCTACCCATGTCTAACATTAGGCAATGTGACAACACGAAAACTGTCGGATCTTGGTATGAAGTTCTGCCTAACCGTCCCTATTTTCGAGACAGACCTCTAGCCTACAGGCTACTTTTTTCTCATACCCCTGTACAAAGTTTTACAACATATAAAAATTTATCGATCAAAAGTCGTCAGAAAATGCGTTTACAGAATGGAGACTCAAAATTCTAACCAGAGGGTTTATAGATATTGCCATCACGTTCAAAGGTATTGAGAGAAATGGAGGGTATTTTAATTAATAAAAAAATGGCTGAAATAGTTTATTTGTTTTTATTTTATATCAATAAATCTATATTATTTTCCGGACAGCCCAATACGGTAGTAAAGAAAGAAAAACAAAACATTATTACTCAGTAAACGATTTAACCTCCCATTATATATAGATAATTTCTCCCTAGCCTTTCTAATTACAAGAAAAACCACTTTTAAATATATGTTTGTAAGGAGTAAAATTACATATGAGAGCAAAGTGTTCTACACGTGCTAATTGAAGAGGAATCATTAGCGCACCATTTGGCAATGTTTACCAACGCACGGACAACTATACAAACTTCTTGGCGAGGTCGGCACAAAAGATTTGTCTGCATTGGATACACAATTTACAAATAGAAATTGTACGTAGTTGATAACAATGAGATTATCTACACCAACATAATAAAGAGAATGGTTATCTCGAAATGCACTGGTCCGATTTTGATGTTTTTAGACGCGCTCCTTACGATCATACGAATGACATAGAAATAGTTTAGTCAATGCAGTTACAAGTACATATATGCAATTTTGTATGTTGCAGTGCATATCGCCTTTGTATCAATATGTATACTGGGGGATTCGACGTCCATACAGTAACATGCCGGCTAGTTTGGCTGTGCTGTGGTGCAGACGTACTCAGATAAAAGTCAGTGCCACGAGCGGGTTTCGAACCCACGACCTTCGGCTAAATACGCCGCTGCTCTACCACTTGAGCAATCGTGACTTAGAACCACTCGGACACAACTTCCCATCTCAACCCACCTTTCGAATTTTCCCTCCTATTTGCTACTTTTCAAATGTCGTGTAATCTATTCGATTCTCGGCGACAAATTAAATGGCCACGGAGAGCTTAAGTGAAGATATACTTCGTTTTACTTATTAAATCAGAGTGGATCGAAGTCACGATGGCTCAAGTGGTAGAGCAGCGGCGTATTTACCCCAAGATCGTGGGTTCGAATGCCGCTAGTGACACTGACTTTTTGTTATCTCAACCAATACCCTACATAAACATTAATTAATTGAAAGAAGTTATTTGGTCAATCGGACCAGGAAATCTAATGGATCTATGTACAGTTTTAAGCAACACAGTGATTTTTTGAACTTCAGTCTGAAGTGAAGAGACTAGAGGGCGATATGACGCTCGTAGTAGCTCACTGCAGGAATGTTCACCGTCCTGAATTAATTATTAATTAATTATAGGTTACTAGATGTGTCAAAACACTAAATTAAAACGGATTCTTCAGTAAAGTATAAACAGTGTAACACCTAACCTACCTTCCTGAAATGTTCTGACTTACTTAAAAAGAAGTTAAATTATCGTAACAAATATTTTTTTCACAAATTTATTATATTTTTACTCTTTTCGTCTATACTAGAGGGGTGGACTACTCCGATGGGGACTGACGGGAAAGTCGATTGCTATGGAGGGCCTCCGCTATAGAGTTTAAAATGTACAGAAATCCGATCTTTTTTGCCAAAGAATTCAAAAATTGACCTATGAAGTTTAAAACGTTATTTCTTAGAATGCAGTTTCTTTTTCTCTATTTTCCAATTTCAACAAAAACAATTATAAAACGCATAACGTTTATATGCATTATGTATTGTCTGGCTTTTGACATGCTAAGATGTGTAAGAATATAAGGGTACCTACGGGTGAAAAACTGAAATCGAGATATAAAGTAGGGGGCGACGGCTAGTTTACTGTAAAATCCCAATTTACCCACAAAACTATAACCAGAAAATTAAAGATCAGGGATGCCGTCATCAAACCAAAAAAGTTTTGTAATTTATGTCAATCTTTCAATCTTTATTGAGGTCTTCATTAGGGGTTCTACAAGTAATTACAACGTTTATAATTAATAATAAATAACACAATAATTATCAGATAACAGATATAAACGTTGTATTATTTGTAGGGCCCTGATGAAGACCTCAATAAAGGTTGAAAACTTGGCATAAGTTGCAAAACTTACTTGTTTCGATGACGCATCCCTGATCTCGAACTTACTGGTGACATCCTGACAAAATTAGTGTTTGGAAGCATTTCTTTTAGCTCAAGGTCTAATTAAGGACTGTAGGATGATTCACGATCGACAAATTCCATAGGCCTACTCTAACCGAACATTTTCGTTTTTATTAAATTTTGATGGCTTTTAAAGTCACCGACCAACATTACAAATTTTAGTATTTACACTTTTCGTAATTGTAAAGTGTTTAATTAAATTTAAAAAAAATCAGAGTAAACACAAGGCGAAATTCTGGTGGGAAGACAGTCGATCTCAAACATTCCAGAGGCAAGGCTGTTCTTAAAATTTCCCATTTCCTTGATAATTAAAAACACAAATTGCAAAGTAATCATTTAATTTATGATACGGACATTCAATTGGCGAAACTTGGTCAAAAATAAGTGGTGTAATTTAACTAAGTCGAATTTACTTTAACAAGGTTGAATAAATGCTTGCATTGGAACTTTATGAATGATCGCATTGGTAAAAATGGAATTAAATTAATAAACCCTAACTATCCCTAAATTAATAAACAAAACATTTCGAATAAGCTTCAAGTGAGGTTCATTTTTATTGATAGTTCTATTGAACATGTATTTAAAAAATCATCAACATAGTGTTGAAATAAGTCTCTTTAGATCGGCCAACTTAGATGTGGGAGTGTGCGAAGGTCATCATGTTTTCCCTCTGTGCAGTTTTCTATGCTTTTCTATGACATTCAGTTACATGGTTTTGTTTCGAACCAGTGTTGTTAAGTTTGCCTGAATATATGAATGTTTTGTAAAATACTGGTGTTTTCTTCTTTTCTTAATCACACACAATTCATATCTTTCTGAAAAAAGTCATTTAAGTTGAACTAGTATTGAGTTTGTTTCCCTGACTGTTCTCCGCACTTCCTACGCTGACTAATAACTTAAAATGCCTTTTGTATGAATTTTTACTTTAAATTATCTACCATGTTTTCATTTAACGACATATGGGACAACAAATTATAATTTTTTGGTTTGGTTTTACGCGTAATAAACATCAGGGGGTATTGGAAGCAATGTTTCACAGTTCCCGATAATATGACTATGAAATTAAAATCATAGGTTTGGGGGATAATCCCATAGACAAAAATTAAAGTACAATAGTACCAATTTTATTTGTGCTTTGTTCTTAATGGTAGCAATTTCATTGCTATTTTCGACTTTTATTACCCTGATTTGTATTGCTCGTGTAGGGATAAATATATTTTTTGTGTAAGCGGCTAATTTTTTATGGCACATCCACATAACAATACATACACACACAGCATAATTTACAAGGATACGGTTAGAATTGGTATGACTATTTCATAAAAATAATGTTGTTAACGAAATTACACAATAAAAAATCAACCACACCACTTGAAACTGAAGCAAAATATTACTAATTTTATGGTTTGTTGTTTGTGTATGTGTAAATAGTTAAATTTTTTTGGTACATGCTTTTAAGAAGATTGATCAACAGGATAGGAAAAATAAGTTTATGATAATGCCATAGATTAATCATAGACCAAATGTATAGTTTGTAAGAGAAAAAATGAAAATTTTAGCTTGAATTTGTAATTTTTTCCACTCTACGATGTCTATTCTTTTTTTCAATCTGAATAATTAAGTGGACTACGGATACTACAGGTCGAAAGCTTGATCTTACACTTTAATATTAATACCTGGGTCACTTAAGGCTCCGATTGCCCTTCCTTTGTGCCGTGGAAGCCGACACCTGATACTTTAAAGGTCGTACCGTCGTACAAAGCATCGTGGATCCTTAGACCCACCCCTTTTACACCTCATCAAAGTGGGCTGTGTTGGTTTTAAGCTCTAGGGCGGAAAAGGGCAAGTTAAAGTCTGCTGGAGGCGAGAAACCAGGGTTGCCCCAATTCGTACAGGCGGGGGAAGGTCACTCGACCGCTTTGATCGATATTTTCAGCCCCCAGGATGTTCAGAGGGGGACCCGTTCTGCAATCAGGAACAAATCTCTACCGTGTAAATGGTCATCAATGTGGACGATTTTATTACCGGCCAATTTACTGAGGGGGCAAAGGTTATCGTACATGAAAGCTCGACCTATTAAACCAATAATTCATTGACCCCTTAAAATGATCTTGAAATTCGATCTCGCCCAAATTCTAGTTCTTTTTAAAAACTTTTATGGCAAATTTCGATGATTGTGTTATTGGTTAGGCCGAAACAACTATACAATATGGTTTATTTAAAACAAATGGTATAACCTTAAAAACAATAAACAAACAGTTCAATCGGGTCGAATAATATTTAAGTAATAACATAAACTCTAATGTTATAAAATGAAACTATTACATCACATTTAACAAATTAAACAAACTGTTTTGTCATATATGCAAAAAAACCTTACTAGCTAATCATATATATTAATTCGAATGATTATTTTTTACTGCACTCTAGTTGATCTATTTACGATAAAATCTACATCGACTAGACTGTAATTAATTAAGTATCGTTTACTTGTAATAATCACAGTGTTCTAACACTACAATTTCCGTTCACCTGATTTCCAAGGTTCATTTATTGGCCCTAGTTAATAATCAGGGGTTTTCATATTACCAACAATTGCTGGGTTTTCTCAACTGTCTAGTCCTGTTAATTGCCCGATGCGTCAATTTATCTCAAAAACGTAATGAAGGGCGTTAAGAATTAATTTAGACTGACTGATAATGTTAAATTCAATCAAAACTGTTTTGAGAAACACCAAGAGGGAAATGGTGCAATTCCTTGGCTCCGTATAAAGAGCGCGTAGGAATGCCGCCCGATATGAGAATTATGAAGCATGGCAGCGAGTACCTGGGTACCTTCGCTGATTTTTGGAGGAAACAGTGTTGTTTTATTGTATATAGAAATAATAGTTGTGTGTCCCTAGCGTGTGTTGAGAGTGAATGTATTTATTACCACGAATGTGTAGCCTAAGAGGTTTCCGACCATCAATAGGTTTAGGTTTAAAGGGAGACGGAGGAACATCGAGTACTTCACTACCATGGTATGAATAGTATGTAAATAGGAAAGTATTTAGTAATGAAGAGTGTGAATGGGTTTGGGTGCTGAATTGACCTAGCTGTTGACAGTACCCGGTGACCAACCCCAGTGGCTGGACGGATAAGACCGATGTCTTACTTCCGACTGCCAACATCCAAGGTGATTCTCGAGGCCTACCTGTAATTTATTGTAAAGTACAAAACTTGAACTGCCGGTGGTCTGCGACAAGTGATACGCTCAACTCTGAACACGTGGGTGCATATGCATGCGCATTTTTGATCTGATATAAACCAGCAATCAGCAACCAAGACGGAAAAGGATGAATCTCGAGCGTTTCAAACTTAGTCCAAAATGTATTCAAATAAAAAAATTGATCTTGTCGACTGTTGGGATTATCAACAGTTGCTACAAGTGTTTGATTCTACTTTGTTTCATGTTACTTTTGTTATTTTCTCTTCACAAATTGATTAAGACAACCTCTAGACAGTCGATTTACCATGAATAAGCCTACTGATAATTTGTTGTAAATAATTTATGCTGTTGGAATAATTCAGTATACAAGCTGGAGGTTCATGGGCCGAAAAACAGCTGAGGTCATCGCCGGACTCTGAGCGCTTTCTTTCTTTTTTTTTTTTTTTTGGTTGCTTTTATGTGGTGTTATATGGTTAGGGTGTTCGGCTACTCGCGTTACAAATTTTGCCAGTAGATTCAACATTCAAAATGGAACCAAAAAGTCCTAATTAACTATGGTCCGAATCTCAGCAGTTTCGGAGTTATTCCACTTTTTCTTCAAATAAGCAAAGACTACTCCAAAAGTAAAAAGTTTTGGACAAATTCGTTGATAACATTGAAAAATACGTTAAATTTCCAATAAGTTGTGATCAATATTAAAGCTGTAAACGTTCGTGAAATAAGCGTTTTAGTAGCCATAACTTAGAAAAAATTTTTTTCAAAGGTGAAAAACTTTCTATGGTGATTTTTAACTACTATTTCCAAACCTACAGACCAGGAAATTTCAGAAAACGTACTCCATTTAATATCCTTTTTAACTAATTTTTTCCTTGAGTTTTTTTTTTCACCTTACCAATCCTTCAACCACGGTTTGTTCTCTTCCTTCAACAATTTTTTCACCTTTGAAAAAAGAAATTAAAAAAGCAGTTACACCAATAAAAAGGATAGTAAATGGAGTAAGTGTTCTGAAATTTGATGGTCTCTAGCATGAGGCTGTAACTCCGAAGCTGTTGAAATTGGGACCATAGTAAATTAGGAATTTTTTGTTCAATTTTGAATGTAGACTCTACCATTTAACTTATTAAATTCACTAGTTTTCGTGATCCGCTTGACCAATTAAAATCTTTCAATTAATTAGGGTTTTAGTTGATATGAAAAAAATGGCAAAAAGGAGGGAAATTCAAAAGGTCGGGTTGAGAGGGGAAGTTAGTGTCCGAGTGGATCGAAGTCACGATAGCTCAAGAAGTAGAGCAGCGGCGTATCTAGCGGAAGGTCGTGGGTTCGAATCCCGCTCGTGACACTGACGTTTTATCTCAACTAAAAACCTTAATTAATTGGTAGAATCTACCGGCAAAGTTTGTAACACGAGTAGCTACACACCCTGTATATACCACATCGATATCCTAAAATGCTAGCCTCTCGTTTGTACCTTAGATAAAACTACTGAAATGACAAAAAATGCAATATATATATATNTTATACATATATTGGCGTGGTCAAATCCACTTCATTCTAGCTTACTTTTACTCATCAGACGTCACACATTCACCCCCCTGTTGTAATTAAAAAAGACTGTTATTATTGTAATTATAAATTTTATTTATACATTTTTACGCGGGTTGGCAGAGGTTATATCCCCGGGTTGCCAGTTTTCGAAAAAAAAATTTTTTTTTAAATATGTCGGGTCCGATTGCAGGGTCGCTGAATTCGAACCCGGGACTTTTTAGCTTAGAATGATGAGCGCCGTGTTTTTATTAAATACTTGTTATGGTTGATTTTTTCATTTCGTTTGAATAAATATAAATTGTAACGAACGTAAAATATTTTTAGATTTTCATTAAGCGTACTGCCTACAGTTATGCAAGATCTTCCTACTTTTCAAGTGTACAAATATGGCACATAGATTAGAAATGTACTAAAGCTATATTTAATTTATCGAATAAAATTAATGAACAGTAGTTTTTTTCTCTATTGACTATTAAAAACTAAACGAAATTGTTCAGATAAATCTGAGTAACCCGTGATGACTCATACAGAAATCATTGTATTGACCGATCAATTTACGATTTGGTCAAACGTTCGAGATTGTACTACCACCTTTGACGTTTTCTTTGCAATATGCTACTAGTAAAATTAAAAATGAATTACGATCGGAAATCATATGCAAGTTCATCCTTGACTGATATTTATACGACGTGATGACGTGATGGTTTCCTTGGCGATTTGATGAATGGTTATATCACTGTTTGATTATAACTGTCCCCGATTTGATTTAACTTAAAAAATATGTAATGATTTATCGTATTATATATAATAAAACAGGACCGATTTGATTATTTGCGGATTTGTATATATAAGAATAAATATAACTTCATTTTTTTAAAGGAAATATAAAATTGTTATCAGTGTAAAATCAAAAGGAGAAGTTTTAATTTCACAAAAGAAAAAAAAAACTTTCTTAATCATCTCTCGTCATTATTCTCGCAGCAAGCCAGACACGTTTCGGCTGAAATACCATCTTAAGTGGATGTCGGGCTCCAAAAGTTCGAAACCTTGTCGTATAACAATTGTAATTTCGCATGAACTTTTTTAAAACCCAAAATTGAATTATGATCGACGTTCAGAACGATTTATATATTGCAATATGAAAAATAGAATTAAATTCCCAATATTGTAAAATTACTAAAGGAGAATTAACGTTTCTATAAGAGTTTATATTACCTACAGTTGCAGTATCAGGGATGTGGTTACTGGTGGTAACGAATGTTATTATGATAAATTATACATTGAAAAACTATCTGTTGTTATATAATTTAAAAATTTATGGATTTTTGATTCCATCAAGGCACTGCTATTGAATAAAAAAAGTAATTCCTGTCATAGATGAGGGTTTGACGTTCGACTACCCATCATGGGTATCATGGATGAGGGAATCCAATTACTTTACAATATATTTTTAATACTGTTCTCAATTAGAAAACCATGGGGGTATGCTGGGATTCGAACTCAGAACCACAAGCGTGACACGGGATTCGGACACCCTAATCAGCCACCGCAGGTCCCGTTATGGTTTACTTTGTTTGGAGGTCCTCAGAACAGTGATTGCCACTCGGGCGGGTTTCAACGCAACACAAAAGATGTGGAAATGCGTAATGAGACAAAAAGGATGGCAGACATAACTAACTAAAAGACAACAATGAGAAATCAGACAAGCCTATGCCTCCTGCACCTGAACATCCCGAGCGAGCCGCCTCCGCGAGTAAAATAAACTGTGCCAAAGAGCTCGCCAGGTGGAGTACAGATGCGTCCGGCTAATAGACAAAAGAAATATCATAGTTTCCGTCTATAATACAAAAAGCTATATAGCGCAAGCCAAGAAGCTGCAAAGAGCCAGATATGGCTTAGGAAACAAAAAGGCATTTATTTAGTTCATTTGCATTTGAGGAATGTTTACGGGTTTTGAATAAAGATATCGCTTTAGCTATTTCGGAAATGAAAGTTGAAAAAAAAGAACAAATTGTAGTTTGGACTTTCAGGTTTCCACTTCCTGCAGTCCTCAACAAGAAAACTCATAGATTTTAATATTTAGACAGTGCGTCTACACTTAAGCCCTTTTTTCAATATTTCTTTCATCCGTTTATACAATTTTCAAGTAAGATAATAAACCACTGACAATCAAAACTCGTGAAATGTAATTTTCTTGTGATACAAGGTGAATTATACCAACAAAAGTTCTCGTTTTTGTACGTCCTGTGAAAACTGGAAATTCTCTGGAAAGTTTTTAAGTTTTTAAGTTAAAGTTTTTAAAACGGTTCAAAAGCTTAGTAATTAATTTAATAAAAGATAAGTGTTTTATCCAGATTGAGTTCAAACATTTCTACATTCCGATTTTATTTCTTTAATTAAAAATCTAAATATTATGATCTGAAAATTAGAGTCCAATTTAAAAAATAAATAAATAAATGAAATCTTGAATTGTTGGGCAGTTTGTCTATTTTTTTGATATTAAACAGAACTTAATAACGCACAATTTTATGATGTGCTGTCAGCTGGGCAGATTCTATTTCTAGTCCCTGTTGAATTCAATTAAGCCCCGATTTGTTTAAAATGTAAACCTATATTTCAATATTAGTCCATATTTTTTTCAAATAAAATACTTGATAATTGAATGAAGACACTATTTTAAACTGTGGTTATTCTACGAATTGGTATTTACTTGTTACTATAATTTTTTCACATATTTATTAGTTAAATAATTATTAATAAGGTAGTTCATGTTACAGTAAATAAGCATTAAAAAAAATTTAGCGAAATTTCAAAATATTTCCTAAAAGAATTGTTTTAACTGCGTAAAATCGAGTTTATTGTTCGTCCTTGGTTTTAACAATGAATTTCCACATTAGTGTTTACAAATACACCAATGATTACAAGAGAGAAATTACTAACAAGGAGAGTTTATTGACCACTAACGTTGGTTAAAAAAGAACTGATATCGTTCTTGTATTTCTATTAACTAGAAACTGTAACTATATCAGTTTCTTATTTATATTTATTTATTACCGGGAGATATAATTCAAATAATTATAGCTAGATTGTCTTTATCTGTGGTCCCCCCAGACAATTATTGAATTTCGTTGCTGTGAACGAATTGGCTGGATGTTTTTTTCATTTTCTGGCTCAATTGAAAGGATTACATTTTCCGCTTGATATTTCTTGTCACGACCAGAGACCTTTGTTTTAATAAAGTTTCTTCTCGAATACAGTAAACAAGTCCAGACCTTATCTATAGAGATACGGAGTTGTTAGTGGAAATTACTTGATAAGCCTTATCGTTTTGAACTGAAAGAAATACGCAATAAATATTCGACAATAATCGCTTTTATCATTCGAAATAAATAATACAGGCTTAAATATTATTTAAGGTATCAGGGGACAAGTAGCTTGGCAAACGTTTGTAAAGGTTTTACAGCCTCTGACAAGTGATAGCATTTACATTAAACGACGCTTTAAATACATTGATAGAATACTTTATTTAGTCAACCAGCACAAGTCGCTTACGCTGGAAGAACTCGATTTAATAAGTTAAAGGAACACTTTGTTTAAGAGGGGAAAAAAGGATGTTGGCAAGTAATTTTTCGAATCCACCACCGCCTGCTCCCAGAGGGAAAGTGAACTCGTACATTTAATAAAACTTACATGCCCGGTAGTCGACCCGGCGAAAAGTTAGGGTTTTTTTACGGTTTACGCGTAGAATGACAAGCCATAATAAAATTTTTACATTTGATAGAAAGAAACAGGCTAAACTATACTTATTTATGCATATCCGAGCATGAAACTATATGCGACTTCCTCTTCAGTGCTTATCAGTTAGCATATGATTTTGAACTTTTTTTTATAATAATTTTTAAATAAAAAAATACACAAACCGAGTTAATTGAAAACCATTTTCTTTCTTAAAATAATGCCTTATAAATCACCGAGAAAATATTTTTCATACCTGTGACATTTGTTATATCTTAAACAAATCATATTAATCAGGCAATGAATATAATTAATTAATCGTCATGTAAGGTATTGCTTGAAATGGAAAAGTTAGTGTCACGAGCGGGATTCGAACCCATGACCTTCGGCTCAATACGCCGCTGTTTTAACCACTTGAGCTATCGTGACTTCGATCCACTCGGACACCAACTCCCCATCTCAACCTACCTTCGAATTTTCGCTCCTTTTTCAAATGTCGTGTAATCGATTCGATTCTCGACGACAAATGATGTTGAGATTGGGAGCTGGTATCCGAACGGATCGAAGTCACGATAGCTGTAAGTGATCAGAGCAGAGGCGTATTGAGCCGAAAGGTCGTGGGTTCGAATCCCGCTCGTGGCACTAACTTTTTCATTTCAACTAATACCTTACATAAAGATTAATTAATTAAAAGAAGTGATTTGGTCACGAAATAAATTGGATTTAATATAAATAATATTTACTCATTCAGAATCACTATGTTATAGCTAATTAAGGGGTACAGAGAGGGTTGGCTTAATACAATGTAATATGTAAATAAAGCAAACATACAAATAAGAGTAATATTGCATATTACATGTGCATATGTATATAATAAGGTAGCAAAAGAAAAAGAGGTGCATAAAGTAAACATCCAAATTGAAAAAATAATTCTTTCTGTTAAATAAAAAAAAAATTTTTTGTTAGTTAACAGAAGCAGTGCAATGAGTATTAATTCGTTAATGTGAATATTAATATTGAACTGCGACTCATTCAAACTAAAGTTACATAAAGAACGATAATTATATCGACTGTTCAAGACAAACTCTACATCTTGACTGATAAAATTATTGTTAAATGAATCATTCAAATTTTCATGATTTTTCTCAATTAATTTCAACTTATGGGGGCGAAATATACGTTCATGCCCAATAAGCAAGAGATGATTTCTGATTTCTCTCACCCAGTTAAAAATGATGTCATTTTTATCTGTTAAATCAAACAAATTTAGATAACATTGCTTGGTCAAGTGATTGTCCGGCGTTCTCAAAATTGTCTGTCACCAACCAAGCATTCTTTCAAACAATTTAAATTTTGAATGGACCCTCCCACATTCTAACATGACGTACAGGTCGCGAGTGCTCCTTAGGAAATGCAAAATTTGTTAAAAATTTCAAATGTCCTTTTCCAATTTCGTTAGTGTAATTAGATGCCTAAAGCTCCGAGGTATATAGCACACTTTCCGAGTCGTACTGCATGCCCTTTGAATCCCAATTATCACTTTGACACGATTGTTTTAATAACACCATGATTGAGTGGGACGCTATAGCACTTTCCCCCTAGAAATATTCACAGGATTATAACAATTGAGCTGAAGAAGAAATCGGAATATCCAGGTTATTAAAATTGTTTACAAATGCTACAGAAATTTTTTTTTGACAGAGTGCCTAGACCTAGTGAATGCCATAGCCACTGTTTGTTGGTATTAATAGTTAAAAAGTTATCAGCAAAGTTCTTGTTAAGTGTGTTTAACTTTTCTTGAGTTTCGTTCTAAGAAGGATGGTAGAAGAAGGTTACATCAAAACTAGTCAATTAATGCATCTAAAATTTCCAAAACCTGGGGAAAAATAATAAGCTGATGATAAATTGGGATACCAGGATACAAAGGAATTTTGACCAATGAAAAAAGCAGACACAAGCAGAGGAGGATCTGCAAGACCAAGGCCTTGAACCTGTTATTAGGACAACATCAAACACAGAATCCTTCATCACAGACTGGATCCAAAAAAGTAGAAGTGGATAAACTCCAGGGGCGCTTGGTATACTAAAACAACTAAAACTTATGCTAGAACAACCCGTACCAGGACTCACTGCTACAATGACAAAGAGTTAAACTCAGAGAGTGATAGGACTAAGGAAACCATTAAGTGTAAATCCCTATGTAATGGTGATCCAAAACAATTAGTGAAAAGTCGAGCGATGAACAGAGGTAATAATAAGGTAAGTAAAACTTCGCCTTGTAACACTCCTTTAGTACAGGAAATCCTTAGAAGAAAAGGGACTTTCTATCTACGAACAGCATTATCATACAAAACTCCAATGCAGTAATTTTCGGCTCCAAAATTATAAGTTGTACATAGTTTAATGTAGTTGAAATATCAAATCAAAGACTACATAAGTTTTTCTATTGTTTAGTCTCAAATAACAATTATTCCTGATGTTGTAAATATGCTTTTTCGACATCCGCTTTCCCTCCTGAAACCTATTGTACATCTGATAACAGCAGCGCGCCTCAGCCCATATGTTTTAATCGTTCATAGACGATATTGGTAAAATAGTTTGTACAACTATTGTATATGTAGTAATATATAGTAAATATACAACATGACGACGTATATGAAATATCTTTGTAAATATCGTACGATTTAAAAAAAAAAATCATGCTTTGAATTTGAATATCATATACACCTTTTCGTGCTTTAATCTGCTTGATTTATTCGAAAACAGACCAACAGAAAATTGTGTGTCGGCTAAATAATCTATAAGTTTGCATGTCTGAATCGTATTATACAAAATGCTATCCGACGGCAACGTCCCAACCGGACTATACCATGGCAGTTATAAAACTGTACGAAAAAAAACTTTTTAATAAGAGAATAGCACAAGAATCGCATTTATTAATTAATAATGTTAATTCAATTTAACTTATTCAATTAACGAAACGGAACAAAATAAGATAGAAATTTCAAATTGAATAACCATTCCCTTATTTTCTTAATTCTATTCGAATTTTCCTTTGATGGTTTCACCCAATCGAACCGCAGTTAATTACCAAAGGTATAATCAATGGTGATTCCAGGACCCAGCCTACTAAACAATTATACGACAGGGAAATAGAAAAGGAAGAATTGAGCTGGTTTTCCTTTCATACGGTTTGAGATTTATTCTCCCCAAAAACAATGGGCTCGAAGGGAATGGGCTAAGGATATTTCAACCATTTAAAAGATTGGCTTTTGTAAAAACGAAAGAAATATATCTTCTAACGGCATAAAAGTAGTGTTGGAATAATTTTTATATCTAATGTCAGGACTACGTGACATAGCTTTACAACAGGGGCTTTAATTGTAAAAAAAAAAAAAAATGCAACATTCGAAATGAATCGATGATCACAACTTCCGCAAATTTATTATTCCAGTAAAATATTAGTAAAAAACAATAAATAAAGAGTCAATAACAATGAGATAAAATGGGTATTCACGCATATACTACTGCAAAAATCAATAGAATGTGCTATTCTTACAACAAATTCGGCATTAGAAAAGAATGAGAAGACACAAATCGAACGATAAAAGTGAAGTTTACGCAGAGAAAGCATCAGTCGAATTCCTAGCAATGTTTTAAACAGATAATCTAGCTCAGCTTTGCTAGTAAATTTTGGTATTTAAAAAATCAATTAATCGTTGTTATTATTATTATTATTATTAATTTTTAAGGGCGTTTTAAATTAATCGTTGTTAATTATAATTTCAAACTTTTACACAACACGTTAGCACATTAAACATATGCTAATCTCGAAATATCGTCTTAGCATTATAGCAAAATACCATAAGTAACATAAACTCCTGCAAAAAATCAGCGTTCATGCAAGATTTGAAGAATCATAGAAATTATTTTTAATGAGGACGAATCTCAATATCTAATCAAATTGGATTAAGCCTACACTACACGCTACAACCCTGAATAACTATTTATAGAAAGTGAAACCGCGGATTTATAAAAGTCCCGTCCTTGTAGCGAACTCAGGTAAATTGGGATTCCAGAAAATCACTTGAAGCCAACATTGAAAACCCCGTTACAATTAAATATAACACGAAAAAATACAAATAGTCAAACACACAAGTTGGAAAGCGGATTTAAATTATCCTTTGCCTCAAGTTGTCCAATTGTTATTGAGAGAACAAAAGGTCCTAATCCCAGAGTATTCGATATTCCTCGGGGCAGGTTTAAAACCTCCATTCATACTAATAAATTATTTAGAGATTTTGAGATGCGGTCTGGTGTGATGTAGGTCACCTAAATCTCTAAATAATAATTAATTAACGGTCTCTAAATACCAAACACTAATAAATTACTTTTACTCTCCAGACAACATACTCTCACCCCAGAGTTCTCGATATTCCTAGAGGGGGAGGGGGGTTAATCCACTCATTTATATCAATTTATATTCAAACAATCACATATCACACACATCACATAAAACACAACATATAATTCAATTCGACTAGTTAATTTAATTTATCAATAACAATGGCCGATCGTTAATAATGAATGATATTGACGTCAATTAAAAAGGAAAAAAAAGAAGATTGATGAACTTACCAGTTATTACACTTGTTGCGAGTGATGATTTCGCTATGGCTTTTGATTTTTAAATCAATTATCACAATGCATAACGAAAGTAATACAATGAAACTTGAAAGGTTTGACTTTTCTATGCACATAAACCCATCAGTTTGGCCCATTAGCAAGAAAACAACGTTTATTTGTCTGTCGAAACATTTGTGGCGAGCACGTGCACAAAAAAAGAAGCAAATGTTTTAAATGGAAAATTTACTAATTATTTCTGCTTATTCAAAAGCGTGCTTTCAATGGCAAAGAGCCGTTTATCTACTTGGCCATTACGAAAAGCTGACACACAGTTTGAAACGCGTACTTCCCTTTGTTAAAATAAACAATTGATGACAACTTATTAATTTAAGACGGAAACACATATTTAAAAACGACTTCCGATTATCATCTTTTGCTTTTATTGATTATTGAGTCAACATTACCTTTTATCTGTATTTATCTATTTAACGCCATAATTTTTTATTCTTGGTTTTTAATAAATCGACAAAAAAGAACAATGTAACCCCCAAGAGCATACTTTTCACAATTGGCTAGAGAGTATTGTACTTGTTCCGGAAGGTTTAACTGTTATAGACCCCCGTGAGGTCGATATGCTACTTGCAACCAAAGCATAAAACCACTCTACAGTCTGGAAAACCGACATTTGTGTTTCGAAACAACACGGACGAGAAGAATTTTATAACATCATAAACAAATATTTAAAAATGAAATGAATGAATCCTGCATTACGAATGAATCATGCATGTACAAGCATATGTGTAAAAACGGGCTTATAATTGTAACACAAAAACTTTATAAAAGTAATTATGAAAAGCAAGATAATAAAGATATATATTTTTTTAATCCCAGAAATAAATTTCATAACTAAGCATACATTAAAAAGAGAAAATGAAAGGTCATTATATAAACCGGAGGTCGTTGGACTTTACGGATCTCAAGCATAAAACTAATGCTTTTACCGTGTATAAACTTTATAAAACTATTTTTTAACGAAATGCACGCCGAACCGCCAACTATTCTTCACTACTCTCCTACAGTTGCACCCAATATATTCGTTTTCCTAGTTATTGGATTTGAGTGAATATGACTCTCATGATGATGACGGCAAACGCTGTTGCTTGACTGTACCAGAACGACAGACATGAGCCCAAATCATTATCCGGTTCATTCACTATGAAGTTGATATGAGAACGTGTGGCGTCCGTTGGAAGCGTGGCCGCCAACTACTAAGAACTTAAGTCACCACACATAAATATGCACATATAAACGCATATCAAATTATAAACTATATATGACAAAAGTATGTATGAATTTATCAATATGATTGGATATATTCCGTATTGTTTCAAAAATTCTGTAATCATGTTAGAGCTACATGGGTCAAGTCTGTGAAGAAAAAATCAGGTATTTGTTATCTTACCATAGCAGCACTCGAAAGAAAAGTCCTTCGCTTTTACTTTTTTACTTAGTAAGCTTATTAAGAAAATTTATTTTCATTTCGCACTACCGTAGGTTTTTCCAATTTCTTTGAGGACTTATGGATGGATATATTAAAATAAGAAGCCAGTAGAGTAGATTCGGATATTAGCATAGTATCGATTATCCAGAATATTTAAGTCGATATAAGTAAAACAATAATCTTTGAAATTATGATTACCAATATATTTGTTTTGATGTTTTTTTTTCGTCTTAGCATTAAGAAGAAATCTAACCATTCAGCAGTACATCTAGGGTAGAGAACCTCTTTGCCAAAGGCGAAACGGGCCTACATTAACTAAAATATCGATACTTTTATGTCCGATATTAATGCATATCACGTCTTCTACCTATGAACACAATTATGATACAGGGACTACATGGATCGCCACCGAAGAAACTGACAAACGTCTAATCAACATACTAATTTCCTTGACGGTGATATTAACATGTATCGATTTTTTACATCGACTTTTTTTTAATACAAAAGAGAGTAAAGGAGAAGAGGGTCGGTAGGAAGCTTTTTATATATCTGATTTACCACTTATCATATCAATAGTTAAGGTATTGTACTGCTGATTTTATAAATATCCACTAATGTCTTCCGTCCGATCGATAGAATAGTCTAATTGCACTATCGATACCATTGACACAAATTAATCATTATTACAGTTTGTAATTATAAAAAATGGTAAAGAAAATATTCAACATTTCATCGAAATGTTGCCTATTTTAACTACGGAACTCGTTAATGATTAACCAGGCTGTCGGAGTTCTTAGAGCTATTGGGTTGACTTAACGATCAACTACAGAATGAATTTATTCGAATCCAATTTTTTATTTTATTTAAAGAAATTATTTAAAAATGGGTGGAGTTGTTTTATAATCAATAAAAGGAAATGTGTGGTGATTAGTGACCGTTAATCGATATTTATTTAGAAATCGTGAGATGCGGTCTGGTGTGATGTAGGTTTCAGAAAAACGTTTTCTTTATCGTGGCACGACAGGTTCTGAAACCTACATCACACCAGACCGCATCTCACGATTTCTAAATAAATAAGAGGAAAATTATAAAGATAATTTTACTTATTCTAACGGAATATGTTATTTCTCCAGAGAAAATATTAAATTTTTGGATTATCTAACTTATCAAACATTCTTCATGATTGATGTAAGGATAATGCAACCAACCTATCTGTCTGAGTCAACTTGCTTCTATCTTACTTACTAAAATTTATTTTACAGGAAGTAGTGTTAATTCTTGGTATAATAAATTATGAAAACTGCGTATTTTTATCAACAACTAATATATTTAATTTATCTTCATTTATTATTCAATTCCTATTTCAGATTGGAATTATAGATTTATTTAATTATCGAAAGAAGTAATTTTTAACCTGAGCGTTGTAAAGAAAGATGGTCTTTTCAGTAAAATTATTAACTTTTTCAATTTTTGAATAATAGAAATTTGTTAGTGCATTTATTATGAAAAGTTAATATATTTCAACTGTTTAGGAGCTTCTGGGCTGATCTACTGGAGACTCGTACATGTAAAATGTATTGGAATTCCGATTTATGGTTGGATTTATAGAAATTATTGAATGGCACATGTTATTTTATAAACAATAAAGTAATTATAACAAAGATTTAGTGCAGTTTTAGCAAAATTAGATTTTTCCAGTTGTTGGTTATATGAAGTTTGTTAATAATTGATATGATTTTAAGGTATATTGGATTGATACTGTATAAAGCTACAGTATAAAAAATATATCCATTCTCGTATATACTAGGGAGACAACATAGCATTTTTAGAACGGCGAGTGGCAGTGGAAGCATGAGTTGGAATCATGACCTACATAAGGTATTATTGGGTAACCAGCAAGGTCAGGCGGACCTCGTGGCCCGCGGGACGAGCCGGCTCGCGAATGCCACCACCGTCGACCCATCAGCCCCTCATCCGTCAAGGCCCTCGGAGGCCGTTCGGTCGAAGACTCCGCCGTTAAACCGTCTCCCTGGGCGACACTTGGGCCAAACAGAACAGCGAGAACTAGCAACTCGTTGAAGGACGCGGGGGCGGCCGGGGAGAAGTAAAATCAATAGCGAGTCGAGGGGGTAGAGCTATGCCAAATATCTGCCCCTAATTCACTACCCCTATTGATCTCTTCTTACCTTTTTTACCCCTTATCTACATACACGATGGACTATCTATATGTACACGATTAGAAGAAATAAATCGATTATAGTGAAAGAATGGAAAACCCGTTTATTAATATTGAGGACCCAGTTTATTCAAAGGATTTATTTTCAATAAAACTTATGATTTTGCCTTTATTATAGATGCCGAAGAATAAGATACACGGGGTGCGGGTCAATATCTTCAAACATACCGAAGACAAAATAATTATGACAGAAAATATCGAAAATTTCCAGACACTTCTCAAAAAAAGCAGATTGGTCAAACCTTAAGGATCAACATAGTCACCTAGATATCCTCCGTAAAAGTCAAAGAAAATTAGCCGATAACACTGTGTTATTGAAAAAGCAAGTCTGGTATTGTATAGGTTTTGGAGTTATTTATATGTTTTTAGAAATATCATTCCAAAATTTTTTCCAAATCCTACAAAAATCATTAACATGTTAACATCGATGTCACGAGTGTTAACGTTAAAATTTAGCAGAGCTCAATAACATTTAGCGTACACAACAAAAAAATAGCATGTTACAATGTCAACACCTTTTTTATGATACAATAATCATTTGCAATAATTTCCTCTCTTTTTCCCTCTATCGTATCTTTATATTCCAGGGTCTTTTTTAAGCGTAATTTATTTATGGTAGGAGATATCATGATTTTACAAACGAAAACATCGTATTTTTTAACATCGCAAATTGGGAATTTTTTAAGTATTTTTCTAAGTCGAGCAACAAGCAATTTAAAGTTCAGAGAAATCGCTAATAACATTCACGATAGTTCCTTTTTCAATGTACTTCACATTTAGCAATAGTAATTTACAAAGAACTTAACACATCAGCTTCAAGAAAATAATTTATATTAAATGGGTTTAAGAATTTTTACATTACATTTATTTTTTATCTACGGTTTTTGGTTGAGATGAAAAATTAGAGTCACGAGCGGGATTCGAACGCACGACCTTCGACTCACTACACCGCTGCTACACCACTTGATCTATGACCACTAAGCAAATATGGATTACATTATTACATTTATTTATAATTTTTCTTTATAATTATTTCCAAAATGCAATCAATTCTGAACCGGAGCAGGTCAAATTTCTATCAAGGTTGACATGTTCACATTTGTTAGAAAAAACTATGGATCTTGAGAAAAGAAGGTCAAGGTCATGAATGTTTCACGTGCACAAGATTCATATGACCTTAATAATTTGTATATTTAACGCACGCAATAAACATAAATATCATTGCAAAAATGCCAGGGACGTTTGGTATTTTTCCCCATTTTTTGTTAACAGCGGTTAATAAAATTTTATCTATTTTGATACAATATATCACACAAATTAGTATCTTTAACTTCACAATATGCAAAATCTTTTTTTTTTTCACGATTAATGTATCAAAGGAACGACTTACTTGAAATATTTGTAATTACAGTAATGAAAATTGAATAATAAATCTAAAAAAATTTATTTGCTATTCATTGTTCCAAGTTCCTCCTCTCTTCCCTATTCCTCCCTCTCACACCCTCTCTCTTTCTTTCTTTCTCTCTCTCTCTCTCTCTCTCTCTCTCTCTCTCTCTCTCTCTCTATCTATCTATCTATCTATCTATCTATCTATCTATCTATCTATCTATCTATCTATCTATCTATCTATCTATCTATCTATCTATTTATCTCTCTATATGTTTATCTGTCTATTTTTCTCTCACTTTCTTGCTCTTTCTATGTATCTATATTTGCTTTATATTTTTTTGTTGACAATGACCATTGAAGAAATAACAGTAATTTTAATATTTCCATATCGAGTTCGTTAAAAAAGAAAAATGATTATTTTAAATCTGAAATGAATTTCCCCAAGGATAGTAAGATTAGTAAGGATAGTAATGAAACTCAGCTTGATATCAACAATGATCTGGAAGGTTCCTAGATCTAGATTACCCTTTCCTTCCAGGACAATTCGATCCGAATGCCCTAAACAAGTGTTTTCAATACATGACTGTTCAGTATTGCCAACTTAGTTTCAATTCGATACGAAAAAGGATAATGTAATGCAAAGCATTTGGCAAAAAAGCCATTCGTCGAGATGAATCTGTGACTGGTCGATCGAACTTTTTTTTTCTTCAAATTTATAGCATACGATATCGTTAGAACAAGTTTAAATCCAAGCCATTATTGTACTTTTTGTAACAATATTTCCGAAATGAAATGAATTTTGACGCGAAGATTGTATCAAGTTTACATGCTTACTATATAGAGAAAAAATCCAGATCATGAAAAAAGAAGGTTTTGTTCATTTTTCAAGTTCTTTGATCTATAAGTATCTCTTGTATTTTCCTTTAATTAGTATGTAACTATAATAGTAATAATTACAACTTCATGATAATTAAACGAGAATAATTCATAGTATATGTCAACACGTTGGACCTACCAATCATCCAAGTTTACAAATGATGAATTTAATTTACTGCCTAAATAGTGTACAAAACATGACAAATTTAATCCGGCAGTCGACACATCAATATTCACTTATTTCCTTAAACACCAGTTTGAATATTCATTTTACTTTTCAAGACGGATTCGTAAATTGCAAGCAAGGACGTCGGCCTTTTGCGTTTCAAATTGGTGTAAAGTGTGCGTCTAAATTGAGAAAAGAAAGAACACGTTTGTTCTTCTCAGTCGTCTCTTAACTGCACGCGGTTAAAAAACAAAACGTAGCCGATTTCACACAGACACAAACACAATAGATAAATTTTGTTCTCTTACCCAAGGAGAGCAGTTTCCTCTGCTGTCGCGGAAGTTGGCATCTTCCTAAAATCAAAACGTTCTATTTCACACCTCTAAAACAAAACTACAATCGCTTCGCATTAAATGGCAAATGTCTATAGAGTGACATTGTCTAGAATAAGTTCAAATACCACATGCTGCAATGATTTGAGAAAAGTTATGTATACAGTTTTTTTAACTTTGTTTTATCTCATAACTACAGAACCAGGATTCTGGCTGGACTCCTCAGGGTACTGACGCCTAAGAAGGCATCGGCTAGGAGTACAGCCCCAGCTGGGGGGGATAGCCAGATTTATCCCTATCCCTAGGTCAACATTCCGGAAAATGAACAGAACTCGTACAATCATTTTGTAAATGATGGTTCTACTCACAGATTTGTTGTTTACAACAATCATGATTTCGAGCATTAAACGCTCATCGTCAGGTTGAACTAGTTACAAATATCTACTAGATAAAACGCACTTTCAGGGAATCTAAAAATGTGCTTTGACGGTTTACAGAAAGATATTAAGCTCGAACTGAGGCTGTCAACAATCCTGCTCTGGAACTAAACCATTATGATTTAAGTTATAATCCCTACATGTGGGACGTAGCAAGATGAACGTTGATGCTACAGCAACGTTAAACAGTTAAATGTAGCATATAGCGATACACACACATAGCAGAAGTCCATGCAATTGTATTCAATTCAATTCGAACAGAAAATATAAAAACAAGACAGCTAGTATGTCAGATGATCAGGAAGTAAGCATGAGCCCTGACCTACAATGTCATCCGCTCTGCTGTATTGCAACATAGGTTAGATATAAAAAACAGTATTAAGAAATATGCTGAGTTCCAGAACTTGCTGGAGTAGAGGGAAACGGATGCAAAGTTTGAGAAAATGAGCTGACACACTGTTGATATGACTGGAACACTTTTGCAGGATGGGACTCTGAGCCCTTAAAAGGACATGAGGATCTTTAACCTCCGTACCTAGCCTTTCGGCCCTACTGGACGTTTTGCTCTCAAGATGAGAAATGGGGCCGAGACGGACCTCGCTCTCTGCTTGTCCATTCCGAATGGATGGGGCTGTATTAAGAACCAAACCGCTCGGCAAAGGGTAACCCCAGGTGGCTGAAATGCATCAGCCTGGGTCGTTCCGCCAAACTCCCTAGGTAGAGAAGACGACTTTATCTCCCAGAGTATTGGGGCTCCTCCAGCGTAAGAACTTCCGGATCCGCTCCGGCCGCGGTTTCGTTAAAAGGAGAGTGTTTAACGACCCCCTCTCAGGTCGAACCACTCCACCCCCACAACCCAGCTGCCCCAGTCAGTATTTACAAGATGGGGCTATTTCAAAGAAGCCATGAGAGAAACTGCCCGCCAAAGCCATAGTTACAGGCGTCCGGTTGCCCGGACGAAACGCCTTCTTCTCAACTCCACACCCTATTGCAGGATGGGACTCCATTCAACCGAGAACATCTTAGAATAGAACACAGAGTAAGAGAGAGGAAGTGAGGAAACACTAGGGATCGCACACGCCAATACAAGAAGCGAAACCTGCAAGTAAGTAAACTACAGACTGCATTAAAGGGCACAGAAAAGATTGCGAATCTTAAAAGGCTTCTTGACGGGACACATCAGACTCAATGGGCATCTGAGAAAATTTGGTCCGGTGTGTACAGATTGTGAAAAGATGCAGAGGAAACCCCAAAACACATAGTAACAGGTTCTTCCTTAGTTACAAAGGGCTTACAAAGGAAGAAATGCCATGCAAATAGGTCAAATAATCTATTTCCCCGATGAATTAGGCATCATCGGTGTACAACAAGTAAGGGTACAATAACTCAAGGGAGTTATAACAATCTCACAAAATTTCTAGCAATCAATAACTTTGTAATGTATTAATTGAAATATACATAACTTTTCTCATTGGTTGAAAATGATTCATAGAATAGTAAGGCAATGCCCGAGCCATGCATGGGAGTGACATGCGGCAAATTAAACAAAAAAATTGGAACTCAAGAGGGTCAGTTACTTTTGTTTAACATTAAAACATATCAAAATAATACAACTAAGAATGACAATACATGTGCATGTGGTGAAATTTGGTGCGACTTACCTTTCCCAGGGTACATCAGGGAAAGTGTTATTTCCCCCCTGGTGTGTTCTTTAGGTTAAAAGAATAAAAGTATTGATTGACGCTTTTCACGTTCATATTTACCTAGGCATGATGACGGCTCCGTGATCCTTTCCAATCAGTGGTTCCGATTGCTTTTGGCTGTTGGTGAAGCTAAAAGCTTTCTTGACGGTCTCTATTACACTAAACTTTGTCTCGTTGTTGGTTGTGGTCGTCTTGTACACGTCGCCCGTAAGCGACCTGTAAGAGGCTCCTAAGCCCCCCGGCATGTCGCCTTATCATGAACACAAATAAAAAAACAAAAATAATAACAAAAAAACAAAATATCTACAAATTGAAAAAATAAAAGAAAAATTGCACTGATCTGGGATTTTAATACCACAATAACAGTTTTTAGTGAACATTGCGTATTTTAATATTTGTTGTAACTTCATAATGGAAATGGTTGAAGTTTCATTAAATATCTCACACGAAATAAAACTTTAATCGTTTGATAAGTAAAAATAAAAAGTGAAAATACTGTAGATACGCGAGTCGGTAAAATCGATGAAAATGCCTTTTTTTCATATTCAGAGAAATAATAAACGATAAATCCGATGGACGTGCCAGGACGAATAGATATAAATCAGATCAATATGGCAATATTTCATTGTTTTTTTCCCGTTCAGTCATGACCTAGTCTAATGGAAAAGGCTGGAACACAATGGAAAAAATTATAAGCTTTAAAACTGCGCTAATATCAAAGGTTTATCATGCTGAGAGAAAAATGGATTCGGCATGAATATTAAAAATCATACTTGAATGCACATCCATTCCCAGACACATTAAAAAAAATGGAAAAAATGCCATTCACAAATGTTTACTACTAGAAAAACTAAGCAGGCGGCATGAATTGATAAAGAGTTGATACTTAAAAAAATTTGACTGCACAAATAAATATAAGATAAAAATGATTAACCAAACAAAAACGCTTAGCAGGTCAGAAAAGTTCTCTTATTAATAATTAGAGTTCTCATTTAGCCGAGTACAAAACACAAAAATACAAAAGTCCATATGATTCGGGAACAGTTCAAAAAAGTTCAATTTGGAAAAAGATCGATTGGATTTCACAAAGTTAAATTTAATATATAAATATCGATTGTTTTAAAAAAAGTACAATTTAGTTTGGAAAAGGTCCCAATGTAGTATGAAAATGAGTTGACGCTTTAAATAACATCATGCACAAAGAAATGAAAGACCAAAATGATTAACAAAACTAAAATGCTTAGCGGGTCAATAAAAGTTCTTGCAAATGATTTGGAAAAAGTTAAATTGGGTATGGAAAAAGATCCGTTTCGGAAAACAGTATTAAAAAAACTTTCAATTTTATATGGAAAAAGTTCGATTTTGTTTAGAAACAGTATAATTTATTTTAGGAAGGTTCAATTTGATAAAGTTTGATGTGGAAATTTGTTGAAAAGAACGATCAATTTGAAAAAAAGTATAATTATTCGGAAAAAGCTCAAGTTGACCTGAAAAAAGTCCAATTTGGTTTTTAAAATACTTCAACTTGGTTCGAAAAAAGTTCAATTACGCTTGAAAGAAAGTTCAACTCGATTTGGAAAAGGTACAATGTGATGCGGAAAAGTTCAATTTGGTTTGGAAAAAGTACAATTTGATTTTGAAAAGGTTCAACTTGATTTGAAAAAATGTTAAAACGTATTTACGAATAATCTGGAACTCGATACGATCTGGATCCTGAAATAAATTCAATTATCAGCCAAGCTTTCGACCTAGATTAAGACCATCATCAAGCCAAAACAATCTTAAAGATGTCTACAAATTGACATAATAATACGTTTCAAATTTCTGAACATAGACTCAGTCCCAATATTGCCAAAACTGAATACTACAAGCTGGTCAGATAACAATTGAATTTGTCTTTTCATCCAGAACATACAGAGATCTAGAGTATTCATTAGCAACAAAGTGGTCGATACACTTTAAACAGAACGTATTTATCTACCATATAACGCTTTATTCTACTACTCTGTAGTTAATATGATACAATTACTTTATACTGTAAAGAATTATGTTTATTGCCTAGCACACTTAATTACATTTCACTTTATACATATTGGAGCCAATATGATTTGGAGCTGAGTATTAATTTATCGACCTGGAATTCACCCATGAAAATATAAAATGAAAATGTAATTTATGTCAACAAACGTACATTCATGAAGATACAATATTTTCCTCCTGAGCTCAAACCTTGTCTAATTTATCAGTTCAATCTTACTTTATTCCGCAATATAATTATTATAGTCAAATATCAAATCTATAAAACTTGGAAATCTAATAGCATTTCATAAATACGTTTTTTTAATTGTTGCAAAATTGACTTGGAAAAGAAAAGTCCTATGTATAAGTGAACTATATCACATTAGCCTTTTCCTGGTTGAAAATGACAACTGTTCACTCAAAAAAACCCGATTGAAAAGTAATTAGGTTTATTTTTGTTGTTATCCTCTATTGTTACCAGTCTGTAATTTACCTCCAGACCTTGTCTGTAGCTAGGCTAATGCGCATGAGTATGACCAGTTCCTATTTTAAGGTTTATACCTTTTACCCAAACTATTTTTCTTCTTGTTTTTTTACTCAATAAGGTGGCATGGTTGGGCTTTCGGGTCAATAGGAAATCAGTAGGCGGACGTGGAGTGGGCTGATAGAAAGAAAATTGAACTGCTTCAACCCAAATCGCAAAACTACACGTGTCTACGAGTACAATACATTACAAAAAAAATTGAATAAAAAATTGATTAATAATAATTGAGTAGTTTGAAAAGAGTAGTAGTACAAGATATAATAACTAGGTATAAGAGACTGTTTTTTTTAAATTATTTTTTTTATTTATTTTTTTTACTAATCGTTTAATAAAGCCTATGTAAATAATCGTGTTTATTTACTTCTTTACGATTCACTTAATAAGCCGTTATCTCACCGTTAGTCTATAAAAATTATCTCGAGGTAATAAATTTCCACAAAAACATGATCGAAAAATGCTTACAAACATTTAAAAAAATAAACAATAACATGGAAATATATCCGCACAAAAAGAACAGATATGAGTTTGTTGTAAAATTTACACAATGGCCAACGTTTGTTTAATAATTGCCAGTAGGTCAAAAGCGGAAGAACTTTTGGCGTAAAATGTAGAAATGTAAATAACGGCAATTCAATCATTACGGTGACAGTTAGACCTTTTCCACGACTATCAAAGCGAAAGTGAAGGTTTATTGAAAAAAAAAACGCGATTTATTTAGAATTTTCGGTATCAGCAGAAAAATGGAAAATAAACAATAAACAAAAATATTACTCCACCCAAAAAAAAGCAAATGTGTAAATTATTCCTATTATTTCCTGGTTACAATCGATCAATGATGATATTAAAATATTCGGTGGGTGTTACTGGGAAAGTGTACAGAATTATATAAACATTCAAGCTTTTGAGCATGAAACGTTTGAAAGTATTCTGTTTTGAAAAAGTTCAATTTGGCTTCGAAGTGTTCCATTAGGTTTGGAAAAAAGATAATTTTGGTTTGGAAATAGTTCAATTTGGTTTAGAAATAGTTCAATATGGTATAGAAAAGTTCAATATGGTTTGAAAAAAATGTTTGATTTGGCCTGGTGGTGGTCAATTAGAGATTTTGGGAAAGTTTCATTCCGGTTAGAAAATAGTTAATTTTGAATAAAAATATTCAATTTCGTTTGGAATAGTTCAATTAAGTTGAAAATAATTTAATGCATATGATTATTCAGAAATCGTGAGATTTCTGAATAATTATCGATTAACGGTCACTAATCACCACACATTAATGCATATGGAAAAGTTCAATTTGGTTTGAAAATGTTCAATTTGGCTTGTACATGTCCAATTAGGCTTAGAAATATTTCAATTGGGTTCGAAAATAGTTCAGTTTGGTTTGCAAAAAGTTCACTTTGATAAAGAAAAGCACAATTAGGCTTGGAAGGGCTCAATTAGGCTAGAAAAAAGTTCATTTAAATTTGGAAAAGTGAAATTTGACAAGGAAAACTTCAATTCGGTTTGTAAATAATTCAATGAGATTTAGAAAAAGATCAATATGATTTGGGAATACTACACAAAAATGTGTATACCGATTTTTATCGTTCAGAACGTATTCTAACAAGCACATAAAATAATTTAAACATAGATGAACAGCGAATTTTTAAAAATTCCACTAGTGAAAATAATAAATTAGGAATCGGATACTTTATGTTAGAATAATAAATTTAAACAATTTTACGGTGCTTTAAAAATTGTTTACTATATTTAAGGTAAACAATCAGACATAATTTAGCCAATATCAGACAACCAAATAATTTAGAGCCATTTACATATCAATCTGCAATTCAAGTATAAATATTCATGATAGCGAACTAAATTAAAGCCTATTCACTTATTATAATGTATTCATTGCCTTCTTAACAGACCCTTTTAAAAAGCGTTATCATCCGACTTCTACGATGTTTCGATTTCGTTCGGTGAAGATTTGCAACGTTTGCTGGAACAAATATTTCAGGAAATAGAAAAACCTTGACGAATGGAAATAGAGCAGCTATGATTTTATTTTTTTAAATAGCTAACTCCGATTAAAAGAAATGGTTCTCCTAACTCCATAACATTTGATATTACCGGCATAGCATGGTTCACCGTGGTTAGCTGAAAACTGGACCGCATATATAAATTATGCAATGAAGGAAAGCAAAATTGCCCTTGGTCATCCATTACTCCAATTGAAAATATAGGTTAAATGCTCCGTGATTTCGGAATCTTAAATGTAACTGAATGTAATGTAGCTTAGTCATTCTTATTTCAAAACCATGGATCTACGTAAAGAAAATATTAAAACAATAACTTAAAGTTGAGCTACTTTACGAGGCAAGAGTTTCATTAGCAATCAAATACTGCGTTACTATTTCGGTGAGCAGTTTAATCTTGGGCAATTTAGATTCATTGTTGGACTCTCGTCTTCGAGTTTTTGAGCTATCAGCAAATTTCCCATAGAGCACCCCAGTCCGCTTATTTTTGGCGTCTGAACCGTTATCGCTTATTAATTAGAAGCAAAACAGCGAAGATAAACGGACCAGAGCTAGTCACATACGATAAAACCGCATCGAAGCATGCTAACACTTTTATTTCAATTCATTTGGCCGATTTTACTTTTTCAACGAACAAATCATACATAAATAAATCATGAAACTTTTCACTGCTCAAATACGCTTTAACGAATTTTTTAACTCTCACATAAATATAAATTAATTAATCTTTTTATGTATGGTTTTGTTTGAAATGAAAACATTAGTGTCACGAGCGGGATTCGACCCACGACCTTCGGCTCCAAAGGGTTTGAATCTCGCTCGTGACACTTACTTTTTCATTTCAACGAAAATCTTACATAAAAAGATTAATTAACTGAAAGAAGTAATTTGGTCAATCAGACCACTAAATATAATGGGAGTAAATATAAATGTTGAAAAAAGAAAGGAGAATGGAATTCAGTAGGCATTTTAAATTTATTCATTCAATTCATTCCTACTTTAGTATTATTTTTTATACTGACATTCTTAGCACTAATTCGGAACTAATGAAATAACTGTACGTAATTGCAAAAATAGTGTACGAGAACTACATTCCTAAATCTAATTATAGCTCATGATAAACTTTAACTTTCTTTTTCCATATTTGTGCGCTTCTACCAAAATGTAAACACGAAACAGTCATCATTGAATTATGTCTACATTTGACAATATACATATAGAATTATTTTAACTTTCTGCTATTACATTTTTTGTATATTATAAATTTGTATTTACGAAATGGATGGTGAATATCCACACACAAAAAAAGTAAACATATGACACACAGTGGCAAATTAAATAACGGCGTAGAGGGAAAAAAATTGCAAAATTTAAGTTGGGCAGTAATAGGTTGAACCAAACGGTTCGTAGTTGACCTTTATTCCCAAAAATATTAAAAATTCTATTAAATTCTCCCGTTGAACTTACGTAATCAACATTGAAAATTAACACTATTGCCCTTTTTGCCCAAGCGTACAAGTTATTTATACTTTTTTTTCTCCGTTAAGAACAAGTACCGAGAGGTAATACTAGTTAAATAATGACCAAAAAAATACATCATAATCATTCTTAATTAATTGTGAATTATAACTTTTCGTCTATTAAATATTTTGGCAAGATTGAACAAAGCGCTGAGCTTTGAATAAAACTGTTTAATAAAAGCATAACAACAAAATTAAAATATGGAATGTTGAATTTTTGAATAAAAGTAGAATTAAAAAATTCCTATTGGTGAATTAATCTTATTATAGTATATTTTCAATTGGAGTAATGGATTAGCAAGGGCAACTGTGCTTAAAGGGTTACTTATAACATAGGATTTCATATAAAAGTTCTCATGTTAATACGATAAACCCCTAATCTTTTATTTTGGAACTATTTTGGAAAAGAAATTAAAACACGAAACTTAAATAAGCTCCAAACGTTAACAACGAAACATGACATAAATGTTTATTGAACAGTTTATTAAACTAAAAACAAAATCTTTATAACATTAAAAAAAGAAATTTTTTCTATTATTATTTCATATAAAAAACGCAAATTTTTTCATCACGTCTATTAAACAAAACATTTTTCAGTATAAAAATGTACATGAATATGCTAACGATCTTTTTAAAGATAACAATTTGAAAAATGAAATATTTGTTTTCCTAAGCAAAAAAGAGCCCTTTTCATTAATAAAAATGTAACAGAATATGTTAAGGTTCTTTTTTAAGATACAAACAATTTGAAAAATATGTATTACCTAAAACCCTTTAAAAAGGTTAAAAAAACTTCAACCACCACAACTTCATAGCTAGAAACGAAAGAATCCTCACCTGTATGTTTATTACACTTTAAATGTATTTACTTAAAACAAGTAGTGTAATTGTCGTCATACAGAAGGCTTAACGTCCGTCCACCTACCCGATGGGATTTAAGACGAGGGGTCTTAAACATATTACATATTATTAACAATTCAAATTCCATGGGTTGTTCCGTGGTGTTTAATTATTTAATATAGGAAATACATTTTTAGCGATCAAACGTTAACTTTGAATAAGCTAACTCTCCTAAATATTTGTCACTTCTAGCAACAATACATTGGTATAAACAAGAGAATGCCCGCTAATTCCTATTCATACCAGTATTTTACAGTTTTCTCGTGACAAAATTTTAGAAACGTTATGATAGAGAAAAAAGGCTTGCATAATTTTTAAAAACAAAAATGAAACTTGAACAGGTGAAGTTGGTTAAATAAAAACGCTAGAAAGATTTTATTTAAAATTCCTATCTTTGAGAGGCGTGATGGAGCCAATTTGTATTAGGGAAATTATAATTTTTAATTTAATTTGACTTTTTTCAAGTGTTGCCGTATTTTAATTTGGTTATTTTTTATTTAGTTTTATAATTAAGATAATGTTTAAATCCGTAATTGGAAAGGTTAAAACTCTCAATAGTTCTCGTAATTTTATTTTGTACCATTTTGAAAAACAAACATTGTAAACTGGAATAGGCAACCGGTTGTTTTAAATTACACTTTTTAGTTGTTTTCAGAAACTGCTAATTAAAAAAAAACATTGATTCCTATTTCACTCAAAAATACAAATTGAAAAATAAAATAAGTAAGAAATCTGTGTTGTATGGCTACCTCAGAAATTTATTTTAGATGATTTTTGAAATAAGAAAAGTAGTTGCCGCAATTTGTAAAAAAGATGCAAATTAGAACTGGCCACCATTCCTTCATGTAATTAATGGCAGAAACTAAAAATACAAAGTTGTTTAATAAACAAAAAACGAACCTAAAAGAAAATTTACTAGAAATCGAATGATACTGTCAAGTCCAATTTTTTCAAAACAAAAATTATAAGCAAACTTTTTTGTCCTCTCTTGATTCAATTTTGAAAATGATTTCCCCAATTTCTGAACAACTTGCAAACAGGGACTGAAACCATTTCTTAATAGGTAAAGTTGAATAAGTACCAAATAAAATTTTGACAAAAACAATATTTTACAAAATAAAATGAATATGTAAATTGAAATATGCACTTTGTTTAAAAGAAGATGACAGTTGCAGCAATACATATTGGCGCATTCCTATTTTACTAAAAAATGGTTCCCTCTTGATCCAAGTTTGAGCAAAAGTGGCTTCCCCAATTTTGGAAAAAATAGCAAAGTGGAAATGGAAACAATTTCCTAATTGGCGAAATAGGTTATGTATTAAAAAAATAAATAAAATAAATAAAAAATAAAAAGGTTCCCTCATGATTTAATTAAGAGTAAAAGCAGTTTTCCCAATTTTGGAACCAATTGCAAACTGAAAATGGAAACAACTTCTCAATAGGCGAAATAGGTTATGTATAAAAAAAATAATAATAATAAAAATAACATCCTTGCCAAATAGACAAAAAACTGTACTTTCCAAAATAAATTTATAAATTGAAATATGCATTACTTTTTTTAAGATGATAATTTGAAAATACATATTGGCGCCATTACGGCTGTCAAAGTTGAAAATTTGAAAAAATAAACGCCCTTCATGGCGGCTAGAAAACAATTTACTAAGAATAATAAAATATCGGTGAATGGATGTTTATTGATTGTAAAAAGATAAAAAGGTTCCCTCATGATTTAATTATGAGTAAAATGGTTATCCCAATTTTGGAACCAACTGCAAACTGGAAATGGAAACAACTTCTCAATAGGCGAAATAAGTTATGTATAAAATAAATAAAATCCTCGTCAAATAGACAAAAAAACTGTACTTTCCAAAATAAATTTATAATTTGAAATATGCATTATTTTTTTAAGATGATAATTTGAAAATACATATTGGCGCCATAATGCCTGTCAAATTTGAAAAAATAAACATCCATCAAGGCGGCTGAAAGAAAATTTACTGGAAACACAATAATATCCGCGAATTCCTATTTTACTAAAAACTGGTTCCCTCTTGATTTAATTTTGAGAAAAGTGATTTTCCCAATTTGGAACAAATTGCAAACTGGAAATGGAAACCATTTCTCAATAGGCGAAGCAGGTTATGTATAAAAAAATATATAAAATCGTTGTTAAACAGATAAAAAAATAATAAAATAAAATGAAATAAAATCCTTGACAAAATAGCCAAAAAACTGTACTTTCCAAAATAAATCAATAAATTGAAATATGCATTACTTTTTTAAGATTATAATTTGAATAATACATATTGGCGCCATAACGCCTGTCAAAGCTGAAAATTTGAAAAAATAAACGCCCTTCAAGGCGGCTTCAAAGAAGAAAATTTACTACAATTCAAATAATCCCTATATCATATCAAACATACAGATATTTTATAAGGGGAAAAGTTTTTCTGTCTACTTTCCCATCCCCATGGCACTAAGTCAAATTGATCAATACGAACATGAATAATATTCACTGTTTTATTTTAACCATCAGAGATATGTTTTTTTAAATAGATTTTTTAAAAAAACTGAAAAATTGTGGTATAACAATCCCAAATCAGGTATAAAATGTGTGTTCTTTTAAAGTAGCGATTTTGCCAAGAATCTGTTTTCTTTGGTTTCAAAAGAGAAAAAGCACATGAGAGCTTTTGCCGTACTCGTCATTATGATGAAGCAAGTGCCCTTTTTTTAAGAAAGAAAAACACTTTAAAAATATCTTTAAAAAACATGCTTGAACAATTATATTTATTGTAAAAAATAGTTAAAAATGCATAATAACAAAAAACCAACTAGTGTACAGTGTCTAATACTACGAAATACTAGTCACAATTCACAAAATCCTTCTGTCTTTTTACTCTTTGGTTTTTTCGCATCTTGACAACGTCAAAGAAAAGGGGGAAAGTTCGGACTTACCTTGTTTCTGTTTGGCTTTTAAAACTCGACAAATAAGCACTGAGGCACAAGTCACGAAATGGGCTGGTCCGACTCGGAGAATAAGACGACGTTTAAAAAATCAGACAGAAATAACCCCTGTGCTCAGAAATAGACCTCCTCGGTGACCGGACGTCGTAACGTTCACAATCACTCTGACCACTGGTTAAATAAATATAAACTTCTCCCAGTCCCGACTCTTGTGACATGCTTACTGCCGACTCAGTCTGGCCAACGGCGGATTCGAATCGAGAACTACGCAGACCCGGACGAAAACCGAATAAATTCAGTATATTAAAAAAAAGAACTACTTGTTATTTTCCACCAATTGACAATAAACATGAAACAGACCTCTCTTTTATTGTCAGGCTGACAAATACTGTCACGATTGTTACCGGTTGGCAGAACTTTCTTCACAAAAGGACACTCAGCGCCATCTCTGATTTTTTTCTTTATTAACAGGCGGGTGCCCACAACCAGTGTATTATATACAGATAAAAATTTTAAATTGGTAAGTGTACTAAACTAATTCTATACAATTTGCATATTATACACATATATGCATTAAATATTATGTACTAAACACATAACAAACCGAAAATTAGGAATAAATTTCACTATTAATTACTTGAGTTTAATACATCTTTCTTAAGGTTATGAACAGAAGTAGTTAGCAAATAAATATTCTCATTTGCTCATCTTACCATTTATCAGTTGATTTATAATATAATTTGTATTGCACAATTTGTTTTTAAATAATCCTTTGACCTTGAACGAAAAGTAGGAACTTTTTTTAACGAGGGTATTTCAACTACGAGGTTATATGAACCCTTGAGGTGTTGGTGTTTTTGAAAAACAAAAAAAGCCAATTCCTAAGTATGTCGGGTTCGAATTCGGGAGATTTCCCTTACAAAGATGAGCGCCCTATCGCCACTTAAACCGACACCATTGTGGACACCAACACTAAAAAGTAGGAACTTTAAATTTGATGAATTTTAATAAGTAGGAAAATTATATTATTTAACAATTATACAAAAAAAAAATCACATTCCAGTCTTCTAGAGAATGATGTATGCAAACTCAATGCCCTTAGTATTGTTTCATAATTATAAGGATCCCTATGCAGCTTTTTTTTCTTTTTTCTTTATTTTTAATACAAGGGTATTTCAACTACAAGATTGTATGAACCCTCGGGGTGACAGTGTTTATTAAAAAAACTGATTTGTAAGTAGTTTGAATGTAGGGCTAGTGGATTTGAACCCAAGAATTTTCCCTCACAAAGATGAGCGCCCTGTCAACACCTAAACGGTTGCGACCATCGGTGCCCCAAGTAGGAACTTTCAACTTGATTAAGTTAATATATAGGAACAATGTATTAATTTAACAACTTGAACCCAGGACCTTTCCCTTACAAAGATGGACGCCCTGTCTCAACACCTAAACCGTTGCGGCCACCAACACCCCCGAGTAGTAAATTTAAACTTGATTAATGTTAATATGTAGGAACAATCTATTAATTTAACGAATTATACAAAAAACAAATCACACACCAGTCTTCTAGAGTATGATGTATGCAAACTCAATGCCCTTAGAATTGTTTCATAGGTATAAGGATCCCAATGTATCTTTTTATGTAGCTTTTTCTTTTTTTCTTTTTGCTTTCTTTGTTTATTTGTAATACATGGGTATTTCAACTTCAAGGTTGTATAAACCCTCGGGGTGTCAGTGTTTATGAAAAAATGTCAATTTGTAAGTACTATGGATTCAAATTCAGTACCACTGGATTTGAACCTGTGAGTTTTCCCTTACAAAGATGAGCACCCTGTATTATTATTAGCATTATTATTTATTTATTTTAAATACAAGGATATTTCAACTACGAGGTTGTATGAACCCTCGAGGTATCAGGGTTTATGAAAAAAAAGCTGATTTGTAAGTATGTTTCCCTTACAAAGATGAATGCTGTGTCAACGCCTAAACCGTTGCAGTCACTTACTCCCCCCAGTATGAAAGTAGGAACTTTGAACTGGATTAATGTTAATAAGTAGGAACACTCTATTACATTATTTGACAGCTTATACAAAAAGACAAAATTACGCACCAGTCTTCTAGGGCGTAATTCCATCTTGTTTATTGGATATTTCTAATGAAAAATATAAGACATAGCTAAATGAAAAATTGAACTGATAACAAGATTTGAACAATCTTTAATCACCAACAAACAACATAACATGTAATAGTACTCAATACGTAGAAATGATCAAAAATATACATATTACAAAATCATATATATCAAACAAAAAAAGTCTCTGAGACATTTTTTCTCATGTGTTTATTTACTGACACATATCTAAATTTTACCTAGGTAATCTGTAGGTTCATCCCCACGTTTTATGTTATACGTGTATTTCATAGATTTGTTTGTTGGTTGTGATAAATAATTTATATTTAAAAAGTACATTTAATTTTCTGTATGCTTCATGTTTCTTGCATTTTTATTTTTCAAGGTTTTTCAACAATTTTAAATCTTTTTTTTCTGTTTTAGTGAAGTGATGTTTAAAAAGGGTGTTAAAAGTTCTCGCGAGTTAAATAGTGTGCAGTTCCTGGTTCATCATTGCTGTTTTAAAACAGGGATTGTTCCTCGATGGTAAATTTCATTTATATGTTTATATGTATGTTGCCTACTATTCTCTAATTTTAATTTAATTTTTTCTTTTACCAGGCAGAAGGAACTAAAGGTAAGTCAACTCTCTCTACTGTTAAGACTTTTCAGCTATACACACATTACCAACATGATCAAAAATTGAATTTTATTATTGCCCCTGTTTATTATAATATTCATACATAAACAACGTTTAAACCAATAATGCATTCCTTCCCTCATCTGGTTTAAAATATGTAATTTTTATTTTGGTATTTAACATAAATTTTTACTATATAACTATTTCTTCACATCAATAAACTCTAATAGACAAAACCCGGTACGGTGAATTTTTCCAATCTGGTCATCAATTTGTAAGCATATTTTGTTTTGGGTTATTTTATTTGAATCTCTTGAACAAGTATGAAACTACATAAATTCACAAATTCTTTGTGGGTATGAAAGGACCACAAGGGAGTGAGCGATTGAAACAAAGGGGAAAAGAGAGGTATAGATATAAGATTTAATTTATTTAAGTTATATGTAATATAAATTAATAATTTATATATTATAAATTGATAGTTTGGTAGCATACTAATATAGCGATGTTTATAATGATCAAGCTTCAAATACCCATTTGGTCCATTCTGCAAATTTCTAATAGGTAGCTCTGCATCCTACTTTTGAACTGGACTTTGTTCTGTTTTAAGTTAAACATTCACCTTTTGTAAAGTTTTTGGACAATTATGAAAGATTTTTTTAAATTAAAAAGTTGTGTATTAGAAACAATGCAAATTGTGTTATAAATAATGTTCTTTACATTTATTAAATTTCTCATTCGAAATTTTTCCAAAGAAGAATAGGCAACTATGAACTTGCATATCAAATTTGTGCCTTGTGCAGGGCTCTCATTTACCTATAAAATTGGTGACCTCTACGGATCAGCAATTGCCTCTTAATCCAAACCAAGTTTGTAATTTTGTGAAACTCAGTTAGTTTGAAATTCCTGGTCGAGATGGAAGCAAGCCGTAAGAGTTTATTTTGAACTACTTGGAGTGTGTAATATTTGACTGGCATGTGTAACTCCATGAAAGGCAAGCATATAAGTAACACAAGTAATAACATTGGTCTCTATAAGAGTGCTTTGTTTGGTATACTCATTCACGATTCCCTGCTAAGCAATTGCAAAAAATACTCTAGTTGGAGTTTTACATTGCCATTTAGTTTTACATTATTTGGTGAAAAGAATGCATCTAGTAGAAAAACACCTTTAGTTCCAGTAGTTTTTCCTCTATTTTACCTATGATGGAGTTCTGCCGCAAAAATATTTCAGTTCATAAAAATCTTCAATGCATCTAGTGTTAGATATGTTAATTTTTAACATATATCTGGTACAGTTCCGTATGAATGTTTTTGGAAATCGCACTAATCCTCCAGGAAAATCAGTAGATAATGCCAGTTAACAAAATTTATGTTAGTTTAGAACATTTAGAAAAATATGAAACAATGTCGTTTCTAGAATCGAACCTTGAGAGATGCCTGCTTTAATCTTTAAGGTATTTGTGGTACAGAGTTTGTTTGGTACACTCATTCCAGAATCTGGAATCCAGATTACCTCTTAAACAACAATTAGTACTCTAGTTGCAGCTTTACATTTTCAAACAAGATTTGGATGTATTGGATAAAATTTCATTTGGAGTTGAGTGTCATTCCTAGGTTAGATACTTAAACCAATACAAAGACTTTACACCAAACAATATTTTATCAGTGAGCAAGGGCATATGGTTTAATGAAAAAATGCTTCTAGTTTTAGATGTATTAGTTGTTAACTTATATCTGGTGCAGAAATGATTTTTTCCTCTGAATAGTATGTAAATATTTTTGGCAATCACATTAAACCTCAAAGAAAAATATTTGTTAGTTTTCAATGTCACTTTTATGAAGAAGCAATTCAATTTTAGTATGTATATAATACTATATAATACTGGTAGAGTGCAACTAGCTGACAAAATTTTATTCGGACAGCGCTTTTCTTAAAAATTGCAAAACAATGTAGGGGCCAGAATCAAGCCTTGAAGGATGCCTCTTTAATCTTGAAAGGAGAATAAAAATAATTATTAGAGGGCAACATGAAAAGACCTCATTTGCAGATAGGAGCGCACAATTTTAATTATATTACAAAAATTATATTCAAGCATCCTGTAAACAATATCATCTTGCCTTAATGTGTCAAAGGCTTTCAACCTCTCTTTTAATACTAATGCTATCGCCTACTAAGTCTATTTCTCTGCTAGTTGCTGAGCTCTGCTAAGCCTGTATGCCTTGAGCAATATGCTGAACCTAGGGCAAAATTTGAATTGCTCTTCCTTTATTAGTGTTGAGTGGCATTCTATTCTTCTATATATTACTTTTTGAAAATTTTACTCATGAAATTGAGCAAACTAATGGGCCTGTAGATTGAGAAAAGTTCTTGAGTTTTGTCAGATATTTTGAATAGATGAGTTTTGGAACTTTCTCATATTCTGGAAAGTAGCTTAAGAAAAACCTGGGATGGTCAAAGTTATATGTTGGTGTAGAGAAATGTTTATCCATTACCATCCAAAATGAATTTGTTGTACCTAATGATTTCATGAAATGAAGTCAATCCTATGTTTTATGATCTCAATCTTAATGATTTTGTAGTGGAATGACCACACTGAGACTGTTTTGCAAATATGGCATAAGTTTACTGATAAATTATTTTTGTTTTCAATGTCACTTTTATGAAGAAGCAATTCAATTTTAGTACATTTCTATTCAACATTTTATTTATTTTGCTTACAAAGGGCTAAGATTTAGTTTATTGTTCCACAGTAAATATTATTATTTATTATTAGAAGAAGTAAATATCTTACAGTGGGCTTAGTACTGTTTCTCCAGTTTTTATCAAGAAGCAGGCAAGTCCGTGTTATTTTGATTTTCCACCTTCAAAATTATTTTGACAGCAGACACATTATTAAAGCTTTTCGATCGTATGTAAACTGGAAGAGTGTGTGGCTGAGAACGTAGCCATGTGGAATCCAAGAAAATCCCTAGTGGAACAATTCCTGCTCGCAAACTTGTCAAAATGCATTTTTTTCTCTCTCGCAAGGCGTGTGGGAATTTCGAATTATTCAACTTGAACGTAATATCATTATGCCAGAATATTTCAAAAGCATTATTTTTTTGTAAAGCAACACTACCCCCAGTTGTCGTTACTAATATTCCATTTCACATGATCAATCAAGCATCTACGAAGTCTGGGTGGGTTCTTAACGTGCTCAGCAAGATAACAGCTCTGTAACTTTTCGAATCCTTAAAGACATTAGAATTTGACATTAGAGTTTTAATTAAAATATACATCGAACATTCCTATTACTTTAGTTACAAATCAATCTGTTTATCTATGTATCTGTCCCTATGCACTATGCATAATTATCCATTCCAATCCTAGATATGCATCAAGTTAACTTTTTAGTGATTGCATCTTTACTTAATTTATTCTTTAATCACGAAAACTATAACTAATTAATTTCAAGTATTTGCTTATTTGAGTGTCTGTTAGTACACAAGCAAGCAATTATTACAATTCCCGAATCACCGGGGCGAAATGACGAAGATAAGTGTTATTTACTCGCGAAGAAGGGCGTGTCGGGTTTTATGTTCTAATGCTTGGTATAAGTCACATTAGGAGTATATGAAAAGTGGTTGAGAAAAGTATGGTTATGCCAGGACGTGTAACGTCTCTATTAGAGATGAAGTAGCCCTCAAAGCACCGTCTATATCTTACTTTTTCACCAGGGCATCCACATAAGAAGGTATAAAATATAAGGGTGCCCCTCTTAAACAGAAGCGTGTTACATGCTTCTGGCCCTACCCATTCGAATAAAACGTTATCACGAGTAAGAAAAAAATATCTAAAAACAATTACTTCATTCCAGATTATGCAAGTTTAGCAAGCCTTTTAATATAAATATAATTACATTAATAACGTTACTCTAGTGATGTATGTGGTCTCTCTCTCATTCCCTCTCTCCCACTTACACACTCTCTCTTTCTCTCGCATCTTGGCCATGCGTCAAAATAAATGAAAAGTGATGTATTTACTGTTTTATTAAAAACAGTTTTCTACATTAACCAACAAATTTAAAAAAGACGGATTAGTCTTAAAAAGTTCTTGTTTTAAATAAAACAACTTTAAAATGGATTTATGAAATCATATTAAAAATTTAACTATACTAATGCGGCTGCTCTCTCTCTCTCTCTCTCTCTCTCTCTCTCTCTCTCTCTCTTTCTCGTTAATTCGTTAATTGTTAAGAGAGATCGAAAGTGGAGGGGTTTTTTAAAAATATAAAACGATATTCATTCATACTTCATTTTCTCCCTCCATATCTTTCATTTACGCTGTATATTTAATTACCGACTAATGATATTACTAAAATTCTTCGCAATATTATCGACCGTTTAGGGTTAGTACTGAAGTTTGCTCAATGATTGAACAAAAGTTTGAGCGAGTTTAATTTTATTGCATCATATTTTTCATTGCACTGTATAGGGTTAATATTGCACAATATTTTTTAGTCTACGCCTAGCGCTCGAAGGAGGAGAATTCTCTTGGTACTCTTGCCGTGTTTTGCTCACGCGAAAACATTGACCCTTTTGGGCGTGATAATTGGGAGCAAGATGTCATTCACTACTATAGCACAATGAAAGTATTGTCCAATGTTATTGTAAGTCTAGGGTCAGCCTTAGACGATAACCACCAAAACATAAAGGATAGTACGTAAAACTATTATAACATGAGGGTGTAACCATATAACGAAGAAACTTTTGACTTGAACAATTGAATAGAAAAAGCATCTTCGTGTACAATTTACATATTTCAGAAACCATTAGATGGCTAATGAACAGCTTTTGAAGTTCGTACAATATGTTCGCTTCGTGCTCGGAAATTCTGATTAAAGAATCCATTAGGAAGTCTTAAGCGAAAAAAACTGAAAATTTTGGTGAAAACGTCCGTAGAAACAAATCCTAAATTTCTAAAATCACTTTTAAAATTTTGATCCCTAACAACTTCCCTAACAACATCCGCACAATCAAACTCCAGTCACATTGAAGTAAACAGAGAAAAGTTGTGTGTAGTTTATGTACTTTTATTTACATATTTTATTAAAGATACCATTGGTAAACCATTTACACTAGAGACGTGTTTCTACGTCTTGCTACGGATAGATTAAGATGAAAATAGTAAACTAAAATTCACCGAGGTCTTGTAAAGGTAAAGTAATTAAGCCGACGAGGGGATCAGTATGCCAAGTACCTAACACTGGCTTAGACCTAATGAACTCGTCGAACGAACAAGTGGCACAAAGACCTTATAGTGATTACCTTATGCTAACCCCGAACTTAAAGCCTCAGACCTTTTTTCCAAACTTTGGAATATTATCGATCTAACGATGTAAGTTTTGTCGAATTTTGACCAAATTCAGAGAAAAGAGCAAAACCCAGTAGTTTAATTTCCATTAATTTTTATTAGTTACTAACTTGTTTTTGTACGTATAATTTTTGTTACAATGACTGTTAAAAAAAGCAATAGTTTAAACGATTAAACAAAATGCGAACCATTATTTTTTATCTTTGTGATGCTAATTCATTGACTTCTGAGTGTGTAGGGCGAAAACGTAACACCTGCATTTATTTCTCTTGTAGTCTTTAATGTTTGACACAGAATAAAGTGTCATTCACCTGAATAAATAATTTACTCAAATAAAGGACATACAGTTTATTAGTGTTAAGGTGGTCTGACCTGATGAGAGAACATTTTTATGATTATTATATGGTTGGGTTTAATTTGGCCCGAATATCACATTCATTATCAAGAAGAGCTGAATACAGTGTTAAATTTATCGCTTGATCAGGAAGTTAATGTACTTCTTCGCATTTCGACCAAACACACATGACTTTAGATAAGAAATGGTTATGATTACGACTTGCGCACCGCGGCCAGTATTGGTCTATTCTCTTCAACTATCTATAGTTGTCTAGAGCTCAATTTTAAGCTTTTTCAATGACTCCCGCGTGTATCCTTCAGGCCTGGGCTTTTCCTCTCGCAGGAGTAGGAATCTTAGCCTACATAAACCTTCGCACCAACAGCTTGTTCGGCTGTCTTTTAGGCTATTAAGTGACACCCCAAGACAAGCTTGTCTCAGTGTTCTGGAGCCATGAGAATAACGCTAACTGCAGCCCTGGAGATGTTGTTAAACCTCCCACCAGTTCATATTTTAATCCAAGGAGAAGTAAGAGCTCCAAAACCGACAAGGGCACGGGGATCTTCGGGATGAATCCAAAGACCGAACTGCTCGTAAACCTAGGTAAATATGCTACAGTCTTCCAGTCTGAAATCGTAGCGATTGAACAATGCGCCAGGGAAATAAAAAGGCTAGGAATACATTCTTGGAAGACAACCATATTCTCTGACAGACATCACTAAAGGCCGCATGCGAGGTGGAGGCAAAGAGTGTTTGGACCTGCAAGGAGGCCCTGGCGGAAGTCAGCGACATTGCCTTCAGTGTCGCCTGGCTTTTAGTGTAAATGGCTATTCTTCTGTCAACGATACCTAGCCTTTTAATCTCCTTGGTACAATGTTCACTGTCTTCCTTGAAAGGAAGTGGCATATTGCCCAAGGCTTATGTGAGTTCTAGTCCTTAGTTTATTCCCACAAATACCAGCTACTGACCCATACTCGGTTTTGGCGCCATCTGAATACCAGGAAAACCAAGAAATAATTGCCTAGATATAGACAATTTCATTTCTAATTATCCATTTGCTGAAAGAAAAGTGGTATTTTTAGAAGTTCTTTAAACTTCAACCGCCACGTGACTTGGAAGGCCTCAAAAATGATGATTCTGCAGGCTTTGGGAGCCATTCAAAAACGTCGCGAATGCTGGTTTACCCCTCTAGTAGAGAAAGTGTTTTGGTATTTACGAAATATAAAGAACATATGCTCCCAAAACACGCGGACAGCCATCTTTCATATCTCATTCCTTAATGTTTTCATACCAAATTTGGACTGGGCGGGTCGACATCTACTCGCAAATCTCACGTGCGGCATTGTTAAATAATGTCTACGTGACTTTGATCACTAAAATTTTAATTTTTTATTAAAACAAAGCTCTCTAAATACGTGATAATATAAGTGGTTAGAGAATTGTTTTTAATCGCTTGTTGTATATATTAAAACAATAACTTCAATGATATACAGCTACTCTGTTTCACGGCCAATTCAAAAGAAAAGATCAATTTATAATTTTTTGTTTAATTTATTATAGCTTTCACTCTATGTAGACTTTGCTATTTAGACTGTGATGCTTTGTATCTATCTAACAAATCAAACTAAATATGTGAGTGTGTAAAGAGGAGAAGCAGAAGATGTAAAGGTCGAAAGGAAAACCCGTGCATAACAAATGCAACAGACTTTCTCCATGTTTTAAAGAAATTCCGCATTCTTATCACGTTATATTATCCAGGAATCGTGAGGGAGGAAAAGTGTATTTTTGTTACATGATGCACGTTCTATTTGTTCTAGGATTCACCACAGTCTGTGAGCACGTGATTTATCTCAAGCATCTAATTTACCTCGTGTATAGAAGTCTAAAATTTAAAAAAGCCAATTGCCCACTGTAAAATGTCCAAAAAAGGTCACTTTTTCATTGTGTTCTAATACAGAACGGTAGCCGAAGCCGTTCATTTGGCACGTGGTTTGAGGCTAACCGAAGGATGGGAGTCGTGGGACAATAAAACCTCTGGGACAAGTTTTACCGCCTCCGGCCATCTACTAAACTTGCTTAAGGAGCCCTAAACTCGTGAGATTTACGATGTTAAAAGTGCAACTCGGATCTGTGTTAAGGGAACAGAGTTAAATGTCCTTGAGGGACAACTGAGTCACGTATAGATAGCAACAGTTGACCCCAGGCACTAACTTCTTTTAGACATTTTGATCTAATCTTAATCCTGCGAACGAAGTGGATTAAAGAAGTCGAGTTGTGTTTTCAACGATTTCTATTTTTTTATGCTCACTATATTATTTAGACCGTTGAAAATAATTAGGAAACATAAAAAAAACGCTATTTTCTGTGTTACATGTACTTATAAACGAGGGAATTCCCGCAGGATTCTTCGACTTTGCAATTTGTTTGATTATGTTTTTGTTACTCTGCCATTTTTGTTTCCACTCATTCTGTGCGAACTTCGCTTGAATTTTTTTCAAAGCATCCACATTCGATACAGTTAACTTAAACTTGCGCAAAAGAACTTCCACAAAATTGAAGGTTGTCAGCTTATAGCAAGATTATAGTACATTTCTTCCCTGAACGATCCCTAACTCAAGGAATTGACCTTTTTTTTCATTCTTAATCACAACGAAAGTAATTCAGTCATAGTAATCTTTTAAAACAAAACATCCATTTCTTCATGAATGCCCTGAAAACGTGAATACCTAGATCCCTCGAACTTTTGGCACAAGAAATAATCAAATGTTACTTGACTTTGCCCCAAAAATCGATTACATCTAAATCACCGTACGTAAGGGAGGTATTGTACGGCAGCCTAAATATAATTACTCTAATGGGGGTTGAAGATGTAAAGGGTTTACGTCAGTGTTAAACCGAGTTGATTATTAAATGAGTAGATGTCTTTTAACCAAAATGTGAACTTTCGGTACATTATGGTTTTCCTCCCCCAGGAGATCCCATCAACCTTTGAATTGCCATTGAGCAATCAACGTATTTTATACCTGTTATCTACATTAAATGCAATAAAGTACAATCCATTCCTAGAACCCTTTATCTCCATTCCAAAGCCATTCATCCATTCATGTGTTACCATAAAATTGCGATCATTTCTCGAGGGATACAGAAGACCGAGAGTTTGTATTAGTAAAAATAGGCTTTTACAAACTGTCCCCTTGTCACATTGGTCTCCATTAAATTAAATCTGATCAACATCAACTGATGACAATCAAATAGAAATTCGGTTTTTAACGCTGTGTGCCATCCGTTGCTATGGGTGTCAAGTACAGGGGTTTCAGAACAACAGTATGTCAGAATAGAAAAAGTCCAGAGGTGTTTTTACATGTAAGATTCTCTCATATATCAATGATTTGAAAACTAATAATTCCTTGTATTATGACATGCTTAGAAATGTCTTAATTGAAAAATTCATCTTTTATAATTACCCCTTTTACCCATTAATCTTTATTTTCATTTGGATATTTTTCCGTCAAAATTTAAAAAAATCATTAGTCATTCCATTATTTAAAAATGGTTCTAAACTGGGCATTAATAATTATAGACCAATTACTTTTACTTTGTCATTTTTGAAGGTACTAGAAAAATGTATTAAGATCATTATAGATTATTGTAGAAAATAGATAATAATAATAATATAATTCAATGATATGATAATATATAATATTATAATAATAATTATAATACTATAGAAGAAAATCAATATGGATTCTTACCAGGTAAACAAAATGATGTCACGAATCATATTATATTACGAATATTATTATTACGAATAAATTATAATGAGCTTGATAGAAATAATTAAATTTTCAAATTCTTTTTAATTATTAAAACTTATTAATTAATTTCAATTAATTAATCTTTATGTAAGGTAATGGTTGAAATGAAATAGTTAGTGTCACGAGCGGGATTCGAACCCACGACCTTCGGCTAAATACGCCGCTGCTTTACCACTTGACCATCGTGACTTCGATCCACTCGGATACCAACTACCCATCCCAATCTACAACCTTTCTTATTTTCCCTCCATTTTTCAAATATTAATTAATTGAAAGCAGTTATTGGATCAATCGGACCACTAAAATAAAATGGACTTATTAACTAAATTAATTTAATTATTAAACCATTTGACTAAGTTGAACATGAGTCGTTATTGCAAAAGATGTTCAATATGTATTTCTGGTGTGCTATCCAAAATTTTTAGTTCTTACCATTCTAAGCGAACTCCAGTTTTGTGTTGCTTTTTTTTATTAATGTTCCATCTAATATTTTTTCTGGTATACCAAAACGATCAATTCTAGTTACTAATGTTCTCAGTTATATAAGCTCTATTATAACAAATGACAAATATTTAGTAATATCTAATATTCTAAGCTTCCACCTTAAATTACAAAATCGAAAATTTCATGGCAAACAATGTTATTTTCGAAGTTTTAAGTAAAATTAGTTTCCTGAGGGTGGTAAAAGTATCCAGTTTGCACGGGTTAACGTTGGCATTAAGTATAATGAGAGGGTGGACAGATTGGCTAAAGAGGGTGCTCAACAGGGAAAGTTTATCTCAAATTCACTTCTCGTAAATCAAAAACTAACATAAATAAAAGCAAATTGACGAGTGGCAACTAAATACAAAAATTACAACAAGATCCATATGTGGTCAGTACCTGTATAAAATTAACAGATCTGCTTTAAATGTACGGGTGTTGCATGGAACTGTGTTCAATTGAAGTTTAACTATGGTTTGTCCAAAGTATGTGGAAGAAAGAAAAACCTATTTAAGGCTTTGTCCAGGCTTCTTAGATATCCCTTTACCTAAAACATTTTAGGACCATGGAACTGCTATGTATATAGCTAGGTTGTCTCATTTTTAAAAGCATATAAGCACAACGTAATATCTTAACTTCTTTTCTTTCTAAATATTTAAATTTAAAACCTTTCCATTTGATTACCAATATTAAAAGATAAAGACTTCACCGTCACCCATCACTCCCACCATGCTATGTTCTCTCCTGTACCTCCCATCATACTAGAAAAATTGTAATGAGCAGATTAGTCTATTTCCTTACGCCCTCGCCCTTTCCCTGTAGTATTTTGACCTTCTTACCTTTTTGCTCTGGGTAATTTTCGATCGACTCCCAGCCTCAGACCCAAATCCTGATGTTGGTTATCTCAGTATGAAAAGCACTACTTTTAAACTAAATTAGAACACTGTCTTAATTTAAACACTTTTTCCTCGTTAAAAAAGTACCGTAATTGAGAAATTGAGACATGACATGGATAAAAGTCCACTATCTTTAAAAAAATCTCACAAGTTAAATTTGACTTATGATCCCGCCTACTATTTGAGCTTGTTGTTTAACATGTTGAGTTGATAATAGTTTATATTAAAACATTCATGATATAAATAGCGATGCTTTTAGTTGTTTAATTTAACATTGCACATTCATCAGGATCGACGCCAACCGAACTTGGACATCTTTTAAGACTCGTTTAAAGTATTGCAAATTTATATGAACATTAATCTGATGGCCTGTTTGGTAAAGGAATCGTCAAAAAAAAAAAAATTGGTTTGTTTAAAGTACAAATGAACCATTCGAAGCTGAATAAACACGTATGTTTATTTGAAAACTGTTTATCCTACATGAATAAACTGTGTGCTTACCTCATTTCTCGCACGTCGGCTGACACGGGTTTTAACACGACAGTCATTTCTTTGGTGTGCGAATTGGACAAATCGTGTTTTGCTACTATCGCCGACACTGTCGGAATAGGGGCGACTTTCCTCCAAACCACTGGAAAAACAAACAATTTTTTAAAACAAAACTGACGTTTCCAATTTGGCGAACAAACGGTTCTTTAAGCGGGGAAAACTCGAACGACAATGCTCGTTTTTACCCTAACATCGCATTCGCTAGCCAATTCGTTTTTTACCCTTTTTCTCTAACCCTCGTCGTCGGGAAGGTTAGCTTTAAACATTGCATCTGTTCTTTATCGTCAGTCTGATAAATCCCTTGAAATAACTCATGAAATACATAAATAAAATAGTAATAAAAGATGATAGTATACAAAAATAGTCATCCGTATAGATTCAAGCTAATACAGTTGTACAACACAACCCACAATCATTAAAATATGTGTGTATATTGTATTAATTCAACCTAAAAATATTTCGTGAGACTTCTTCCTGTGGTCTGCGAGGGCTATGAACCTATAATATGATCCTTACCGATCATCTTGGTCTGCATATCTTCTTTGGTCTGGCAGACGCAGTACGGCATTTCGCCATCATCAGTGTGTCTCTGATAAGTCTGTTTTATAAGGTGAGGTGTGTCGGTGTCTTTGGTGTATTAAGTGTAGGATTTTAATGTTCCAGTCAGTACTTTTTCTTTTTAATTCGTTTAGTTGGTTTTGAATGGTATAAATTGTGTATTGAAGAATATTCCACAAGCATGAAACTACTACACGACTTCCAAAGAGTACGAAAAATGAACATACTTAGAAATTAGGGTATAACAAACACACATATTTAACCCTCAAAAAACCACAACCTCACAAATTAACAACAGTTCATACAATCTTTTACACATTCAAAACACTGTATGTCAAACTAAAATATTAAAAAATTAACAAAAATAAAAAACGCCGTTAAACGCACCTCATTTTATAAACGAGACTTAACAGAATCACAAGGCACACTAGAGATGGCGAAATATCGAAACGCATCTGACAGACAAATTCGGCGAGGATTAGGCAGTAAGTTATTTGTTAAACAAATGTAAATTGGATAGAAAATATTTACTAAATTTCCTTAAAGTTCAGGCAAGACTTTGCCTCATTACAGTATAAGATTTTAGTCAGATAAATCAGTATACTATAACAAAAGATGGTGAAATAAGCAGTTATAACTCATAAACATACCATTTATGATAAAAAATTATGATTTTTACTCTTCTAAAGCCTTACGTGTAAAATAAATTTTTACTGATAAATAAGTATATACGGAAAATCACAAAACATGAACGAATTCATCATTTTTATTAAAAACAAATAAATGAAATAAAACGTATTAATAAAATACCTTGCTATTATTATTCTCACTCTTTCTATGCTTCTTGCCTCAATGCTCATTTCTGAACCCAAAAACTACTGACAAAATCTTATCCTTTTCAGTGCGTTAATTATTTATTAGGTATTTGCAAAAATGTAAAACAAACGTTTTTGAACGTAAAAATTAAATGAAGCGGTTTTGACATGGAATTTAGTCCATAGAGTATATTCGCGATACTACATCAATTACTGTTGATCACAAAATCTCGTCAGAATGTTTCGGACCACTCTTTATAGGATGAATCCACAGACACTAGTCACTCCTAGCTCAGTAGTAAAATTAACATTAATTAAAAAAAAAAAACTTGGTCTGTAGTACAGAAAAATGAATATCATGTTTTAAATGACCATCGGAATATTTTGCATGTCTGAAATTCCGACCACTTGGTTAGTTCCGTTACGTCTCTTAACGAGCATGCGAAGATTTATGTAAAAATGCTGACCATTTAAATCATGGTATTTAGGAAATATACTCCTAATTGAAGCTAGAGAAAAAGGGAGGGAAGGAGAAAGAGAGCGTGAGAGGGTGGGAGAGAAGTGGAAAGAGAAAGAGAGTGAGAGTGTGGATGAGAGAGAGGGAGAGGGAGTGAGAGAGAGAGGGAGAGGGAGTGGAGAGGGTGAGGGAGAGAGAAAGAGAAGAGGAAGAATACGTAGAGAGAGAAGAAAGAAAGAGAGAGAGAGAAGAGATAAATAGATCAATAGATGACAGAGAGAGAGAGAGAGAGAGAGAGAGAGAGAGAGAGAAAGAGAGAAAGAGAGAGAGAGTGAGAGAGAGAGAGAGAGTGGCAGCTAGATTCGCAAAGAGAGAAAAAAGAAAGAAAGAAAGAAAACTTTATTATGCCCTAGGAACAACTTCCTTTAGAACCACCAACAAACAATACAAATATAAGCGACAGAACAAAAATTCAATCTGAATAGCTGTAATAAGTAGTTCTTTCCAAAGGTTGAAAAATCCCAAGTTCTCCATGGTTGAAATATTTTATTCAATTTTGTCTAATACATTCGGGGTTCGGGTCTACGGCCCATCATCAGCCCCTAAACATTGAAAACCTCATGGCACAATTACCAACCAAAGAGACACATAGTCCAGGCATATTTATTTTTAAAAAATTGTAATAAGTAGAAAAAAATAGAATAAAAATTAAATCACATAAAGTGAAATAAATCAATCTTTAATGATGAGCTCAACTACAATTAACCACAAATAAATGTATTCATGCCATCTATTTCATAACTATCAAATAATAATATAAACTACGACCAAGAATCGAAAGAATGAAAAGTAGTAGTTATGTAAAATAAATCAATGTATTACGAAATTAAATAAAAAGTTAAAAAAATAAAATAGGCCAATCTTTAACGATAATAAATACAATGCAGTTTTAATTATTACAGATATTTAAACAAATATTAAATAACTATCAAACAATAACATAATAAACGAATAAGTGTGGAAAAAATGAGTCTAAAGGAGGACAATATTACAAAATTATATAAAAAATAAAAACAAAATAACATAAAATAAAATAAAAATAGATCGGAGAGAGAGAGAGAGAGAGAGAGAGAGAGAGAGAGAGAGAGAGAGAGAGAGAGAGAGAGAGAGAGAGAGTGTGTGTGTGTGTGAGAGTGAAAGCGTGTATGAGAAAGAGAGGGAGAGACCAAGATAGATAAATACATAGAGAGGGAAAGAACAGCACTAGAGTTCTATTTTATTGATAAAATTACTAATATGTATTATGTGTAATTTATATTTATACTTCAATTCTACATTGAAGATGATTCAAATAAATCACGTATATCCTGGACCATTCAACTTAATAAACAAAAACAAAACATCATTTGACCATTTTGTAACACTGGTCTATTCTTTTTGATTAGAAAGCAATGTTGGGAGTTTATTTTGAAAATAAAATCGAATAAACTGTAGAGAAGTACTTACTAATGATTAGCTCATAGAAGGTCTTGGCGAACTGGTCGTGACAATAGTGTTGGGCACTCCCCTACCTGTTCTGTGTGTTATTGGTTTCCCCACTTACTCGCTAACATTGAATATGTGTGCACACATGCAATTGTAAATTCAACCGCCGGATCGACGATGATCTAGACGAATCCGGAATAGAACTGGCCTTTCGAAATGTCCAGAACGGTTGATAGGTTTTGTAAGTAAATACAGGTTCGGCCGGTTACGACATAAATTGCAGACCTAAAGGACTCTACAAGCCTTTCGCGTTTGAAATCTAATTGGGCAGAAGAAAGAAATCGACTACCAATTACAAGCCCCTTCGGTTTTTCTTTCCGTTTTCGATCCAAGTCGATACTGCTGAGTGTCTTTGTAAAAAGACGAAACTGTGTTTTTCTCTTTTACCCTCGTCCTAAAGCCAAGCTCAGACGAATAAGAGAACTTTTAATACTTAATAATGGAGAAAACGCCTTGGCCTGCACTTACAGCACTTATAAAAAACCAAATTTATTGGAATTTTCTTAAGAGAGGAACAAAAGGTCGAGGATATATAATGGAGGGCCGTTTCTTTATTTAACCAGCATTTAGCCCTCTCTCCCCCAACTGCCACCATCAGCCATTCACCCTCGAAATTATTAATACGGTTGAATATTCAGATGCTTTCAGTGGACGAATCTTTGTCAATTTACATATTTTTAATCCCTTGATATTTTGATGTGTCTCCTTTAGCGTTTAACATCCTGGAAAGACTTTTTAACAAATAATCCACTTTTGTCACGACAAACGTGAAAAATCAATAAAAAGGTGAAGGTTTTTAAAGCTTTTATAAATTTGACAGAAAAAATGTCATATTTTAAAAGAAAAAACAAGGTTGCAGGGAAAATGTCAGAGAAATATTGCAGCATTCAAGAAAAGATATTTTTAAATGTCAGTTATGCTAAAAATATTTCCTGACCCAATCAATATTATTATTATTGAAATATTATAAAACCGTTAATGTACGTAATCATAATAAAACAAGTAAATATATCCCTTGGATGCCATAACCTCCATACCTGACCACCGCGATCCGGCCCTAAGACCCTAAAAGCGCGATTAAAAACATGATTAAAAGGAAATTAAAGCTTCTGCGAAGTGGATGTGTAAAAATGCTTTCATATATTAAAAACTCGGTCAATACGTCGCCTTATGTAGACCTGAATAGAAGAACTAGACTAAGAATAAGCTATGCGAGGTTGACACTTAAACACTTTGGGGCAAAGACACGAAGAGAAAGGTTTCTCGATATGTCCCACATAATTGAAGGATGCCATTCCTTGGCTTTATATAAAGAGCCAGTAGTAATACTATAATTTGCTTGAGCACGGCATCGAGTATTTGGGTCCCCTATTCCGATTATTGAAGGACGTGTATGTGTTCTATAACTGATAGATATCACGTCTTGTCTTGTTTTGTTTTTTTATGTATATTGAGAGTGAGTGTATTTATTAGTAAGAATTTGTAGTGGCAGAGGTCCGATGGTGGAATATTGAGTACCCATCGTCCCCTAATTAAAGTAGTATGGGGAATGATGGAGGATATCAAGTACTCCACCACCCTAATGGAGCGTACGTTAATAGGAAATAATTTATTTTAGAGGGAGTATGCTTAGATTGAAAAAACTGCACCTGGATTATGAATGGGTACTACGTGCCTCTCATAGCCTCTAATAGTCAACTTCGACTTTCCACCTTTACGAATCTTTTTTGGGTGTATACTGTTAATCAAAAAGATGGAAAGACGGTACGGAGTAGTAGGAGCTGAACCTGTCACTTCCTAAACCTTATACCCATACTTTATCACTATTCTTACCCCAATCCCAATCCTAATTTCACAATCCAGTTCCAACCAAGATGGTTGGTACAGGGATAACTGTACGAATAACTGAGCTTCAAGGGTACCAGGTGACCGTCTTGAGTAATTGAAAGAGGGCTCCTTTGGTACGGCCATTTAGATAGATAGCTCTCTAAAAGAAAACCCACTTCATAAATATCAACTTGCCCACCAGAAATAAAAATCCTGTGAATCAGCACTGCACCAAATAATGATACAAATAGAGAATTCACTGAACAACGAAGAAATAGCATTAGGAAACTTATTGAATTGAAGGAGCATTTGATAACACTTCTTTTGAAGCAATAGCTACATCACTTAAACCGCGAGAATTAAACAGAATTAGTGTTAAAAAGCACAAAAATGCAGGCTCCCATGTTCCACGAAAAGGTAGAAGCAGTGGTGGCGAGAGGATGTCCGCCAGGTGGAATATTCTAGCATCTGTTGTAAACTGTCGTAGTGGATGACACCCGAGCAATTCTGTTTATGCTCAAGAATCGGTAATACTGTCCATCACACGTCCTCTATTGCACAGTTGAGTGGTGACTGATGGACGATAAGGTTTTTGCATCCTGAAGATTATGGATTAATCTTTTAAGGATTTTTGCTAGAACGGAAAAGAGACTGATGGGACGATAGGAACTGGGACAGGAGTAATTTCTAATTAAATTCAGTTTTGGCAAAATGTTCTATAAGTACCTAAAAAGTATAAATTTCTCGAGTGCTTGCTCTGTGGTTCGCGGGAAAATCTATTAAACCTAATTTTTCTATGTCCATACAATGCAGGGGCACGAAGTCAATATTTTCCTTTTTTCAACATTTATTTTCAAGCTGCACTGTTCTTTTTAATTAATTACGCTCGAAGCAATTGTGAGAACCTGTTTGTTCTGTACAACTTCGTGAAAATAATATTTACAACCAGGGCGTCATTATCAAACGAACAATGTTTTCTAAAAATATTTGTAGCAAGTCTTTACAAAGTCTATAATTATGCTTCAAAATAATGGTATCTTTCTGGCACTCCTGCCGCAAACATATGTTTACTGGCAATAAAACTTAGTAGACCAGAAGCCTTGGATCAGAAGTGAGTTTAATTACTAATAACATTTCAATAAACTTTTAAACAAATATCGTTTAATATTAAAATAATATCGTATTATATAATAGTAAAATCTCTTACAGTAATTAAATAATAAAATGCTATAATGATTTTATTGTGGACGGCCATGGCGCTGCAATTGCTGCATTTCTATTAATAAATATTACGCAGGAAACACGTTTGACTTTTAAACCTCCCAACTCTTTTCATCTTGATGGAATTTGCGTTGTTGAACTATCAACTATTTCTCCTTGATATACTGCATTAATATGAAAAAAAGTGTTCTTTACCATATATTGAGCAGTTCATACCTCAGCAGTTCATATTCAATATTGAATAGAAAATACTATTATTATTGTCAATAAGTAATTATATTTACGAAAATAGAAACAAGAAAGTAAGAACATTAAAAACAAACATGTTTATTTAACTTTCCTACTGTGTTGGGTCACAAACGGATATTTAATTCAACAATATGTTATGGTTTCTCGTGTTGAACAATACAACTGTTTATTTTTTCGTATTATGACTGTTTTGTGATAACAAACCACGTTGTTTTGAATTAATTTAACTTCTTTCCCGTTGTGCCAATAACAATCTCGCCGAGGACTCTTCCGAATGAGGAAGAAATTCCGTCGAGAAGTAGAAAACAGGTTCTTTTCAGAGAATCCAAAGCCCTTGATTAAATTTTATATATTTCTCGTCTACCAGAAAATCAATTGTTTCTAACATTACTTTCAACTAAAGCCTAAGGTATAAAAAATTGATCTACGATGTTTTGCCATACATACGGATATTTTCGCCAGTAATGTTTAAAAGCGTATGCTTTTTTGAACTGTAAAATGTTTTCTTATGCAGATACAATCTAACTTTATCTATTAGCAAAGTGTACAATGGTTAGAAAGTTAACTTTTTTGTGCTTTTTTCTAAATTTCCAATTTTTATTAGATTGTTAATACACCCAAAGACAAAAAAACCTTGTATTATATGCTTATTTTATATAATTAATATGTATAAAGATTAATTTAAAACTAAACAGAACATTAATAACTTGTTTTTTTACCTTTGAAGAGTATAATCCTTTTATACTCTTTATATTAAAAATAAAGAAAATTAGATCAATTTCGTTCTTTCGTTCATTTTTGGTCTAAACGTTACATTTTCGTGACAGTGAAACTTAACCTCGCATAAAACAGTGTTTTACGGGGTTACAAAATTTGAACATTTTCCAAGAAAAAGGATGCCGTGCTAATTGTACTGACCTAAATTTAACAACGTTACGATCGTGGACGCATAACTCATAATATAATAATAAAAATAACTTTGAAATAGAAGCGGATATTAAAACATTTTTAATTACGAATCATTTCGTCCTTGTTTACTCCGTAAAACAAATTACACTCTTTCCCTGGTTTAACAAATTTTTAACACAGGGGCGGGAACGTGATTTATTACCATACATCTACTTTTTTTCTGGGACAAAAAAACCTCATTTTGAAAAATTAATAACGGACTTTAATCAGAGACGTGCGTGAGTTTACGGTCTGGGAGTACAAAAGAGGGAGAGAGAGTTGATATTAAAACCTTATTAACTCACTGGTAGAAGTTTGTATGGCGTGGCTAACAACTTGCCGGTATTAAGGTGGGTGCAAGTAACAACCTAATGAGGATTGAGACCGAGGACAAAAGTTTCCCTCCAATGTTTTATTACTACAATTTAACAAGGTTCTATAAAGGGTTTATATACTTTTTATAAATATGAGATATTTTATGTTTCAAAGATTGAATGTTATTTTTGAGGTTTTCCGTTTATCATTGAAATAGAAACAATGTTAGTGGCCGAAATATATTATCCTGATGATGTTAGACAGTATGACTTGGACTGTGGGATTTTAAAACTAAATGTGATCTAATTTCAGGCAAGAGTATTTAAAGATCTTGTTAACGTGATCAGGCGACGGAATTAAATTTCCTTTTAAAACATATCCCCGAGTTCCTTTCTGTAAGAAACTCATTCATTAACTCAATGAGCTTTTCAATTAAGGAGTGTTTTAGCTTCCCTTTCTTTAAGAATTCCAATTATGCATTTGTATTTGAATTAGGCGACAATTTTCCTTAGACCTGACGTGAAATAAATATGAAGTTTTACTGGATGTCACCGGTGATTTTTATTTCCCGGACTTATACAACTTTATCCTCTGATGTGTGCAGCATTTGGATTTTCTTTACAAAAGATATGATAAAGTTTCTTATTTAGTACTTGACCTGTTAAAATTTATTTAGGGTTAGTCAATGAAAATTTGAGGCTTCCATGGAATGGCTGTTGACTGTTAATGGCCTTCGTGTAGTCAATTTCTTAATATCTTAATTTGGATATTCATTTGCATTTTCTTTACAAAGGATATGAGAGAGTTTCCTGTTTATTGCCTGACCTGTGTAAAATTTATTCAGGGTGAGTTTACAAGGGAATGAAAATTTGAGGCTTCCATACAATGACTATTGACTATTAATGACCTCCGTGTTGTCAATTTTTTAATATCTTAATTTAAAAACTGCAATCTTTGAAAGGGTGTGTTCAAAAAAATCATTATTTAGTGACCGAGTTTTTTTCGTTGCCCTGAGGGCCAGTGGTATGGGTGGAGTCGATAGTCCAAGTCCTTAGACTGACGTCGATGAGCCAGATGTTGATGCAGCGGAGGTTGCCGTAGGCTTTTGAGAATGCGAGAATGATGCGGCGAGTACCTTGTCGTTCTAGCTTGTGTGATGGTTTGATCCTTTAGTGAGAAATGTGTAGAGATTAGTGACCGTTAATCGATAGTTATTCAGATATCGTGAGATGCGGTCGGGTGTGATGTAGGTTTCAGAAAAACATTTTCTTTATCGTGCCAACGTTTCGATCTTTTATTGAGATCATCTTCAGGGCTCAAAGTGTTTGTCTTCTGTGTAATTGTGCCATCCTTGCGTGTCGTGTTGAGAGTGCCACTCACGACACGCAAGAATGGCACAATTATACAGAAGACCAACACTTTGAGCCTTGAAGATGATCTCAATAAAAGATCGAAACGTTGGCACGATAAAGAAAATGTTTTTCTGAAACCTACATCACACCCGACCTTTAGTGAGAGTTGAGACCTCGTCGACGGGTCTGAAATAAGCAAGTTGAGCCCCTTCTTATTGTACAGAGCTTCTGCAAGCTCATTGGCTCCAGCGTGTAAAGCGAGACCAGTGTTGAAGAAGTGGTGATACATAGAGAATAACTGCTAACCACGGGTGGTCACCACAAATGTAACGCGTATTACGTAATACTGCAATATTAACGGCATGAATTGGTTGCAGTTCTTAAATGATTAAAATTTTATTGCGCAATTCTAATTTCATCCTCGCTAATAAATACCTTATTCCTGAAACTCAGCCATATCTCACCACTAGATTGTGTGAAAAAATCCAGGCTAGGAGATTATGCTAAAGTCAGAAAAGACAAGATCACCTAATGTATTTTATCGGCATGGACATTAAAGTGAAGAGAAGCACTTCGTTTTAATTATTTTTTACGATAGTTTCGTCTTAGCGATCGTTTCTTGTAATTAGCCCGATAAATCGATGGTTCCAATGGCCGGTTGACAATGCCGATTCTGAGGTGCCTTGCGAGATTTGTCTCCACCCACGAGAGCCAAGGAGCAAGTGGCAATTAGCCACCCAAGAAGGTAATTGCATGTGGCATTGCCCTTCTAACTCTCCTGGCTAATGGCACTGTAATTAGCTGCTTGGACAAAACACACTTTTCACGTGAGGGTTTAAACATTTCGCCTTGCAACACTAAGTCCCTATTCGAAGAAAAGAAATATAAAATATATAAATATGCAAAAATGACATTATTTTTTGGGGAGGTTTTCCTTGCAAATTCGAGTGTTAAAATTGTACGTGACACTTTTTATATTACGCATGCTTTATAAATTGATCTCCTCTCAAATATTTTTTAAAATTATTTTCTCCAGAACTAAATATATAAGAATTGGAGTAAATCGGCTATAAAATGAAACAGATTTCGGTCTTTATGGTTACATGTAGAGCAATTGATTCTTTTGCTTCATTGGGTTCATAGTGTAAGCTATACTGGCGACTGCCGTAGCTAATAAATAGTTAGTGTGTCAGGCTCTCGGCTCGTAGATCGGTTCGATCCTCGTTGTCGCTTAAAATATAACTAATTACCAAAGAACTGTAGGCAAATTTTGGGGACTAAAACTACAAACGCTGGCTATATATGGCAATAATAAGACCCAAATAAAAGTACGGTCACTAATCCGGTGGTCTAAACCTCAGCCAAAAAAAGCTACCCACATTAAGCAATGACTTTGGGCATAAAACAATAACCAATAAAACCAGATAAGCAGTGTTAGAAATGGGGATTGAATATATTATCCCAGAAACACTCTTTGCAAGATCCTTTAAAGTCTCATATATCTATAAAGGAGAAGAAGAAAACAGGAGGAAATCAGTTTTCGGTACAAGCCAAAATATTAGCAATTATCTCATCGCTTGTGCCTTGGAAATCCTAAAAAAGTGTACACTGGCAAAATATCCTCATCAGATCGAATTGCTACTAAAGCATTAGCATGAAAAAAATTACATCAAAATTAGTCTGTGAATATATTCAACATCTCTAAAACGTGGAAAAATACCACAACCTGATGATATGGGTATCAGGACACAAGGGAAGTTTGGAAAAAGCACACACTGACTAGAGGATGATCTGCAAGAACATACATAGGCAGTGAATCTATTCTTGGAATGACAAACACAAACACAGAAACTTCCATCTCAGAATGGATAAAAAAAAGTAAAAGAAGAAGGGGATAAACTCTAGGGACGCTAGAGATGGCTAAGAGCTTTTCTGAAATTTTCCGAGTAATGTGTGGTGATTAGTGACCGTTAGTCGATGATTATTCGGAGATCGAGAGATGCGGTCTGGTGTGACGTAGGTTTTAGAAAAAAATTTTCTTTATCTTGCCAACGTTTCGATCTTTATTGAGATCATCTTCCGGCTCAAAGTGTTTGTTTTCTGCGTAATTATGCCATTATTGTGTGTCGTGTTGAGAGTGGCATCTCACTGACACTCTCAACAGGACACACAAGAATGAGACATCTACAAGAAAAACAAACACTTTGAGCCCTGAAGATGGCCTCAATAAAGATCGAAACGTGGGCACGATAATGAAAATGTTTTGATAAAACCTACGTCACACCAGACCGCATCTCACCATCTCCGAATAATCAATTTCCCAGTAATGTTTAAAACAAAATTAAAAAGGCTTTCTCCTGAGAATTGGACCAATCTTATTAAATATATATAATGTTGCGTGGGTCAAGTATAAATTGTGTCCCATAAGCTTAACAAACCGTTTTACCTTTAGTTTAGTACAAAAATTAGATTTAAGTGCAAAGATTTTCTTAAATAATATACTCAATACAAAAAACAATGATGTGCGGTGAGAGATGCACATGTGTTCATTTCACACAACGTTAAATTGTTGAATAATATTACGATTTATTGATATTGTTGAATTCTCTAAAAGAAGTTTAATTATTGCTTTTTAAATATGTTCATGTTGAAAAAATTGGATGAAGATAGCCAAGGCACTTTTCGTTGAGAAATGAAACTTGGACAACCGATGTAGACGTCTTTGTTGGTTTATCTAAAAAAAGGGGAAGGAGCCTAAAATTAATTTTGGTATAAACAAACACAATCCCAGTCTGAAGTACGTGCTTTAAGAAGAAGGAAAAGGCTTTGGCTCGGCAGCAACTTGATGAAGCTTTCCTTACAGCCTCCATCTAATCACTCTTACGCCGCCCCGGCTTATCTTCAATCCGTTTTTCCCTGGATCTCTCAAATTGATTCTCTGTCCTACTAATGGTCTGTTTCCTGAATCTTTAATAAATGAAAGAGGAAGGGTGTTACAACAGCTTTGTCGAAATAATTGATTCTTTGTTATTGGAAAGCGTTCCAGTTAAATGAAAAGGGGCATTTTTATATTTTGGCCAATATGATTGGCTAGCAAGCTGGCATGATTTGCGTCAAACCAACCCTGCTTAAAATGGCTCGAATTATCGGAAGATAAAGATAACTATTTTTTCCTCCCCCCCCCCTAAACATTTGCAACTTCAAGATAACTATATACTCTTATATACAGGGTGTCCCGGGAACAACTTCAGTAGATTATCTTTCATGTCAAATTGGACTAAAACGTCCCTATTGTTCAAAATCTGAATTTCTATTGCATTTGAGATATTTTACTTTTTAGGTTACTTTAATCTTTCATGACTTTATTAAATAAAGCCTTTCGAACCTTAAGAGACTTTAAGGATTGAAGGCATGTGAAAAGCGAAGTTCAGACTTTGGACAATAGGGACATTTTAGTCCAATTTGTCGTGTAGGATAACCCCCTGAAATAAGGACGTCGGTTCAAGGGACACCCGGTGTTGCACTAGAAGTCCGTATTATCTGAAGACTGAACTTCAATTGTATTCGAGATATTTCATTTTTCGGGTTACTTTAACCTTTCACAACTTTATTCCAAAAAGTCTCCTAAGACGCAAGGTACTTTCTGGAATAAATATGTGAAAGGTTGAAGTGACCTAAAAAGTGAAATATCTCGAATACAATTGAGAATCATATTTTGGACAATAGGGACTTTTTAGTCTAATTTGAACTATAGGATAACTCTTGAAATAATGACGCCTTTTCACGGGACACTTTGTATCGGTAAATATAATGTAAATAGTAAATCTGCTCAATAAATTTTTCATACCTTGAGTACCGTGTCACTTATGGTATCGGGATTTGGCGAAGTCTAGGATGAAGGGGATGCTCAGATCGGTGTGAATGGTACCCTGACATTAAAGGCATGCAATATTGTACGGACTTTATATTGGAAGGATTGAATAAATAAAAGGTTAAAGTTCTTTGCTGTTCTGTATAATTCTGGTCCATAAATCCATGTGGGTGCAAGTAGTGCGATATAAAGTTGGTTTGTACTTTGCTCAGACAATTTAGAACAGCTGTCCAGCTAATTTGATAATTTTGTTAAGTCTGAACTTTTAGTCGAGTGTTTTTTTCTAGAATATCCATTGTCTGGTACAAACCGGAGTACGTACGTGGTTTGCCGTGAAAGGATAAAATTGATGAGAAATACTCGTGTAAGGTTTTTTACCTTGATTACGAGAAGATCCTGGCTGCAGAGATGCAGTTGGGGAGAACAAAAGAGTAGACAGCATCAGGGTTAGGAGATGGATAGCCGTATCATGGGGCAATACGATGTTTATAGAATGCGGTGAAGGTTCATCAGTGTAGATGATATTGGAGGTGCCAGTATACTTCCTTGAGAAACACCAGCGTAGGATAAAAAGCAATGGGGGGAAAACTTGGGCCACATAAAAGTCTCAAGTGAATGAATAAGTTTTAAGGGTAAGGTGTAAAGAAGTTTCTTAAGTTTCCGTTCATTAAAATGCCGGTAAAATGCTTGAGTGATCTCTACGATGATAGTCAGACAGCACTGCTTCAACTCGGTTGGTAGCGATGCTATCAATGGTCGATGCGCTTGGTGAATGGTGGTGGTAACGGAAGCCGAACTGGTGGTCAGAAAATGTATTAAGAAGAAGAAAAATAACTTAATAATGGGACTAGTGTCCCCTAAGAATAATTTACATAAAATAAATAAAGGAAGTTCCTTCTATGAAGTTAAAAGTAAAAAAAAGATAGAAATCTTGGCACAATGTATACAAGTAAGGCAGGACAGAAGAGAAAATTACGAGAATATTAAACAAAAATAACAAATGTTAACGTGAGGTCTCTGCTTGGAGGGCGAGGAGGTGATTATACAGGTGGGATTTAAAGGAGGAAAAGGAGGCAGCGTGACGAATAGAAAGGGGAAGGGAATTCCAGAGTTTAGGGGCTCTGATCAGAAAGGATCTTTCGAAGGTATGGGTTGTATGTTGCGAAAGGATAAGGTCGATTGGGGATGAGCGGGTCTTACGAGTGAGATTTGAGGAGTTGAATTGGAGGGATTGGATGATGTAAGAAGGACGACGAGTGTGGATGGACTGGAAAAGAAACCAACCTAGGAAACACTGAGCACGGGAGGAGCGGAATAGCCAGGAAAGTTGGGAATACAACCCCGACACCCGGGATCCCCGTGGGGTGCCGTACACAAATCTTACGCAACAATTCATAATACGCTTCAATCGCGCGTTCCCCCCACTCCGAGAGACCACCGTATGCCACCCAGCTATAATCGAAGGAGGGAAGTATAAGGGACGATACAAGGAGTTTGCGGGCGGAGAAAGGTAAGAGAAGCCAGGACCGACGAAACGGGGAGGGAATTGAGGAGTTGCCTGAACGCGGTAATTATGGCGGTGGATTTGGACGGATTGAGGACTAGGGAATTTTTAAGGGCCCATTCGTTGATGGAGTTTAGGTCTTTTTGGATATTGATTATGGCCGAGTAAAGATCGGAAAGGTGGAAGGATATGTATATTTGGGAGTCATCGGCATATAGGTGATAGTTACAGGACTGGATGGAGTCGGTCCATTGATATAAATGGAAAAAAGGATAGGAGAGATGCTAGAGCCTTGGGGCACCCCAGATTTTAGAGGGAGGAAGGAGGAGGTAAGGTCATTGGGAAGGTAGGAGTGGAACCAACGGATGCTGCTGGCGGAGAAGGAAAAAGATTCGAGTTTAGAGAGGAGAGAAGAGTGAGGGACAGAATCGAAGGCTTTAGAAAAATCAAGAAGGACAAGTATAGTAACTTTCCGTTGGTCCATTGCTAAGTGGAGGTCACTGGTAATTTTTATTAGTGCTGATTGAATGGAATATCATTGGCGGAAGCCAGATTGGAAGGGGTTGAGAAGATGGGACTGTTCAAGATGCCTGGAGACTTGTGCTTGGACTAATCTTTCTAAGGGCTTGGACAGGTTTGAGAGGATGGTAATGGGACGGTAGTCTCTAGGGGAGGATGGGTTGGGGTTTTATTGACAGGGTGGACGAGGGCTTTTTGCCAGGCTGTCGGAAAAACAGAGTTTTGGAGTGAAAATATATAGTACTATATTCTTTCCCACTTTTTTCTTAATTTAATTTAAAGCCCGAAATGAATATCTGCAAGAATTTACCAACATATCTGCATCTGCAGTATGCAATGATACTCATATTTTTTGAAGATACTATATATTAATTTATACTATCAATATAAAATATAAATTATTTTTTCATGATGTCATTGAGGAAATCTCAAGAGAGCTATATTCTGCTTTTAGTGTTTCCCGTTGGAAGATTTACAGTGGTCCGTCGGACGTGGGGGTGACTCTGGGTCCTCGTGCTCGTAAGTGTCGCTTCAATTGACATACTGATTTAGCACGATCCCCTCTTGATTCAACATTTATAAAAATAATGAATTGAGCCGAATAGGCCTAGGGACGGAGAGACTCGGCCCTCTGGGTTTTGAATAGTTAACATGTATCGGATCAGATGGGATGATGGGAGAAGGAAGGCGGTGGAATGGTAAATATTTGATGAGGTCGACCCCGAAGGCGGTAAATCAGAGGTTGGATCGCTCCCCTGGAGCGGCATTAACTCTACATTTATACAGAGGATTGCAAGGATCTGTCCTCGGCTCCCGACATCAATGATTCTTTCGGTGGCTCCGGCATAACCCTTTTTCGACCTCCGTTTATTCTCAGCTTTGTTGTGCAACCGTCTTCAAAAATATTTTTTATGTGGTTAAGTTTAATGGCCCTGAAGTTTCAAAACCTAACTAGACATTGATTATTTCAACTTGATGGCTAATGAGCATTTTGCACTGCATCCTAAAGGAAGGACTCTCTAACTTCTGGGAATTTTTTAGCGGTCCCTTAATTGTGATAACTACATTGAATTTTTCTTTGCCCCCAAAACCTCCTCGCAGAAAAAATAATATAAACTTCTGTTTCTTCCTCGTCTTGACAGCAGCTGTATAAAGTACCTTCAGTCACACTCATACAGTCATACTCTCAATGGATTCGGCTATTCTGAATGTTTTGTAGTTCCGTCTTTACTACAATAGGTGTGTTGGTTTAGAAAAGACTTCCTAAACATGGCTTTTGTCAGCGTCTGCCTTGGGTGGTCAACCATTTGTGAATCTTCGACTTGATGATGAGTGATAGTTCGTTACTCTTTATAGTAGTTGGTTAGAAATTTTACAGAAGGGTAGTCTATTTGGGCACTCCCAGACGAACGACCATCTTCTCTTCTTGTTTCTATCAGTGTGATCACGCAGTCCAACGCCGTCCCTGATTTTATTTCGGGGTGAAGCCAATGCTTTGAGTACAGCCTGACTATCCTTGATCATCTGCCTTTTTTGTACACAATAATATTCTTAGCTTAATGGAGTAAACTTTAATTTTCTCTCACAAAATACCAGATCTTGGTTGGTTTTGTTGCCTTCCTTGTAAAAAATATTCAGTGTTGACTAGTAGTACTTTTTCTATACTGCTCTTTCTTCTAAAGTTATGAATGTTTTGCATAATGCAGATCCTAGCAAGACTGTGCTACTGGTCGTCCTTTTATCTGGATAGAGATAGGTTTAGTAACATTTCCAAGCAGTGGCGGATCCAAGGGGGGTGTAAAACGGGAATCCCCTGGAGCCAAGTGAAGATGTTATATGTTATATGTAAAATGTCTTAGTTTACCTTAATTAAGCGAAGAGGCTTATATTTCAGGATTATACAAACCTTGATCTGTTACCTCTGATAAACCTTCCCTAAATTAAATCAGTTTCTTCTTAACTTGTCACGCATTAGTTTTTGTCTCCCGGTTCGATACTTCGATCCCTCGATTTGATATCATGAAACCTGTATATTGATGTTTATTTTTAGGTAGATTTCTTTCAAAAATCTAGCGGTGACATTTATGATCGCATACCAATGAAATCTGACATTAATACAGAATCCTGTACAGACGGTTGGGATTGTTTTTCAGACAAATCGATTGGGGGTCGTAGAGTTATAGGCGATTAAAATGAAAAATTCATTCAAAATTTTTGCCATTTTTGCGTTTTCTCCCGCATAACAACTTGGTTTGTTTAACTTCACTCCATTCTAGCTCCGCCCTCACTATTGGATTTTGGCATTTTTGGTACCATTTTGAAGGTAGATTCATCATGTATCTTTTAAACTTGGTTTGTCTCAAATCCAAGCTCTATCTTAAAAGTTATCACAATTTGAAAAATACCCATTTTAATCAAGATTTTTTCTCAAATACGGTACTTTTAGACCTAATTTCTTTAGTTTAAAAGCTCAAATTGATTTCTTTTTTATAATAAAATAAAACCGTAGGCTCCTTAATTTTTTGCCAAGATTTCTTTTAAATTAACAGAGAAATCACGTTAAAAAGAAAAGTCTTTAAAATTGTTTATACTATTAAAAAATTTGGTGTAGCCAACACACGTTTTTTATATAATAAAATAATAATTATAATATAACAGGCTGGCAATATCGTCACCTAGTCAACAAACTAAACATTATTTAACATACATCAGACAGTTCGCAAAACTTAAAAACACAAGAAAAATTTTAGCTTTCGTAGTTCAGCTGTTACAGTTAGCTTACAGTGTTCGAAGAACTTTGGTAAAAAGACGACATTCTCAAAAAAATCAATGAACAGATTCTTTCTCTTTTACGTATTAGATAATGTAGTCGAATAGTTCGTTTTTATTTGTGTTTGCTAATTGTGGATAGACACCCTAAAAAGAAAAAGAACTACTATTTAAACCATCTTACTGCTAAATTAATTCCAATAAAAATTAACTTTAAACTTAGCAAGATTTTAATTTGAAATTTAGTCGTGCTTAATCATCAACGGCTGCCTATCCTCGCAGTTTGTAATTTCGACATCTTAACTGGTTGATCCACGTGTTATATTGCTCATGTCCTTTTTTCAGAATAAAAAAGATAGAATGAATGATAATTTAAATATCATATTTAATAAAACTTTCATCACTACGCAAACCTCAAAGAGAAATTTCATAAAATGTAATTTAGTATCTTTTAGCTGTTGGGGTTTTGAATTAAAAGGTTGATTGTATTGGTTGAAGTTTTAATTTTTCTCATTATAACTGATGTCTGATTTCTATTTATAAAGAAAAAATAGCTTTTTCTAATATCCCATTTGGAAAGAATTAACATTCTGCTTTAGCATGTCATAGAAAATTGTATTCATCATAGTTTATTATTTTCCCTAATTATGGTCGTTTATTACTGTTGACACCTAAAACTATACTACTTTTCTTTATAAAGACTTTTGAAAAATGTAGCCTTTTGTCTCGTCTGAATGCTTAATAAAATGGCATGTCATTTCATTCAGGCCACTTTGAATGAAAAACATTATACAAAAGGGAGTCAGTACATTTCCAAACGTAATTAGAAATCATCTAACTTATCCCACGTACAAAAAGCTATAGACCGAGGCTTTAGACCAAGAAAGTTTATATAGGTTTTTGTATTTTTTGTATATCATAACTTATTGATCTGTCATTCATATATATAAACAAAAAGTTCATAGAATAACATTTTTTGGCAAGGTTATTTTCTATTTTTGCCTATCACTTTAGTTTAAGATTATGTGTGATGATTGGTCTTTCTGTTAGTCTGATTTTTCCTTATACTGATTTTTTTTTATTGATTGATTGTACCTCTAGAAACGAGTTGCTTTCATTTTATTAAAGTGCACATGTATGCGTCATACGATAACATCTTGAACTTAAAAGAGAAAGTCGGCATTGACAATATTCCGCGGGAGAAAGCTCGTAAGCGTTAAACATTCGATTTCATCGGAGAGGTACTCGAACCCGAGAAAAGTCTTTAGCACACCTGAATATGAATTTACTCGCATTTAAACGAGAAGTTTTCGAATCTTCGGCTTTAAATCACTACAGTAGGTTTGTGTAAAAGTTGACGACGCTCAAGTATTCACTGCAAACAAGGGTATCGTTGGCAGAACCGAGGGCTTAATAAGCTCAACTGCCAGGGGGCAAACACAATGCTGTAAACTGCAATATTCATTCTGAAGAGACCCTTTTCCTTCTAATTACTTATTTGACTAGAGCACTTCACCAACACCTGCTTCCGCTGCTTGTTAAATTCTCTCCTAACTCCCTTTCGCCAACTTTATTCCCATTTCCCAATCCGACCCGATAAGTTTTGATTACCGACAGGGTTACGACGTGTAGTGTTCGAGCCGAAACACCTGAAAACGGCGGGGGGAGTAATTGGTTTTTATTAGCTTTGATCAGTGTGCTTTACTGTCAAGCTTTTAGCTTGACAAGTACTTTTCCATGTGATACTGTACTTTATTCTATAATTAAATTCCTTCTACCCTTATTAAAATAAAGCGGAATGAACTGTGTAATTGGAATTTTAATGAAAGAAATATCGTTTATACTACAGTTAACAATATAAAATCATGGTTTATTTTTAGCTGAAATTAATTTTTTAAATTGCAAAATTAATTACTTTCTAGAAGAAGCTTACAACACTTTTTGGAAAAGTTAATTCTACTCGCAGATGTTGTAAGCAACTATCCGGATTTTGACTATTAAATACCCTTCATCATGAAGAAGGTACAGACAAGTCTCTCAACGTGAATTGTAGGCATAACTTGTAAACCTATCGCCAACGCGAAGTTCCAATCAGCAGTTTTTCTGCCATACGTCCAGATTTGGTCCAAGACGCATATATTAATCGTAAGCTACAGATGCGAAGAACTAAATCTGACGCAAGAGTCGAAGCTATAGCAAAAGGTAATCGATTTCTATGATGAACTAGTCTTTTGATATGGTAAAACATCGCTAATGCGTATTGGACGCAAAAAAAAAAAGGCTTGCAATCTATCATTTTATGATACATTAATGGTTTTATCAAGGAATATAGTTTTTTCCTGTTCCGGTTGTGGTTTCAATCTTGTCTGTTTTTTTCTGATAGTTCAATGGCAGCATAATGTTTAACGGTTTCTGAGATGCTCCCTTTTGAGTAAGATAAGATGCGTTTAGTCATACTGTCGTAAGTTTCAGCACTGCTGTCTTTTTCCCGTTCCCAAACCATTTTGGTATAAATCGAGCCCTGAGCGATTTTATTTTTATATCGCCGGACTCAAATCATTTTCTGAGTTCATTATTGAGTAACCTGTTATAACTCAATTTTGAAGGTTTACTTTAGTCCAGATCATAAATTTGGATTCCGCTCATTTCGCTCGACAACTCAACAATTGCATCGTGTTGTTGACCATATCGCGTTCTCTCGAACAAAAACTGCATTGCTTCGGTGACATTCTTGATTTAGAACAGGCCTTCAACCCAGGCACTCGGGCTTGCTTTAGAAACTGAAGAACATCCTCACAAATACGTACTATCGCATCGGACCGATTTTGCCGAGCCTGTCAGGGAACTGAATTAGGGCGGGTGTTCCTCTTGGAAGCTTACTTGGCCCATTTCTATTTTCAGTGTACACTACAGATATTCCTACACATGTTAACATTTCAGCACATATTCGCTGATGATACAGCGATTTTTACATGTAATTAGGACCCCTTTATTCCCAACGTCTACAATCAATCCAATCTAAAATTCTCCGTCAAATTATAAATGCTCATTTTTACGGTTCAAATTAAACTGTTGTAATTGTTATATTGAACTTTTCATGGATAAACGACTGACTTGTAATCCCCACACAAGACTGAAAAGCCAGCAAACAAACCGACATTATAAATTATTACAAAGACTATTTGACTTAAGAACTAAATCAAACATTGGAAACAAACTTTTACCAGACAATGATTAGGTTAGATATAGATATAATTACATTTTTGTGAAGTGTGGGGCTCAACCAAGGTTTCCTATTTTCAACGTCTACAACCAATCCAATCTAAAATTCTCCGTCAAATTATCAATGCTCATTTTTTCAAATTACACTATTCATAAAGATCTACACATCCAGTTTGTACATGAACTCATCAAAACCAGCTATAAAAAATTTCATCAACACTGAACACACACAGTATGGAAAGTTGAAAGATAATGAGATCAAATTAAGAAGCTTTCTGAAGAGATGGTTTTTAATTTAAATTGTAAAGATCTAAAAGGTTTCCCCAGGACAGATAGACGTAAGTTAGTGTGGAGATTTAATTTCTTTAAAGGATCCTCGAAGCTGGTAGATGGCCACGTCGAGGCGTAAAATCCTTAAACTGGTAGAAGGTAAACTTTTTCCTCATCATAGAAGCCCAACAAATAATTATTATTATTTAAAATAATCCTATTCAATAATAAATTGTATTAGCATTTAAAATCATATAATTATTACATTTTATTATAACGGTGTTCAGCTCTTCGTAAAAATGTAAACCCTGTCAGCTCTTAAGTGAAAAATTACCAAGTCGAGTCATGGTGTAATCATTGATTTTCAGGCTTTTCCGGAGCAGCTGAGAGTCGGTAAAAATTGAGTTAGTGAAAAAAAAAGCTTTTAAAAAGTTTGGGGCATTATTTTCTTAATTGAAGTGTAAAGTAGAGATAACTGAAAAATGGAGTCTGAGATTGATCAGTTTTTCTTCTCCGCCCCTAAGTTTTCATGGCGTATCAATTTTCTCTTCTTAATTTGTCAAACGGCCCAGTTTAAAATATGCATTTTTGATTTTTCACGATGAGACTGTCTTATTTCTCAAGATGGCTTAGTAGACAGACCTTCCCTTTTGACTTTCGCGTTCACAACAACTCGAGAAAAATATATTTACTTTTTAAATAATTATACATAAAGTTGCTTCACCCTTTAAAAATCGTTGAGGCAAAAAACAAAATTCAATCTTTTATTGTATTAAACTCAATATATTTAAGTGAGTTTTCAATTTATGTAATCATATAATGCATATTTATTTTTGCGGTCACGTAGATTTGTTTTGACATTGAGAATTTTTGTTAACCCTCCAACGCCCATTGTCAACTGTAGGTGACACTTGTTTAAATTGCCCCCTCAAAAAAAAAAAAAAAAAAATTAAACATGTCAGGACGTTAGGACTTCCGTTCCGTATTTACAGTATTCAATGAAGTTCCTTCTTTTACCTGAAAAATATCCAGGTTTTTTTTTACATCGACCAAAATTGGTAATAAATCATTTTAATGATTATTTAAAGATCGTGAGATGCGGTCTGGTGTGATGTAGGTTTAGAAAAACATTTTCTTTATTGTCCCATTTTCGTGCCGTATTTCTAACCCTATCAAACCAGACCCCATCTCACGATCTTTAAATAATCATTAATTAACGGTTTCTAAATACTACACAAATCGTTTTAATGTTGTCTGTGGTCTCGTTCTCCTCCTTCTCTTTGATTTTGATTATTCTTTATGAAAGAACGGATAGATAGATGTTACTCCCTATGTTATTCCTTTTTTTAAATGTATTTGTATGTTGTATTTGAACTCTCGTCACATGTGTCACTCATGTCACATCTCTTGTCACATTTAGAGGCTGGGGATTGTCCGTTTTCCTACTCCATATAAATAAATGTATATTTATTATAATAGACTATAATAATACATTAATGAATAAATTATATATATACCCCGTATATATTTATTAACATATATATACGGGGTTAATCATACTATACGCGAAATTCACGGACATTCTTGTGAAGCTTTTTATATTCTATACATTTTTTAAAAATTCACAATAGTTTTGGAGATATTTATAAATTAATTTCTTTTCTGCAAAACGCTGATTTTTAGATAAAACAGACTGTCATATCTTTTTTGCTCTTTAAGGTATAACAAGTCTGCTATCGGAACCATTAGAAAGAAGAATAAATTTACAATCCAGTTTTTGTCATTTTTATCAAAGTGTTAATCTGCAATTAATCTATATATATATTGGTGTGTGTGTGTGTGTGTGTGTGTGTGTGTGTGTGTGTGTGTGTGTGTGTGTGTGTGTGTGTGGTGTGTTGTATGTAGTGCAGCTTGGGATTTAGAAAAGAAAACCCTTATACTTTTGGGTCAATACATACCGTTTTTGGCTGAATTTAATTTTTTTGGGGTATCTCTTTCCAGTTGAATGTCAATTGTGGCTTCTTTTGTAATATTTTTATAGTCTTAGGCACATTTGTTATGATTACTTTTCTAATTTTTTACTTACCACACATGTAGAACTATGTATAATGCACCTCCTAAAATGTAAATAAGTAAAAGAGTTATTTCTTCTAAATGTTTTTACAATGGTTATATTTTTTAATATTATTTACTTATATTTTTTTTAAAGACTAGGTTTTGAAAATATTTAATTTTGATAAAGTTGTTTTTTGGGAAAAATCGTTCAACAGATTATTAGAAATATTAAAGTGTTATTATATTCAATTAAATTTTTAATATGATATATTTTGTGCTTGCGTACCCGCAATGCATAGTGTCACCTGTAGGTGAAAGTCTGTAAGGTTGTGAATATAATATTATTTTAAAAAACCATTATACAATTACTGTACTATTATAGTGCAAAAGAAATAGAAAATATTAAAAATAATAATAAAACACTTTATATTGGCTATGGCAATTGGAGACATTTGTTTCACAAATTCAGAAAAGGGAATTTTGCATTTTGGGGAACATCGTGGGGAAAGTAGTTTTTCCATTCGTCTTTCTGCAAATCCTCAAACAGTGCAATAAAGGCGGCGATAACGCTGCAGACGCCTTTGGATGAGAATTGTGGTCCTGTAACACGGTCAGGGTAACTTTTTGCATTTCGACCCTCGTTTATCAAATGCTGTCACTTCATATTCCAAGTCGGTTTGGACGGACGCCAAATTGTGTAACTAGGAAAAAATCACAAAATTCAACAACATATCGCTTGTATAATTGATAACTCTCAAATTTTTCAAAAAACATCAAATAATATCTTATTGATATGAACCAATGGCTTAACGTTTTATGTAGTTTCATTGCTTCCAATTTTTTGCCAAATAACTGGCATGTATTTTCTTTTTTATAGTTTTTTTAAAATTAATTTATGAACAAATAATGAAGTAACATATTTACATCTATTACACGCGAATAAATTTTAAAGACTACAGGAATGTCGTCAGACGAGACAGCTTCTGAAATTAATCACATCAAAAAGAACTTGATAGGTTGATAGGGGCGTCGGTGGGCGCAAGTTTTAGGCTGTAACTGCACTAATCACTTTAAGTTAAAGGTCCCGGGTTTCGAATCCTGCATTCGAACTGAACATATTTACAAATGTTTTTGTTTTTTTTCAAAAACAATGCCACCCCGAGGGTTGATACAACCACATAGTTGAAATACCCTCGTTGAGATTACCCACTTCTACAGAGAGCGAGAGGGAGAGAGAGAAAGAGAAAGAGAGAGAGAGAGAGAGAGAGAGAGAGAGAGAGAGAGAGAGAGAGAGAGAGACAAAGTTGAATTGATTTGATTTGATTCATAAAAAATTAAAAAAGGGAAAAATATATAAATGTATAATAATAATTTAAAAAGTGAATTAATGAACACATAACAAGGTGGTTTTGGTAAAGAACAAAGTTATTAAATTTAAAAATGTCTATTTAGTTACTTACTACAACATAAAATGAGAGTGAGAGTGAGAGAGAGACTGATAGAAGAATTAAGACATAGAGAGTCAGAAAAAGACAGAGATAGGCAGACAAAACGAATTGAATTTATTTGATACATGAAAAAATAAAAAAGAGAAGCATATATAATAACTGTTTAACAAGTGAAATGATGTACTCAAGGTATATTCAGTTTTAAACTTTATTGTTAAGTTTAAAAAAAAAAAAATTAGCAGGGAGAATTTAACTTCTGTTCCCTCTATTTTTTAGTTGTTGATATAAAGTCAGGACATGGCAACTTTTATTTTTTGGTTAGTTTGTCATGAATCAAAAAGTTTTCTTCAAACTCTTCAGGATAACGGAAAACGCATAGGGCTAAACTATGTTAAATACATTTGTCGTTCCTTTGTATTAAGGAATGGCTTTACTCACAAAATTGATTTTTGCAATTAGACGGTTTAAAAAAATAGTTTTGTGAGTAAAACCATCCTTTACAAAAAGTGAATCGACATACTCATCCAACCTCGAATTATTTGTAGGAAGAATCATCAAGACGCATCAATAAACATTTTGTGAAAGTTTTTGTGACGTTGAATTCAACGTTCTCACATTAGTTGCAAAAAGCTATTTCCGAAAACTATTTTTCGGAAAAACGAATTCTTGTGCACCCATTTATTATCATTTTAATTGATAGTAAATTAATTTTCACACGTTTCAAAACTTCGCAACTATTTTTTCAAATAGCATCGACTCGGCATGAAACTGAACCTAATCGGTCTGGATTTAGCTTAAAACGTGATTCAGTATTTTCCAAAAAAAACTCCTGTCGAAATTTGCTTAAAAACAACACAGTAAATAATGAAGAATAAGAAGTTGACAAAGTGACACAATTACAAGTTTAAGCTAAACATCTAAAGGAAATACTATCCTCCCCCCCTCAATCCAGTATTATAATTCGTCTTATGGTTTAATAACTTTTATTTTTAACTCTTCAAAGTTAAATCTGAAAAATAAAAAAGACAAAACAAGGGTTAAGGCGAAAGGAAACGCAATTAAAATTCACATAAATAATTCTCTTTCAACTGAATAATTTAAGTTAACGCTACGAAAATTAAGAGCTGAGTTAATTCATTAGCCTTTCCGAGATAAATAAGTATTAAGTCATTCATTTTATTAATTAACAATGGCCTTTAAAATGGAGGATTACTCGAATGTACGCAATCCGTTGATTTACAGTATTAAACACTCTTCATCCCCCTTTTCGTTGATAACACGAGGTGGGTTTTTTTAAGAACAGATAAAAGGCTTTTCAAAAGACCGGCACTAATTTAATACGTTGACATTATTCCAGGCCGGGAAATATAGTTTTTCCACGTCCCCATTGATAAGGGAGAAATTGATAAATTGCCCCTTGTGGCCTATGTTTATGTTATAACAATTAGTGTGGTACCCTATAGTAAATTAGTGAAAATATTTTTTTTAAATCTGTAATGCGGTGATCCTGGTCTTTTTAATCTCTCGGGCTTCCAAGTTTAGTATATGTACCGCCGAAGCGAGTACCTTTTCTCTCGGGCTTGGTATGTCTGGAAATGAACAGGGTGAAGCAGGACATCCAACCACAGAAAGTTTTGATTTAATCCTTCCTAAGTGATATTGCCAGCTGAACATTTGTTTCCTTTCATTTATCAAAACTGTCTTACTAGACCATTAATTTTACAATTTTAGCTTCGGATAGATTATACGGCATAAACGAATCCTTAACCTTGTAAATATTTTAAAGATTTCATATTAGGAATTATTAAAAAAACTATTGTTGAATATCTTGTTCAGAATCAACCTGGTGGGGACTAGACATGAAAAGTCTTATTACTTGATGGAAACTTAATTTTCACCAACATGTGGATTTTGCCTCTTTGAGTGTTCACTTCAATTATTTTATTAAATGAAGCCTCGAGTTTTTCATTAAGAACTAATTTTATTTATTTAATTTACTTTAAAGAAACGATAAACAAATATTTTAAAAAGCATCTGTTTTTATTAAAGCCTTTCCAGTAGAATTTGTGATGAAAATTATTCACTTAATTACTTAAATGTTTAAGGACAGGTGTATTTCATTTGATTATTATACTATAAAACCACTTATTTTGTTTATTTCTTTAAAGTATACTAAATTATAAGTAAATAGTACAAATAGAGTCCCATTTTTTAATTGAATTATTATGCTTTAAACACTAAAGTACTGCTTTTTTAGAGCGGTAAATATTTAAAATCATACTAACGCGTCGTATAATTGTATAACAAACCTTGTTAATAGATTCATTTTTGATAGTAAAAACGAATATTTGTTTATTTCTTTTCTCTGAAATTCATCTCATTATGGTTAGGCTTTTTATTTTTACTGGAAGAATATGTTGATCTACATTTTTTAAGGTCTTTCAATGTTCTGAACGTTGTTCCCTTAAGTGGCCCTCGAGGTGGTAGTTTGCGGGAGCAATTTCCGGGGTGCAGGATGAATAAGGTTGAAGCTAGATTGCCTCCATTTAAGGGAAGTCTTTTTCTTCTAAATCCGGAGAATATTCGGCCGGTCATTAGGAATGAAAATCAGAAACGGCTTTCTTTCGGAACGAACTGGTAGCTAATGACTTTAACAGGATAGACAAAAAGGCCAACCTCGAGGTCACGAATGGAAAACAGGGAACGACATTTTTTTAATAATTCACAGAACGTAATCTTTAAAGTATTTGCAAGGCTGATGATTTGTTTTTGCCGTACAATCTATCCAAGGCTAAAGAGATTTTATCACGGGCCCTCGAATTGGTGGTAGGAAAATAGGTATTATGTTGGACAGCTGGCGAATCAGAAATGGAATAAATACCTAACAATAGCGAAACTTGTATTCGCTTTGGAAAGCAATAAAAACAATGAAAAGACCAATTTCCGAAATTCGTCCATAAAAAAAGTACATGGGCGAGGGATAACTGAGAAAAAGCCGAACTTTTTGCCAGTTACCTAACAGAAATTTTCAAACTAAACGAAAACCTCAGTGGCAGCATACTTGCAGTAACAAACACTCGACAATAAGCAAATGTGAACCTAATTACGCCTAAAGAAATAGCGCATTAAATTAAAAACTTACCTTCTAAAAAGACTCCAGGATGTGATAGAAATAATGGATGGTGGAGTGAGTGCGGTGTTCAATCCTTTTTAAAAGATAGTTCCTACTCATAGTAAGTTGCCTTGTCTGGTTCTGGATTTCGAGCTTTTAGCCCATCATCAGGATGAAGGAGTTCTATAACCCGATGATAAGATAAAAGCTCGAAATCCGGATCGTTGCAAAACAACTTACTGTGAGTAGGAACTATCTTTTTAAAAAGGATCCAGGATCACTGGAGAAATATTTACAAAATTGCAGGAAAAATAGGTTACTTGAACTAACGTATTGAATGATGCAATCACACTGAAATATGTATCCTGCCTCTGGAATTTCGCAGACGTCATTATGATACAAAAACCAGGGAAACAGCCGAGCGAGGTTAAATCATATAGACCGATATCACTACTACGGGCAATCTAAGATTTTTGAAAAGTTTTTGCTAAAAATAATAAAACTCATTGTAGGAAATAAGAAAATCATCCCTCACCAACAATTTTGGATTCTAAGAAAAACATTTATCAATAGACCAAATACACCGAGTAACGGACGTAATAGAAAAATCACTCGAAGAAAAACAAATTTGTTCTTCTACCTTCCTTGATGTCCCGCAGGCTTTTCACAAGTTCTGGCTTAAAGGACTCATCAGTAAACTAAACGGGATGCTGCCGAAGCAGTTTGTTGATAACAGTTTTTACCTAATTGACAGACATTTTAGAGCCAAACAAGAAGTCTAATTTTCAGAACTTAAAACAATAAATACAGGAGTGCACCAAGGAAGAATACTAGGTTCATTACTTTACTTGTTATACATCATTGATTTTCCGAAACTGGATGGAGTATAGTTTGCAGATAACTCAGCAGTCAGTAGGAGCATCAACCTTTCATCCAAAATCCTTCAATGGGCGTGTTACAAGATAAATCTATGACCCAAATATTGGAGAGCCAGCATAAATCCATATTCAGTCTCTTACAATCGATGTAGCTATATACCGTATAGTCAAATTTCCGAGAAAGATCTTAAATGTTGAGCTGGGATGGAAAGAGCACGTGAACAAAAATAGGCAGAAATAATTTTAAGGTATAGACTGTACTGGTTGATAGGACGCGACTCCATCCAAGCACCTACACAAACGAAAAGGTTGGTCTAGTAAGGCCAGTTTTTATAAATAAAAGAAAAAAAACCATACTCACTGTTATGAATGATGTTATAAATCCAGTGCAACTTGGATCAAGGTCCCCAAAAATTAATTATTATATTATATATCTTACAGTACCTACATTTTGCAAGTCAATTTAATTTTAGAAATGTAATTTCCTTTTTCAATAGGCTAGTTCAATCTGTAAAATAAATATATTCTGTGTATTTTCTATTTACCAAAAGGAGTTTGTTCTCATTTTTTACAATTTAATGAAACAAAATGAGGATCTTGTTGTTGAATTATAACACCCATAGGTTTGTGCTAAATTTGGCATATTCAAGGTGCACCCTTCTTGTTGCAAATGAGGTGTGAAATCACTCCGAGTAGGAAGACTCAGAATGAGGGCTGTTTAGACGGGCATGTATTATTGTAAAGAGCAATTACGATGGCGTTGAAGCAGTAAAAATTTCCGTCCCTCTGGCAGATCTGTTTTCCCTCAGCTATTATTGGTTTCTCCGTTTGTGTAAATATTCAGTTTAAATCAAGTGGAATTCGACTTCCCTGATATCCAAACGGCATGAATCTTTCGGAACTGAAATTCCTCATAGAACGAAACTTAATGTTATAGTATATTAAATTAAGGTGGATTCGAATCCCGCTTGTGACACTGACTTTTTATCTCAACCAAATCCTTAAATAAAGATTAATTAATTGAAAAGAATTTATTTGGTCAAGCGGACCACGAAACCTAATAAATGTTATAGTTTATTTCACCATGGAAAGGTGAAACTGTGAACATAACAATACCTCACATTATTTGTAACATCTTTTTTAAATATCTATGTTTTAATACAATCTGAAATTTCGGGTTACAATATGTAATTTGATGGTACATAAATAGGTTTACAACAATTTACACATTTTCATTTAGGAGAGAAAATAATCCATATTATTCTACAACTTCGCTTCACTAAATAAATAAACTTCCTACTTCTCAGAAAGGTGGTCAGGGGCTATTTCCTCTTGAGATGCCTTATGAGGTTGTCGGGATGGCTTCGGTTGGACAAGGCTTGGGCGAGACTATTGGGGTCATGGAAGAGATTTTTATGGAACTTGGTAAATTTTTGGGGAGTTAAGTTTTGTATAAATGGGATTTCAAGATCGTTGCGGAAGGTTATATTGGAGACGTAACATGGAGCATGGATAATTGATCTGAGGAATTTAGAATCAGCATCAGCTCCACATTATATCTCCAATATAACCTTCCACGACCTTAAAATCCCATTTATCCAAAAATTAATTCTCCGAAAATTTATCAATTTCTAACTGTGAACATACTCAACAATACATCACATTATTTGTAACTTTTTTAAATGTCAATATGTTAATACAAACTGCAATTTTGTGTTACAATATGGAACTTGATGTTACATAAATATGTTTACAACAATTTACATATTTTCATTGTGGAAAGCAAATAATTCATATTATTCTATAACTTCACTTCATTAAATAAACTTCCTACTTCTCAGAAAGGAGGTCGAGGGGGCATTTCCTTTTGAGACGCCTTATGAGGTTGTGGGATGGGTTCTGTTAGACAAAGCTTGGCCAAGACTAATGGGGTCAAATTAGAGGTTATTGTGGAAATTGTTAAATTTTAGGGGATGACTTTAAAATCTCTTTAATCCCACAATTTACCAAGGTCCATAATAGTATCTCCCATAACACCAATAGTCTAGTCCAAGCCTTGTCCAACAGAAGCCATACCTACAATCTCATAAGTAGTCTCATGAGTAAATGCCCCCCCAACTTCCTTTCTGAGCAATAGCCAGTGCAGTTAATTTGGTAAGGCGAATTGGTAAAATTATATTGATTATTTACTCCCCTGGATGTAAATATATAAATAATTTTAAATATATTTACTTATTGGCAAATTAAATATTTTAACCAACTAAAAATGGCAGATAGTCATAAAATAATGAAATTTTAAAAAAGTATACTTTAAAGGACGTTTATCGTACAAAATTGTAAAATTATGCCCTTTATTGGTGATTAAGGAGCGTTGGAAAGAACGGATGATTTGTGAATGCATTAGCTGCCTTTAATCGGGCGAAAAAACCCTCCTTGCATTTCCGCAATTATTCTTTATTACTTTCAAGTCGGTCTTTTTGCACCTTACTTTTTGCTATCGGGTCCTTCAGAGTTACTGAGGAATTTCTCAACAAACACCATTTTGTTTCTCTTTCCGTTGTTTTCTCTCACATGAACAGGACAAGGATAAACTGATTCTGTGAACAGACAGAATAGAAAATAAGTAATGGAAGGAAAGCCATGGTTTACTGTGTTCCGTTGAATTGCACATCAGATTATTTAGACGGGAATATTAGTAAATCTTTACGTAAATGTTCATGGATTTCGACATATTATTCTCGTTGTTGAAACGACGATAAGAGAGATCATATACGATTTGTTGAATCATGAAAAGGTTTGTCGGCGGAGGCAGAAGGAATATTGTAAAATGGCTCCTGTCTAAGCTGACAGGCGTACTATTCAAACGATGCTCTCAGCCGCCGGCGTAGCCCCCTTTTCCGGGGAAGTGCTCTTTTATCCTTAATGAGGTTTCGACCGGGATGAGAAACTCCATTGTCCGATGAGCAGCACGTCTAATTTGTATGAACAATGGTAATTGCGAGATGGGCTCTGCCGTCTTGAAGGGATACGCTGAATATGCATGACGTCCAGATTTGGATGCAGATGAAAAAAGTAGAGTTATGAAATGTGATTATTGCGTTCCACGCGAATCTGGGTTTCCTGGGGTAAATTTTTTTTAGGTCGACCTACTCTTCTCACGGAGAAACTTTTTCAGATGCATTTGCGTAGAAGTTGCAGGTCTCAAAGTTGTTAGATAAAATCCAGAGAAAATATTTTTTTCTTATAAACAAAAAAGATATTCCGCTCCTCTGAAACATATATCAGGTTTTCTTTGTTAATAAAGTTTTTTAAAATTAATTAGTACGTACTACAAATATGATCACAAATTTTTTTTCACGCGGTCACAGCACTAACACACGTGCCAGCGTTGGAACCAGAGGACAGATGACATAAGAAAGCCTATGCTGAAACCCAGCACTCAATGTCAGGGTTCCGGAGCAAGGAGGTCTCGAGGCTCTAGTCCATTAAACCAGTAGTAAGGAGCTTGACTGACGACTTCCGATTGAAAGGATAGGTTGTGCTGGATGTTGGACGGTTTAGCAGAGCTCCACGGTTCCACTCCATGTGAATGTCCAAAGTGGTTGCAGTAAAGTCTTGTATCAAGGTAGTGTAGTTTTGACGGTAAAGACGGATTTTAGTCATAGAAATCTTCGTAGTGGTCCAAGTCTTCTGTTAAATTGTTGTCTCGTAAGTCTTGGGTGGAGATTCCATGTCTGCCGTCTAGGTTGGACCTAAGTATTTGAATTAATTAAGGTTTTTAGTTGAGATAAAAAAGTCACTGTCACGAGCGGGATTTGAACCCACGATCTTCGGCTAGATACGCCAAAAAGGAATGGCAAAAAGGAGGGAAAATGTGTCAGGATTGGTAGCGAGGTCAACGGTGTACGTCGTTGAATAAAACAAGGGACCAAGAATACTAACCTGTGAGACTTAGCAGGATGTAGTTACAGATAGATTCTCTGGCTGACCTAAAAGAAGCGGTCAATTACGTATGATCGGAATATGAGGAAGTAGGTGAACGAAGGAGATTCTTGAGCTTCCATGACAAACCCGGATGCCAAAACCCACCAACAGCTTGAGCCAAATCAGGAAAAGCAACCGAACACTACAGTTTCAGCTCAAGAAAGAAAGCTATAGCATGTACTACACAGAGGCATTGCTGGATTATCAAGTGATGTTTACGGAAGCCATGGCGAGATGGCATGTTTTGTTCTTCTAGAACGATTCTTTTCAAAAGGAGCTTCTCGAGGAATTTTCTAGTGTGGGAGAAGGCTTATAGGATGAGAGGGCAATAGAAATCAGTTAAATAGAGTGCAGAGGTCAAAAGAAAGTGAGAATTTGTTAGAAAGGTATTACATAGGTATGTTTGAAAGAGAATTGCTTCTTTAGGATGGTGTTTAGGGGGATTTCAGAGGTTATAAGGTCATATCCAGAAGTTTTCTTTTTGGGAAGGTTTTCGATGATGTTACTGGATTTCGTAAGGGTAAAAAACTTTAGAGGGAAGAGAAATAGGTAGTAGTTAAACTACTTACTTCTCTATTGTACGTCATTGCGTATAATTTTATCTACTTAAAAAATAGTTTATGAAATTAATTTTTTATATTTAAAAGAATATTATACTTGGCATTATATGGGCTGAATTCTTCATTCAGATTTATTTGTACGGCATGTAATAAATTTTGCAGTTCATTTACAGTTGTAATTGAAATTTAAACACCTCCCTCTCGAATTGTAAGACATTTCCAGCCAGGACGTGATATCACTTGGCGCCAACCCCTTCCGCGTTACTACTTCAAGCAAATAATTGATTCGCCAATTGTCGAGCAAGGGCAGTTATTAAAGCGGTTATTTATGAACTAGAACCCTGCCCCCTAACAGATTTTTAATTACTCAACCCCTTGTTCTTCACCGACTGGAAACATGGCAACCTCTTTCCTTGATTAAAGCCCGGCCGACTTATGCTCCGACTAAACCGACGCCCGCCCCGTTGTCTTTTAACAAACAATCCGTTGTATTTCGCCCTTTTACATTTTTCAACCTTGTATACCAGGCACTTGGAGATTTTTCTGCGTTGACAGGCAAAAACAGGCGTATCGTGGGATGCAGAAAAAATTATTGAATTTTCGCAAGACAGGAGGTATGTCCGTGTTTTATTAGATTTGGAAGATAAAGTACATAACTGTCAACATAGTGGATGTGAAATTTTCCGCAGAAAAGGGTTGACCGAGTTGAAATTGAGTTGTTCGATCTAGTTTTTCATTCGTTCATTTACTTTTATTATTCGAATTTGACTGGATATGTTGATTGTGACATTTCAAATTTTGTTTTTAATATCCTAATATTCAAAATACTTTGTTTTGTTTATATAATGAAGACTGAGCGATTATAAACTAATACATTAACTTGGATATCATGATATTGTAAAGATAAAGCGCCATTATCGTTAGTTTACAACAAAATTATCATGTTTATAAATCTATCGTGTTTACGTACAAAGGGAGTTACCAACTTTACGTTTTAAACCGTACTAAATGGGCGGCTTATTACCGGTCTGCTAAGGAATAAACAATGGCCGGGCACGAGTTGAGGGAGATTTGTTGGGCTTGGGATGATCCTGTTGGTATAAGGCGGCCCAAGAGAATCGTTCCGCCTTTTAGATGATTCAAGAGGTCGCACTCCCTTCTGTCATTGTGGTTATAAATTAAAGGGGTCCTCGTTAAAGGAATCATTGTTAACAACCAGTCAATCTTTACTCCAAGCGACTCCCCAAAGGTTGGACTCTAAATACTTGTAACAACCCTGTTTTGGTATGCATATTTTGTTAAGTAATATCCTATATAAATTTGACAAAATGGAAAACCTACTGGCAGGTTGCAGCGTACATTTAATTTCTCTAGCCTTTTGTTTTGAAAAAAAAAAGAAGTAAATTTGATAAATTGTCTAAGATCGCATCTAAGAAGCCGAAGTGGATAAATTAATTCAAATTCATAAGTTGTCTAATTAATGTCAGATAAAATTCTCTATGGCGGCATTTTATGATGAGAAATTTTCGAGAAAAAATTCTCCTGGCCTTCAAACAGTTAAAAAGAAAATTGAAATCCTAGTTTATTTTATTTTTGAACAAAATTCGATAGAATGATACACATAGATGTTCTTTAAATTAACTTTTCAAGTAAAGACCACTATAGCCAAGTTGTTTGCGTGACAGATTCTCTGCTCGTAGATCCTTTAGTCGTGGGTTTGGTTCCCACCGCATCTGGAATTTGCATGAAAAAACATAACTGACAATAACGATAGCATCCCGTTTCAATCACATTGTCGTTGGTCTTCAAATTAGTATTAAATGGCCTTAGTAAAGAAGAAATAATCACAAATGAAAAATTCAGAAAATTAATCTTTAGAGATTTACTCTCATTTCCAATTAATGTTCCAAATCAAGCAAAAACGATCATGCACTATATGTGAATTACGGATAATGATGATGATAATGTGGATGGATACTAGGAAGTGGGGTTTTTGTTCTACAATCTATGCAGCCTTCTGGCTTGTTGTACTTTCCTAGTTACTTAGTTTAGTGAATTGTCTCGAACCTTCTCTTAAAAAGCACTAGCAATTGACTATCTAATATTCTTCAAATGAAGTCATCATTGAACATGGGAATGTTATGTAGAATACAATTGATTAAGGTTTTTAGTTGAGATAAAAAAGTCAATGGCACGAGCGGGATTCGAACCCACGATCTTCGGCTTGATACGCCGCTGCTCTACCACTTGAACTATCGTGACCTCGATCCACTCGGACATCAACTTCCCATCTCAACCCCACCTCTCGAATTTTCCCTCCTTTTTGCCATTTTTCAATTGGTCAAGCGGACCACGAAATTAGTGAAGTTATGTAGATTTTTTTAAGAAGCCTGTACTCGGTAAATAGTCCTCTGACTTTAGCCCAATCGTAGCGCTGAATATTGGTCTTAGTGAGGGTTGTTTTTGCGTAAAGTTATGTGTCTAGCACATCTATAATTTATCCCCTGCACTTTTTCTCTTTCCCAGGCTCAGGGCCTACATATGGTGTTGCAGATTTTTCTTTAATCAGGATGTGCGCTTTTTCGTTACCCAAAATTCTTGTGTCCAGAACCCAATATATTCTCAGTTTTTATGTTTCTCCAGGTTTGGAGAATTTACATTCATTAACTGACTATTTTATACATTCTAAAGCAGACTATTTCAAAGCTGCTTGGATTCCCGATCTTATGAAGGTCTTTGTGTGTCAGTGAACCTCTTTTAATATTTTTTTAGACACAAAATTTGATAGCATGTTATTCAGTGTTTCAGTATTTGAATGAACGAAGTGTATTTTCCATATGAGTTTGAAGGCTCATATTTTTGGTTTGCACAGAATACGCCTGATTCGGTTCATTCATTTGTTTTGTCGTGATCTGTATGCCATACTATTATCTCATGGCCCTCTAAATTCTCCTTCTCGTGCAATCTGGTGTATACAGTATAACGACGGTATGGTGCAGGATTATCTGAAATCGGAACTTACAACTTCTAAACCACCTAGTAGTAAACGAAAGTAAATTCGCCAAATTTATTTTGTTTTTGATTTATTTTTGAAACCTCTAAAACCCCAAAAATTTCAAAAGAGTCTAAATGGTACACTTTTGTACATGCCATGCTGCAACTGAAGGGAAACGCAATCAGGCAACTCTGATATGGGTGCCAGTACTCGACAAAGAACAAGCTTTGGGTCCGAACTGCAACCTGCCACTCTCAACCAATTCGTACAGGAATGCCTTTCTTTAAAAAAATGTGCCTGTGGTAAGGCAAAAAGTGTAAATCTGACTGAAGTAAATAGCCCTCAGATTGACACTAAGCTAAAAGTCGTAGTCAACTTACAGAATGAGTTTCAAAAAACGGAGTTAATAATCAGAATAAATATAAGATGGATTAATAAAGAAGTAACTTATTAGTTATTAAATATTAAAGGAATCTAATGTGACCTGATTATTTCTCTAAGTATTAGAACTGAACAGTTAAATAATGAACTGACTACATTTAGAACGATTAATGGTGTAAAAGTGAGGAATGGCTTCAAGAAAATATAATTACAATTTAAGGGTTCATAAACAAGAAAACATAAAGGGGGTATGAAATCACGAAAGACATTTTTTTCCTATGATATGTGACTAGGTTTAGACACTCTTCCGCAATTTCACCTGATTAAAGATGGCGAATTGAATATTTTTCTGAAGATAAAGGATGGAATTATAGAGAAAATCTCCAGGAAGCAAATAAAGATGGAATGCACATGAGTTCTCCAAGGGTAAACCAAGTTATATAGGGTGTTCGCTATGAGGTGCAATAAACTGTAAATGAGGTAGAATGCCGCAAAAACTTTGAAAGATCTTTGAAGAACTTCAAAAAGTCACTAAGCAGTGAAAAAAATTCCTAGAAATAGGCGAATTTCAAAAGTGCTACACAACTTAATAAGGTTTCGAATGATATGCCTGGTGGGGCTGAAAAATTACAATTTCGAGACGTATGGTACATCATACCTACTCCAAAATCGAGTATCAAGATTATTAGCGAAGAGAGTAATTTGTAATGAGTGATTTTTATAACATTATAAAACTCTTTTTTAATCTAAAGCACGCAATAAAGAAAAAATTTTAATCCAGTCTTCCGATCTCGGATTTTAGCCCGAAACATTGATAGTGACTTCTTCCTTCAAATACACCCTTGATGAGGACAAGCTCTTGTAACTCGTCTAATTGATAAGAAGACCTTGTTTTACAAACTAGTTATGGAGTTGTAAAGTTCACCGTGTAATCAGTAATCACACATTATTTAGTCAATCGATAGAACAAAATTGGTTGTGTCTGGTCCGCCGAGCTTCGCATTGAATCCTTAATCAAACTCAAATTTTGTTGACGCAAATTGATTTTCTTTCACACAGTCTCTCCGAAATTGAGTTGCATTTTGGTCCGTCGATTTGATGTTTTGTCTATTAGTCATTTTTAATTTCATTAAAACCAGCTGTAAAGCGACATTGAAATTCTGTATTAACAGCTGCTTGAGTAGTGATTTTGATTTTAATTAAACATTTGTCGTCTAGTTTGATTTATGGGCCTGTTCTAATAGGTTTTAGTCCGTCAATTTCCCTTTGTTTTCCCTCTATTTTTGTGCAGTTTGGGTTGTATAGGTTACATCTATCTATACATATATAATTGGTGAAACAACAACGTAACTATTTCACCTAGTTTAAACCCTCGTTATTACATATAGGCTCGATGTGAAAATTTTACAGTTAACAGCTATATAATTTATTTAAAGAATATAGTACTAAATTTGAACCAGTGTAAAATTGAAAAATAGTACTTTAAAAAATGCATTGGCCCCTATTGTCCAAATCAAGTTGGGTTTACATAGACGCGCAAAAGTTTGTGGTATTTTAAGTGACAATTATTCTTGTGACGGATGGATGAGAATCGAGTGTGGGTCGGCTGAGGTCATAGTACTTTCACCCAGCCGCCGTCACGTATGTGAAAACCACGGTTCGAAAGTTAAAAACCGTCGTATCTCGTAAAATACAAACTGTTTTATTTCTTTAAAAATTTTACGATTTTGGAAAAAACTCTTAAATACACGGCGCCCGCCGGCGGCGAATAAACGAGTTTTCATGTTCGTTTGAAAAAAAACGCTCTTTACCGCGTAAAGAGGTTTTCTGCAAAGACTAAGAAATTGACTCGACCACAAAGAGAGAAAGTTGGCACCTATTTACAAAAAATAACGATTCCTCTATCTTATTTTTCTTTTCATCCTCTTGGTTTAAAGCTACGTACATCCACTGAATAGTCAAAAAACTCTTTTATGAGCTACAGATACATGAAGAAATAAGAATATATTTAGATTCATAGAGTTGTAAGTGATAATTTTAAAACCGTAGAAATAGAGACAAGGCATCACAAAAAGCTGATAGCTGTCTGATAGATATAATATGCACTCAAAAACAAACCTCGAAAAATTGTATTTAGTTATTTTCCATGATAGAAAGATTAATAGTTTACGTAAAACCTAAACACAACTTTAATAACTTCATATTTACTTTTAAATTAAAAATACTGATAATCAGTTCAATTTCATCTTTTTCTGAGTAAACTTATAGTGTGAGTTAATTGGATTTTAAATGGTTTGCTTTTATGAAGCAATTAAATGTGAGGAAAAAAATTAATTATTAAACGTTTCGCGTTCGTTGCATAGCCCAAGTCTTACCGCTCTTTATCATACATATTGGTCTACAGCGGTTTAGAGCAAATAGAAATATCGATCAAAGTTAGTGATCGACCGTGACTATAGACGATCTTCAACCTCTACTATACTGACTTTGCTTTCCAAATCATCCCCTTTTAAACGGGTTTCATACCCAAAGTAAGGAAAAGCAAACTGCTGGGCAAGATGGTCAACTTCCTTTTTGCATGGGTGCGCGATAACTCGTCGGGAGTGGTCCATTTCGATGAGAATTCGGCAAAGACTGTTCAACGCCCACCCAGCTGTCGTGGCCCCAAATTTATAATGGCCCATAGGTGGATGTCTGGGAAAACCTTCCCACACACCCAAATTACGACATTTAGTGGACAGACTATTCTTCAATCGCGTTCCTATGACTTTCAGTTTGTGGTAAATGTGTGGTGAGTTGTGACCGTTAGTCGATAATTATTCAAAAATCGTGAGATGCCGTCTGGTGTGATGTAGGTTTCAGAAAAACATTTTCTATCTTTATTGAGATCAAAATATTTCTACTCACCTCAAAGAAGCCGACGCCTTATACAAAAATGTCTTTTCTATACCGACTTCCTTCCCCACCCCTTCAAAATCCAACGTATATAAACATAAAACAGCAATATCTCACTGGCACTCTCAACACGACACGCAAGAATGGCACAATTACACAGAAGACAAACACTTCGAGTGAGAAGAAATACTTTGATTGAATATAAAAGAAAAAATTTTGCATTGTATAAATTCACTTTTTTCCAGATCCTACATGTATTTGTTAAATTTAAACAATTGTCTGTAAATCCCAGGCCCTGAATATGATCTCAATAAAGATCGAAACGTTGGCACGATAAAGAAAATGTTTTTCTAAAACCTACGTCACACTAGACCGCATCTCACGATTTTTGAATAATTTGTGGTAAATGTTATTATCTACCGGTCGTGCGATCTTTCATCTGTACGGCATAATTTCCAACATAAGTAATACGTGCCTTACCACCATTTTTACCTTTTTATTACTTATTTTATAACGGGCTTTCAGTGTATTATGATTTGAATGACAGAATAATACCAACCCACCACTGAGGAGAGCAAAAAGCCGAAACGGACCAGACAAACGAAAATGCCGAAAATTCGCCCTTCATATGAAATTACTCTTCGATTATCTTAAGCGTCGCCTGATAGGAACTGGAAAACGTCATTTATTTATGAGCCGAATCGAAGTTTGGGATTGCACGGGGTTTAAACGTAAACGTGGGATCAAGTATTTTTTGACGGATTTGGTAGACCCCAGGCTATTATTTGAACTAGCACTGAACAGTCTGTGGAAACGGTATTCGGGTTTATTTATGTTCGGCCAAAATCCTACGTACTCAATCGATTACGACTGTGTCCACACGTTGTTTTTTCTCATATATCCCAACCCTTTTCCTGTCATCAGGATTCATGGAATTCTTTTAATTGACAAGTTATCACTTTTTAAGTCCTATGTCAATTCATAATTATGACCTAATATTAGAACTACATCTGTTACAAAAAATTTCTCTTTCTCTTACTCTATCTATCTAGCTTTTTATCAATCTGCCTCCCTCCATCCTCGCTCTTTCTATCTCAATATGTGATTTATATCACATACTTCATTGAACAACACAAAAATTATAGACGTAAGCATTTTCAAATCGTTTTATAAAATCTTGTCCGCATGTAGCAAAAGCCTTTGAATTTATCTGGCCTAGGAACTTCTTTGTTAGTGAATCATTTGTCAACAAAATATGTATATATATATANTATATAATAATAACTGACCATCGCAATCCATTCAGTTTTACATTCATCTTCTTTTCTCCCTCATTTATTCATCTAGCGTTATATTAATATCATTACCTCCATCTCCAATCTCCTCTCTCATAATATGTGTATTGTTGTGATAATTTTGTAATTTTGCATACTATATTAAAGAAGATAAACGATAGAGAGGTGTAAGCAGTTTAGAAATATGGTATAGCATGATTCCCCGGGATGAACAAAATTGTTGCCAAGGCTGGCAACTCGTTAGTTCATTATTAATTCTACAACAAAATATGCTTATGTCAGAATATACTTCATTATTGTAATTTTGTTTTATGGATCTCTTGCATCTTATGTAGGTCTATGACAAGTTTGTGTTTCCCTCTTCTCTCTCTCCCTCTCCTTCTCTGCCTCACTTTCCCTTTCTCTGTGTCTCTCCCCTTCTCTTTCTTTATAATCCTCGTCTCTTTCTTTGTCTCTCTCACTCTCGCTATATATTTTTCTGTCTCTCTTTCTTTCTCTCACTCTGTCTTTATATTTATCTTACCCTTCCTCTTACTGACGCTCGCCCTTTTTCTCTTCTCTCTCTCTCTCTCTTTCATATTCTCTCTCTCTCCCTCTCTCACTCCAAAGATTTGATATAATGAAAGAAACAACAAAAAATCAGAAATCTATCAATCAACTGAGCCTCGAGCAACTAGTTCCAAGAAGTTATTTTGTTAAACTAAATCTAACAGCTAATATAAAAACATGGGCAGTCGCTAGTTTCCACGACAGAGTCCTTATGTGAAGTAGTATATTTTCTTTTCGTTGCATATCCTTCTCATCTATATGCCGCATGGTATACCATTACCCTAAAAGACGAAAGGATCTCGTTAAATATTCAATACTGTACGGGAATGTTTGATAAATGTGTCACCAAAAATCATAAAGAGATTCCATGGCGAATACACCTCGCCAAAAAAGAGAATTTAACGGTTTTTAATTTATTTAGAAATTTTTATTAAATCTGCATTCCATTCTGGTTTTCAAAGTTGTTTTGTTTCAATTTAATACACTCATCTTTTTAATAACTATACTTTTCTCCACCACTCATCTATTAAACTACTTAACACAATAATTTATCATTAAGAGAGAGAGAGAGAGAGAGAGAGAGAGAGAGAGAGAGAGAGAGAGAGAGAGAGAGAGAGAGAGAGTGAGTGAGTGAGTGAGTGAGTGAGTGAGTGGGGGGTTAGCAATTTATTATTTTTATAATTTGGTATCAACCATTGACATTGGTGGTAATAATAAAAAGTTTTCTTGAAAAATTGCTGTGATACAGTTGCGCCAAACATACCAGTTGTGCGGGCTTAGTATATCTCTTCCCTAGAAAATCAGAAATAAAAATATCAAGCCCGAAATGATACTGATAACAGGAAATAATAATTCATAATAATTTTACTTGCGAAAATTTCAGCAATACAGCAAGTTAAAACTTAAAAAGAGAAAAAATTAAGGATAAAATAATAAAACAATAACTAAAAATTTAGTCATCTAACCAATCTGCACATTTTCGTCTGTCACCTAAAAACAGTGTTTCTAACAAATGGCAGGAGTTATGTCAGTAGACAAAATTGCTAGAAATTAAACAAAATGTGATTATAAGGTGTATAAAACAAAATGAAAGAAAAAAGAAAAATAGTGAAGAGAGAAAAACAAAAATCAAATAAAATACAATAAATTCAAATAAAAATAAAATTAAAATTAAAGAATACAATAATTGCAATATGGTGCCAAATAAACCACAAAGAAAGTTCAAATTAAAATTCAAAATTTTTACAGCAATAAATTTTTTAAAATCATAATGAGAATTAAATTTGTTAACATTTTCTGATTGTAAAGAAACCTAAAAACAACGTTTAATAAAAAATTAAAGTAAAAAGAATAATTAATGAAAGAGATAACTTGGACAATTGACCACTAAAACATAAATGTAAAAATTAGTGTTTAGTTTGGACATAAAAATATTAGTAATTACTTTTTGTCTTATATGAATGATACTCGTTGTTTGATTCAACAAAAAGTTTAAAGACATACTAACAAGAACATTTTAAAAACAATTAATTAAATTTTAGAACCTGAAAAATAGCATATAATTTATTGGTTTGGAATCTAAAAGGTTTATAAAGGATAATTCTCAAAAGAGAATTTTGAGTTATAATTAATGGATTTAAATAACAATTATTGGTTCCACCCCATGAAACAATACCACAGCAAATTATAGACCGAACTAAGACATAACAAACTGAGTTTAATGGTTTTTAAATTTATTTTAATTTTATAATTTATAAATTTTAATTTTAAATTTAGGATCTTTGTTAATACACTGAATTTATAAAGGAGTTTTCTCAGTTGTATAACCAAATGTGTAACTTAAAATTTAACGTTGAGTCTAATATATCTCCCAAGAATTTAGTATGAAAACAAAATTTAAATCTCTTTAAAACTAATCTTTTACTTAATGAAAATGTAAAACATTGGATAGTAGCTATAAACAATATTTAAATAATACCGTTTAATGTTTTTACTTATAATAATGTTACCAGCCTAAATTAACTACTAGACCAAACTAAATCTCGATCCGAGACGAAAATCAATACCCACGTTTGGCACAAAAGTGAACTAAAAAAGAAACGATAATCCCCCTTCGTAAACATCAGGAAAACGAGAGAGAATTGGCGAGTTGATATGTTTGCCGGTCCCCTTGGGGGCAGAAACCTGTTTACGCAACTAAGCGCGTGTTGACTCTACCAGGTTGATACCTTGACACGGCACCTACGCGATAAAGTTTTCATGTCCTGGTTCGTCATACCAGTCTCCTATCATAAACCAAACAACGTCCTCAGAAGGATATTTCTATATGAACATTATCAATAATGGTTTCAACTAATTAACTACTCCAAATGCCTTGTTCTGCACTATCAATCATTGACATTTCGGTACATCTGACGAATGGGAATGAGCTGTCTAAGAGATTTGAATCATATTATTTCGAAGCCCATAGGTGTGTGGGATTTCTTAGGCTTAATGCAAATTGCGCAATAATAAATAGGGATATTTGTAATTTATTCTTATTCTACAATATTAATTTTAATTAAATTACCCGATACATTCTTCTTGGTTGGATAAAACAAAATGGCAATACAAATTTTTAAAAATGTGTTAATACTCATTTTTAATAACGGATTTACGTAAGAATAGTAAAAATGAAGGTTACACATTTTTCAAACAAACAACTTTTCTCATCTTTTCTCTATTTTAGTCCATTTTTTTCTCTTTAACCATGGAAAGACATCACCTTGTTGTTCGCATGTTGAAGTTAGCAATATTATTGTGAGAATGAGTCATAGAAGCAATCAAGGCAAGTGGATATCGCAGAGGCAGTTGGCGTTTCTCAGAATGAGGTCTCCCGGGCTTTAGCCCAATTCTGAGAGACTGGAAGTGCCAATAGGTGGACTGGTAGTCGACCTCTGCGCATTACGACGCTAACGGAGGACAGAAGTCATTGCTGCAAGACGGAACCCTTTCCATAGTGCCCGCTAGATCCTAAATGAAGAACAAGATGCTTTGGCAAGGCCTTTCTCAACAAAAACGATTTATAAACGTTTGTTGGAAGTTGGCTTCAAACCTCATACCACAGCAACTCAGGAGAATATGGTGTAGCGACCAGCTAGAAGAGAACAATAATTGGTATGCTGTTATGTTTAATGATGATTCGCGTTTCTGCCAGTGAGTTGCAGTTTCTTCTGCCATCACTATATAGACAGAAACAAGACTCATCAGTAAACATAACAGCATTCCAATTGGTGTTCTTTTCTAGGCCCTCGCTGCACCTAATTCTCCTGAGTTGCAGGTGGCGGGCTGTTGCAGTTCTATGACAGTTATGACATATATCACATTGGTGAGTTCTTGTTCATCAAGACATTTAATTATTAAGCCCGGTTTCAATGCTCGAATCTATTCAAAGGCTGGTTATGTCAAAGACTTCCTCAAGGGCAAGTGTAGAGTACAGTTTGTTAGTAGGCGTGTTAGTTTCTTCTGCTTCCTTTCAGAAGCTAAACGTACCCTCTGGATTATACCAACTTCTTCAGATGCCGATTAAGTCCGCAATGTCCTGATAAGAAACCTGATTCCAAGTTTTTCCTACTTCCTTTGATGCATTCTGCTGCCTCTTTCCTTACGAAACTTGTTAGAAGTTTCGTGGATTGTTTGTGTGAATCCCTATGGAACAGAAGAGCTCAGGACTTATCAGGGGCAATCTCTTTTTTGCAAGAGCGTCCGCTCCCGTTCCTCTCTACTTCTAAATATCCCGGATGCATAGAATAACTTTATTTATTACTACTTAATTTTTTAATTTAGTTTTGCAATTCAGCGCCATCGTTGAGCTAATGATGTTTGAAATTGCTGTTATGACCGAGTATATCTCGTAACTGCATGGATTTCAGCATGAAAGATATTTTCCCATGAGTTTTGAGTATTTGGGTCCTGCACCGCACACGCTGCTCCGTAATTCTTGCATTCTAGATCCACCTGTCTTTCCCTTTTTTCCATTCTGTTTTGGTACTTAGGTCTTGAGATACTTATAGGTAATGTGAATTCCTATGCCACAAAAAGATCCATGGCTTATCAGCGCTATTATAGTCAACTTCATTTATTTGTCTTCGGCGGATACTATTTTTCATTCAAGATCAAAGAATTCACTGATGATCAGTTCTCCAAATGGAGAACATCGATTGAGTCTTCTTCGATTTTGTTATTGTTTAGCATTAAAATAGTATTAAAGGTACGCCGTGTAAATAAATAAAAAACTGTTTTATACGTCTGCCAACGTCTTTGCTTCTTTATCGTCAGTATCAACATTTGAAAATAAAATTACATCCCAATTACTTATAACCGCTCAAAAAATTAACAGTATGGCTAACAAATTGGATAATGTATATAAACCTAATAAAAAGCGTACAGATAAATTTTACTCTGCGTTAAAGTGCCTGTCTCCCAGACAATATAAATGGACCATTACCTACCATTGACCTTATGCGTTGGACCTTTCGTGGATAAACGACTGACTAGGAATCCCCAAGCAACCCTGAAAAGGCAAAGAAGAATCCGACGTTATAAATTATTAAAAAGATTACTTAACTCACGATCAAAATTAGACACAGATAAATTTTAATTTACAATAGCAAAAGACCTCTCTGGACGTACCTTTCTGAAGTGTTCCTGACGTCTCCAATCAATTCAATCTACAATTTTCCTTCAAATTATAATTGCTCATGTTTATATTTCATATCATATTCTGGGCTCCAAAAATTCTCCTCAGCGAGGTCATTTAAGCCCTCAACGCAATCCAAACCCACTCACTCTTAAATACATTCTTTTTTTATGTACATCACTCAGGGTGTTGGAGTACTTTATATTCTTTCATCGTCCATTACATATACCAACCTGATTAATAGTCAATATTCTGTCATCGGCCTTCTCACACTGCACATTCACGCTAATAAACACATTCACTCGAACTACATGCTAGGGGACAAAAACATCAATATTTTATGCAGTAAACTACCTTTATCCTCCAAGATACATTTTTATTCTTATATCTCTTTTAATTATTTTATGCTTTAAATCATACCATTCATAATGACCTACGATTCCCGTTTGTACCTCATCAAAACCCGCTCTAAAAACATTCATTATTCATAAGCATCAAAAATTATCTACTAGTACGATATATATATATATATACTTCCAACCCTACCAGAAAATTCTTCAAAACGATTGAAGTGAAAGTAGTCGAGACCCTTTCAGAGAGTGATTATTGGCGAGTATTCAAGGTGAAAGAATGTCTACTCCGACCATGGCTCTAACAACACAATCAGTAAAAATCGAAAATATTTACCTAATACAATACATTAGTTATTGTAATGTAAATAAAAACCCTCATACTTAAGAGCCGTCGACTTGTTATTTACGTAAACTTAATTTTAGAAATCTCCCATTGGCACCGGATAAGCCATATACATGTTTTCATGGTTGATCCCGCCACTAATGGAGGTGAAAGTGGATATTCCTTCCCGAGATTAAGTAACCGTCTAATTGACCTTAAAGACTAACGGCCGGGAAAATAGGCAGACGATTCACCCAACTTTTATATAACGTGTCGATGTTTTGCCGTGGAAATGAAGGAGAACGATTATTTCATTAGCCGTATGAAAAAATTCCACAATCTTATCCCGGTTGTCAACTCCATTGGGCATATACCGTTTAACGCACAACGGTTCGTTTGGAAAACTTGAATATTCTGGAATAATGAGAAACAGTTTGAACGTTATAAAATATAATAATGCCAGCATAATAAATGAAATATCTAAGTTTTATTTTCTCCAGTGAATGAGATTGCCTGGAGGAAATAAACCTTTCAAAACTCGAGGCTGTTAAGATCTTCCAAAACATTCAATCACATCCTTATTTTCACCTCTTCCCCATTCAAAGGTTTTTGTAGCCGCTTTCGATTTCATATTCGATTTCTAGTTACTTTCTTTTCCCATTTTCCCTTTCCTCGTTTCATAATTTACAAGGGGCCTTCGCCATCATCAGCATGGGGGCCAACCCCACTCACGTTAATTGCAAACAAATCAGCTTTTAACGATGTTTTAATTTTTCATGTATGATGTGTTTTTCGTAAAGCTGTATAGCTTAGTGGCAACATAATCTACATTGCACATGAAATTCAAAGCAATGTTAGATAAAACAATGTATGATAATAAGTCAATAACCGTTGAAGCACCATTAATTAGAATTTTATTTTTATATGTATTAGTATTTGTGTGTAGTAAATATCAATAGTAAATTAACTAATATAAACTTGTTTCTAACTAAACGATACAGAACGTGTTAAAATATCTCACAATAATCAATTATATTGACGTTCTATTAACAAAAATATGAAAAAAAACTAACAATGATTTCTACTCGTAACTATTAATTAATCGTTACATTAAAAATATAATAATCCCGTGGGAAACGCGTAAACCAGTGTTTTTTGCCTTAACACTTTTTATGGGCCTAGTAGATCAATTTTTAAATTTCCTAATAATAATAAATATTAAAATAAATTTTTTAAATTTATTATTACCGTGTCAAAGCCAATAAGGCATTCAGAGGAAGTTGATTTAAATCATTTGTATTGATTTCGTAATTAAACATAAAATAAAACCTAAAAATAAGAGTAACGTTACATCGAAATTATATTGAATGCGTAAATGTATATGATAAAGTAAAAAACAAATACACTGCCCATTTAAAAAATAAATAAATAAATTAAAAAACCGACCACCTGGTTTTTGCACGAAAAATTGGCCACCTTTAGAATTGCATATTTTCTTAGCCTTAATTTTACGCCAAATAAGATGGCTTTTTAAAAATGGTTTCCTAACGTTAGTCATTTATCAGTAAATTCAAAAATTCGGGAATTGGTTAATTTTTACACTTTTTACGAAAACTTCAAATTGAGCTGAGGAGCCAGGAAGCGATTTTTGGGGCAAAAACGTGGTTTTCATGGAAAAAAACTGATCACACTATTTCTCGATTGAGTGAGCACCATATCTGTCAATACACAAAATCAAAAACATCTTACTAAAAATTTAAACAAGAACTTTAGAAGCAAGTAAAAGTTTATCTTACTAAGTAATTTTGTACTTAAATTAACAACAAACCAACAAATGAATCTTGTGGGTTTTTTAATGATATTTCCATTGATGTAACCAAATTTACAGTACGATTAATATTGTATGAAATACGAGGGACTGGAAGTTGTGAAAGGTTGAAGTAATGAAAAGTGAAATATCTCCATCACAATGGAAAATCAGACATAGAACAATAGAGGTTTTTAAGTCGAATTTAATATGTAGAATAAACCCAGAAGTACTTACGTCTGTTCACGGGACACCTGGTCATTTTTAATGTATCGTTGTGATGAGACATTACATAATATGATTTATCACCATGAACGAAAACATGATTAATACAAGCTATCGTCATTTCTATTCCTAGAGAATTGATTAAAGGCACTTGCAGCATATTTTACATTACATTCGACGACTTCTGACCTCCAAGAGGTCAATTCTGTCGTCTAAATGTATAGCATTAACAATTATGAATGAAAAATCACCATGATGCTTAATTATTTCTCATTGGTTCATTTTTTTACAATTTTTGGATTTTCTGAAGCTAATTGAACAATTTTCTTAGTTTTAAGTTTGCTTTAGCATTTTAAAAAGAATGTAAATCGACACGGTTTACTTTTGTTGAGAATCGCCCAACTGATTCGTTTACCCACGCTCCATTAATTCTATCAGTGAGAAAATCCAGTGGATATATTTTTCTAACATGTTTACGAGTGGGATTTTCTCATTTCCTCCGTTAAAATTAAAACTATTGTACTTGCGTTTTGTCTTGAAAACGCAGAAGAGAAATTGACACGGTTTTATTTTAATTGTTCTTTTCTTTCTATTAGTTCACATACACACAAAATATGAAATATAGGACCTATATACAAATTCCAAGTGAAAATATGTTTATAATATTGTTAATCACGTTTTACAAATGACATTTTGAAAACATATTTCTCCATTATACTATTATTGACTAAACTTTGTTTACTATATCAACAAAACTTTCACTATTAATTTTCTTTACTATTGCTCACCAAACCATTTTTTAACAAATAATCTGTCAAATCGGACTCTGAAACTAAAATATATAAAAGTGGGCGTAACGTAGGCGCCAAATTTAGCAATACCGGCTGTACAAATGATGATACGGTTGTTTTTCTTTTTTTTAGCGTTTGATATGCTACTTTGACCTTCTAGATTCCTCGAAATGAACTTCAGATTACATTTCGGTCCAATTTGTAAGGAAAACATTAAAGAGATTCAATAATAAGATTAAACGGGGCGTCGGTGGGCGCAACCGAGGCGATGACATGGCGCTCATCACTGTTAGGTGAAGGTCTCGGGTTCGAATCCAGCGGCCCTGCGTTCCAACTCGAGATACTTAAAAATGGGCTTTTATGCTTTACTGGCTCACCGAGGGTTGAATAGAACCGTTCTGTTGTGAACCCTCGCAAAAATAAAAGAGGCTAAAAATTAAAAATATCCCTTAATTTTTAGATAGACTCAGATAGCTAGATATAACGTGTATTAATTTCGCTGGTAAAAATTTAATTTTAAAAAGATTCATCTTTGTTTTTTATTAGGTAAAATTAATGTAGCGATAGGATGAAGAGCAGTTAGAGATGGGAGAGAGAGAGAGAGAGAGAGAGAGAGAGAGAGAGTGAGAGAGAGATTTCAAAGCATAATCATTTTCATTCAGCAATAAAAACAATAAATATAGATAATGACTATCAGTACATGTACATGTTGTCAGTACATGTGGTTTCCGGGTGCAATATTGTCTCTGGGCCAAAGTAACTTTAGTGTACACATCGTATAGGGCGAATATTAATGTGAGATATCGTTTTGTCCCGGATCTTACTATAAGAGTCCAAGTGGGCAGAAAATCGGTCGACGTGGAAAAACGTTATTGGCGGAAGAGGTTGCGAAGAAGGACATCGAGTCCTCCGTCTACGTGGAACCGATGCCATGTGAGAAGGGAAATACTTGTTGCTCCGGGCGAAAGCGCCTGCGCGACCCGTGCCGACGGCAGTCACTCGGCCAGCAGGCAGCAACCACAGTCGGTATCCGAGACGGGAACAATGTGCACCTCGATCAGCTTATACGCCGTCGGCCTCGCAGCTTTTTTCGCCGCGATCGCCCTAGCAGCCGATCTCAAGTCGGAGACGCTGTACGCCCCTGAGGTCTGCGACAGGAAGACAAAGTCCGGCGACATGCTCACCATGCACTACACCGGCACACTGCAAGACGGCACCAAATTTGATTCCAGGCAAGATTCGACAAAAGTTTACCATATCTGTGTACTACACTGTCCGAAGTCCAAATTCATTATTGCCCCCTACGAAACCTGAAAGATAAAAAAGTCCAAGAACAAAGTACATATTGAAGTTTTCAATACAACCGCCATCAGGACTTTACATATCAGAAAAAACCTAGGCACTTCGTGCTTTTTTTAAACACTAACTTTTCCTTTATAACCCAATGATGAAAGCCCTAATGAAGGCATAATCAACTATGTCTCGATGATAAAACGTTCAGACCAGTATGCCATGTCCTACAGACACTCCAATAACTTCTCAATGTCATCAAGCCCTCTCACTCAACCTAAAATTTAATCTTTTTGATTTACACAAACTAATTTAGCCTTGTCTGCTACATTGTTGATTAAACAGGTGAAACTTGAGAAATAGAAAGGGTTACTTTCTTAGAGAACGAGTTATGTATTTGAATAATCACCTATGTCAAATTTTAGACCAAATTACATTTTTCCAAATTATTATTTTGAGTAAGGAATAATTGGTAATGATCACTAATACATTTTGTAAAGCATACCACTTCTCTTTCACCTCTTATTATAAATCTGGTAAATCATTAATTAATATCGTCATATTTGTCTAACTGATAATATTCCATCATCGATCTATTTAAAGCTACCTAAAATTGAATAAATTTAATTTTTTCTTTGATGTCTACAAGTATTTCTAGCTTTGCACATTCTAAGCTAAGTAAACTGCCACATGTCAAATCATCTTAGATGAGAAACATAAATTTTATATTGAATTATTTTCCCTAAAAAAATTTTTTATTTATGTTCTTACGCGAATATCATCAACGTCTAGTTTTTGAATTCATTCCCCTTCAGTTACCCAATATTTTCAAATTTTGATGTGGTCATCATCTGCATTATTACAAACTTCATAGATCATTATATTTATGTTCGGCTTACTAATAAACAGAACCAATCTCATTCTCGACCATCACCATTCTACTCTCCCTAAAATAAAATTTCTTTGTATTCTAAAAGCGATTTTAATGTGTGCTATACGGTCGAACAGATGGAATCATCGCCTAATTTGAGAATAGAAACATTAGACCTATGCTCAGTTCTATTTTTCCATATATTACTATGAGCGACAAATCATTGGCAATGATCATTTATTAAATTTTATAAAGCCTATTCATTCTTTTTCACCTGTTGCTATTAATCTAAAGATCATGATCATAATATTTGACTATTTTGTAGCATTCCAACACCAATCTGTCCAAATCTTCCTAAAATTTACTGTTTTTCTACAGCTTTTTGGCTGGGTGCGTGTAAACGAAACTGGCGAAAATCGTCATTATTTGACAAATTGAAACATTTTATGTTCTTTCATGAATCTCACCAACGTTAAGTTGTCCAGCTTTCTTTTACATATTACAATAAACCTAACAAATCATTATATTTACATTAGCCTAACTAAAAACCAGAACACGATCCTATTCTTGACCATATGTCTGTTTCACTATCCCTAAAATTTTCTTTACCTGTGATTTATACAATAATTATAGCCATGGGTGCTATATTGTCCAACAGGTGAAAATATCACCTAGTTTGATATACGTTATTTACAATTAAAATAAGATAGGCCATAAAACAATTTGTATTACACCATTTTACCTATTACTATATTTTTAGTAGGTAATCTCAATTCAAAATATCACAAATCCGCTTCACTTTCAAAAAATTGACATTTCCTTTGATTTATAAAACTGATTTTGCCTTTATTTTCTTTATTGGTTATATACTGCTATATCGATGATCCAACAGGTGAAAATATCGCATCACAGAGAAACAGAAAGTGTTATGAGCTCTTTTCATGATATCATCGACAAAACTCTCAATATCCTTACACCTATTAATATAAATTTGATAAATCATTATATTTAAATAAATTACATCAACAAATCGATTAATTTTGTTTTTAATTGATACACGATAATACTGATTTTGGCTGTATTCGGTGTACTAATACTCCAGGTGAAAACATTACATGGAGTGTTATCGTCCGATTTAGAAAGTGTTATCTTCTTAGGTTCTTAAAGAAACTTTTCTATTTATTTAGTTACATGAATTACCTACGTTTAGGACTTTCAAATTTTCCAATCGTAACTAACAAAATAAAATAATTTATTACTGTTAAAAAACGTTAAAACATCTCATAATTCTTTTGCCTATACTATAAACCTCTTAAATCAATACGATTATTATTTTTGACCAGCTAACTTTCAGTAATTTTAGGCGTTTATTCTGTGTGTATTATTTAATATAAAACGTGTCAAACAAGTTTTAATAAGCATAAAATTGTTATTTTAATATTTTGTCCCATATTGGTAATTTTTGCTGATCGAATCACATTACTAGAGAGAGACAAAAAGTGTTATGTTCTTACAGGACGGATTATTTTATAATCTAATGAAAAATCAACTTATTTATCTTTGAAAGTCGGTTTAAATAGTATAATCAACAAAAGATTACAACATAAGATTTTTTTCTGTTAGATAGGATCTCATTATTTCTTTGCCTGATACTATATACCTGGTAGATCGGATGTTTACGGTCAATTCAATCCTCACCTGAATATTTCATAAATATATTTAAATTTGAAAAAAAAATTCAACTCAGCCATAGGCATATTGTTTTCGCCTTAAAGTTCCCCAAACGGGAATCGTCCACATTACATGAGACCCGGTGAGTAAAAAAAATCGAATATCGTCGAAGATGGCATGTCGAAAAAAAGGGGCTTATCGACATAAACTGATACTAAACCCTTCTCCTTATCAAACTGATGATAACAATTTATCATTTAAAACAATTTTTCAAATATTATTTTTACACAATTTTGAAACATCAAGACCTATCGTGTCTCATATTATCCTGATTGTTACAAATTTTATTCTGCTGTTCTTTTTTCCCTTTGAAATGGGATTCTGATTAAATTTTGACTTTTTTTGCTATAAATGACTATAATTGAACTGTTAAGACACTTTGAATGAATCATGTGGTTTAATAAAACAAAATGAAATTATACTGAATGTAGCTACTATTAACTATAGCTACTAATTTAGCAAACTAAGATAATCTTAAAGCTAAAGTTTTGCTAATTTTGTAGTTGAAAATTTTCTATTTGATTTTAATGTGTAAACCGCAAGAATAAATATGGAACTGCTACTGGATGTGATTTCTGGTTGAATGTTTTCAGAGATCGTCAGCAATGTCCCGAATTTGATTTCACTTTGTTTTTTCAAAGTTGATTTTATGAATTATTTAAGTTTAAGTAAGGAGGTTGTTTGTTAATGTTGAACTAAACATTTCCCAACTTTTCGTTGTATTTTAAATATTTATTTTGTTATTTTATTACCTCTTTTCTTTCTTGCTTTAAACTATCAGTCTTTAATGTTTTCCCTGTGGCCATGTTAATATTTCCACATAGATGAAGAGAAAATGCGAACTAATTACTTCCTGTACTGTTCAGAAGTTTGACCGTTACAAACTGAAAGTTCCAAATCTAGTCTAACACGGCGAAATGTGGATTAAATTTAGTGAACCGGATTAAAATTACTTAAGCTTAACAGAAATTCTAATCTATTTGGGGGTTAAAAGAGAAATTAACTTTCTGTTTGAACTTTTACATTTGCAACACATCTGACCAATAAAACGAACAATTTTTCAATTTTATATTGTCACTTTTTATTAAGACAACCTTTAAGAAATTAGTTTTTTTTGGTTTAATTGCGTGGTTTTGAAAAGCGTTCCTTGTCGAAGATTGGTGTTTAGTGACCGTTAGTCAATGATTATTCAGAGATCGTGAGATGCGATCTGGTGTGACGTAGGTTTTTAGAAAAACATTTTATCGTTCCAACGTTTTGATCTTTATTGAGATCATCTTCAGGCCCTGGAATATATAAGGAATATATAAACATTTTAAATATCCTAGGCCCTGAAGATGATCTCAATACAGATCGAAACGTTGGTACGATAAAGAAAATGTTTTTCTAAAACCTACGTCTCACCAGTCCGCATCTCACGATCTCCGAATAATCATTTCATCATGAATTAATCTGTTTCCAGTGGGATCGGATTATCAATGAAAAAATCAAATGTTTTATATTTAACATGACATTTCATTTTATCTATTTTAAAAAAATCGAATGCTTTAAAAAACACTATGAGAGATCAATAATCTAACTGGTATCACTACGTCTGACTACTCCCCCAATATGTTTGAATCGACTTGACGAATGTTCGTATTCCTTGTATGAAAGTCTTATTCCACCCAATCCATCTTCATTCAATATCCACCTCTAGGACTTACCACAAATTGAAAAACTTAGCTTATCTATTTCGTATTCATCATTGAAATGTGACAGTTTCAACAGGAAGCCATTAAAAAAATAAGTTTTACCGCATGAAACCGAAATGTCATGCCATTTCACAATTTGACCTACTAACAAGCAGCGAGTTAAAACAGATCTACATTTGATTAGGAATAATGAAACCACAAATTGCTCTATTATCCTATCGCAACTTGCGGCCGTAAATATCCAGAAACATCTCAAGCTCACCGAACATTTGTGGATAAAATGGGATATTTTCGCTAATCTATTTGCCCATAGTGTCCAACACTGTTTAACATACCTCCATTGGTAATATTTTTACAAGTAGGCTAATTTAGGCCCTGAACCTCCTTTTGGGATAACAAAAACAAAACGAATCCTTCATTACAGTATGGATCCAAAAATAGAAAAGGAGAAGTGGGTATCTAGGAGCGCTAGACACAGTACACTTATTCTAAAAGAACCTTCAGCAAGACTGGCGAACTCATTGCTACACTTAGGGGCTAAACTCCGAGTTGTGCGAGTAGTGAGTACCATCTACACAACGTGGGCATATTCAATGATGATCCAATTTGTAGACTATGCAATGTGGAGAAAGTAACAGTCACACATATGATCTTTAAATGTGAAACAACCGCTCAATTAAAACATAACCTGGGATACAAAAAAAAACCAGGGAAGGAATTGTAGCCACGACAGTCAATAACCTAGTATTCCTTAAAAGAAGGATCGAATCGACAGACTGAACTAAGGAACTAGGAAAGGACAATAAGCCAGAATGCTGCAGTGCCAGAGGAACATAAACCCTCAATTCCTTGTTTCCTTTCATCATCATCAATCTTAAAAGAAAGATCGACGTCACGATAGCTCAAGTGGTAGAGTAGCGGCGTATCTAGCCGAAGGTCGTGGGTTCGAATCCCGCACGTGACACTGACTTTTTTATCTCAACTAAAAACCTTAATTAATTGAATGATATTAATTGATCAAGCGGGCCACGAAAAATAGTGAATTTAATGAATTAAAATGAAGTATACTTCACTAAAGCTCTCCGTGGCCATTTCATTTGTCGACGAGAATCAAATAGATTACACGGCATTTGAAAAATGGCAAAAATGAGGAAAAATTCAAAAGGTGGAGTTGTGGTGGGAAGTTGGTGCCCGAGTGGATCTAAGTCACGATAGCTCAAGTGGTGGAGAGGCGGCGTATCTAGCCGAAGGTCGTGGGATCGAATCCCGCTCGTGACACTGACTTTTAATCTCAACTAAAAACCTTAATTAATTGTAAGATAAGATGTAAGCGGACCACGAAAAATAGTGAACTTATAAAAAATTGCCAACGTTCACACAAGTAAAATTAGGCCTATACATAGACAGATAGGGTCATCGCACCCTAGATTGAAACTATAAAGACTGAACAACTTGGACAACTAAGAAGCTTAATTAGACCAAAATCAGATAAGTCCTGTAATGTTCAGAACTGTGGGGTATCACGAAGCCATCCGGTATTTTCATACATTTCAATCAAACATTCTCAGAAGAATTCTCCAAGCTCTCTATTATGTCTCAATACACCTTCCACATTTGATCGTTATCTCTAGCTGAAGTTCTAACCTTACTTTTCCCTATAACCTACCGTTAAAGCTCTCTACTATCTCAAATCCTCTGAATTCTCCACGTCGCCTCAAACTTACCTCTTAATCCTTCAGCAGCAAGACTGTCAGCCAAGGGTCTCCGTACGCTGTGCAGGATACATTGAAAAATATTATGTTCCTGTACTTAAAAATGACAGAGATTGTGTACACCCCTGAACGATCGTCTTTCAGAGAGTGTACTTTAAAAAAACCTGACAAACCACTCTCACACTCGCTTTTAAATGAATGAAAAATCGATCTGCTAATCCATCTTCAACAAGCTTCCAGAACTTACTATCAATTGATTATAAACGCCTGGTTAGAATTATTGAACATCGATATGTGCTGTATTAACATTAAACCGATTTCGTGTGTAACTACTTATTAACTCATCATCGTTGAATATAAACCAGAGTACGATCTATCAAATATCAGACGTCTTGACAGTTGAAGCTACTAACATCGTGTCTAAACGTACCTAAATGTTTATTATTTTTACATAAGCACTAACCAAAATTTACAAATAACCTTATTACGTTCCTCTAATAAAAAATGGCGTACAAAATGTTCAATCGAGGTTGGCGAACTCCGTGAGATGTATTATTAAGTTGGCACCAACTCTCACTCTCGTTTACAAGTCGTCGACGTATACCAGTTTGTCTTCCTGTTCGTCTAGGCTTTTTGTCCTTGTAGTGTTGTGAATCTCGATTTTGAGCTATAATAAAATCACGTGTTATTAATTTTTTCTCCGTTAAATTAATAATTATTGGAAATTGGTATTCTTGAAGAAAATTTAAAATGAAAATTTTTTTGGCAAGTTTGGATAATCAAATTGTGTTTTTTTTTTAAATATATTTTCTCGATTGTAACTTGTTCTATGTAAAGATTACAAGCCAAGTTTCATCATTGGTAGAGTCTTTTATTGGATCTTCACGTGCGACCGGGGCGACGAGGGTAAAACCCGGGGGCTTTTTTCCCCGTTCCATCCCTCATATACTTGTCACCCTGCCGGGGCTAATTCAACTTTCCCACTTAACCTCCAGGGCGGGAAATATTTTCTTTCTAACCGTTCGACGAGTTTATTTTTTCCCCTTGGCCGGATTGGACAACGGACGCCTCGGGGGAAATGACATTGTTCCGCCTGCTGGCCTGTTAACAGCCTCACTTTAAGACATCATGTGATGGAAATTCAAAAGGCTGGAGTCGTTCCCCTCAAAAGGAGGCGAATTTATCTCTGCACACGTAACCATTAGTGTGTTTATTTTTCAAAAAATATGTACCAATAAAAGCTGTTTTCTATCTTCTAATAAAAGAACTGTTAAGTCCTTTAAAAGAAAGAAATCAAAGCAATCCCCCAGGAAAATTCCGTATACCATTGTTCCACAAGTTCTATTTTTCCTTGAAAAACAACTTTACGTCTTGCAATAAGTCATTTAGCAAATTATAGCAGGTTCCTGAACAGAAAAGCAAACAATACACCAATATTTGATAATGATGGTAATATCGTCATGAGTGGAGGAAAAACTAAATCTTTTGATCCATCTATCTCCACCTATGAAGTAAACAAAGTTATTATCTAAGCACAAAACTGTAAGGTCACAGGCCACGAAGTCCTAAACTTTTTCCACCAAAATGTCAAGGAAATGTCAGACAGGGGTGCATACTGTCACTACTTCTATTTAACATATACTTCATGTGTAGGAAGTTGTGAAGGTGTACTCCAACAAATAATACTTGATAGTGGAAGTGGTCAAAAGAATAAACAAAACAACAGAAATTAATACAACAGTAAAAACAAGAAACTTGGGTATTTCAGTTCTATGGCACCCGAATAAATATGAACTTTTAAGATTATTCCAGAAAGAAAAATTGAAGTGAGACGGGGGTCCTGGTAGAAGATTTCTTAGCTGAAAAACCCTGAGGAAATGTTCAACTAAAATACTAGATCTTGAGAGCTGTTCATGACAGAGTGCGCATTGCGATCATAATGATCAATGTCCGTTAACGGTAATAACACAAAGAAGAAATGTGAAGCTTATGCTTAGGGAGATCTAAATATATCATAATTCATTCACGGCGATTGTTACTTATGTATTTCGTAACTTCATATTTCAGATATGTCAAAATTATTATTTAATCTTTACAAACTTCAAGCATAGCCAATATATTATTACCATTACAAAAATCATTGCCAATATAATCACATTTTATGCCAAATAAGAGTGACTAAAGCGTGATAAAGAATATTTACGCTCAATTAAATCAAAGCCATACAAAATCAGCACCGGATTTGTTCCCGTTCAATTTGATTTTTCAAGGTTTAATCCTATCAATTAAAAATTAAGCCTCACGAAGTGTAACATTTACTTAAGAATTTCAGATGAATCGATAAATAGAGAGAGAATAGAATAGTTTTATTTATGAAATATAAATACAGCATGAAATTCACTCCAAAGAATTTTTATTGCGAAAGGCAACAGGATTTTAAACCCTCGGTAAAATGTCGATTTTTTCTTATTTTATAATTTTCAAAATATTTTACCGTTAATTAGCGATCAAAAAAATTTCTGAATACCGAGGTGAAGTGTACGGCAATCCAAATATTGAGCGTTAGGGCTAAACAGAGATAATTATATAAAAGCCTTTCTTGTATTAATAACTAATTTACATATGTTCGTTTAAGTATAATACTGAAATATAAAAAAATAATAATATCAAAGTAAAGATCGAGCTTAAAATTATTAAAATGAAAAATGAGAATTGTTCAACCATTTCGCGACAAAGAAAGTAAACCAGTTGTTTTTATATACTAGAACTTCTCTGCGCTTTCCTTTTGAAACATTAAAATTCAGTTTTTAAAAGTTTGTTTGAAGAAGAAAAGTATTAAAATTATTTTCATACAGGGAACTTTCAAGCTAGTCAGTTGTTTATATTAGAAATATAAAGCTGCCCTGTTTTTCAAACAATGGTTAACAATAAAATCGGGAAGAAAGAGAAAAGGGTTAAACATTTTGAACATAAACGCTTCTCTCGTTTCTCTCTCGTTTTCTTCTCTCGTTCTTCTAATTTTAATTCTAAAAATTCTCGTTACTTTTTTAATGATTTGTTTGACTTTTATACACATATAAAAAGCATGGGTCTTTTTAAGATCTTAGAGAGGCCTTTTTATGCCAAACTGTATACATACATCTTTGCATTTTTCGTCTTAAGTTTAAATCTTGATTTTTTTGTTTAAAAGGCATGAATTACAAAAAACAGGGAATGTGTCACTGCACACATTATCCAGGAGAAACCCAAGTTAACGAACACAGTCAGATTTGAGGATAGAAGCATTGTTATGAGAGATTTTCTTCGGAGTGTTAATGTGGCATGGATGCACATTCATTTTCCATTGATCTATGTGTCTGCAGGTCTTCCGAAACTGTAGGATTGAGGTAGGAGGGTAGTACGCTGTATGGCAAAGGATGCAAGGAGAGTAGCAGGTGTAATTGGGACATCTGTGGTTGAAAGGACAAAAGACACTGCCCTTCGCTACCCCCACAGCAATTATTAGATCTAGCTTATCGGGCATTTTCGAACGGTTGGAATATGATTTAAAACTGTGACAAATTGAATTAGTAATACGTCCTTGTCAGTTCCAACGGGACATCAAGGCCTCGGGTAAAGAGAAAGCGACTTTTGTCTAATATTATAGATCAAATAACAGATATTCGTAACTTTTTCATTTTTTATTACTCTATGTTTACTGTATGACTAACACAACTTTCTGAAAACAGACACTTCTATTAGTTGCATTTCCTTCAAACAGATAGCAAATTTTATCTTTATTCTATGGCGAGTGGTCTACATTATGTGGCAGAAATGAACAAATCAATCAAGTGATCTTTGTTTCTCTAGAATGCTACTTTGGACTCTTTTCTATTGATGTTTTTAATTTATAAACATAGGATTTCTTGATTGTTTGTTAGTGTTTTTTTATCAACCCTCGGAGTGCCGGTGTTTTTGAAAAAAAAGCCCTTTTGTATGTATGTCGGGTTCGAATGCAGGGCCGCTAGATTCGAACCCGGGATCTTTACCTTACAGTGATGAGCGCCGTATCAACGCCTAAACCGTTGCGGCTTCGTTAGTGTTTAAAAGAAAATTTTATATTGTAAACTTGATACATGATTTCAAAGCTTCACTTGAATGGATGAATGAAAAACTGCTATATTGACAATATAAACCCAAATGCAATAGAGAGAAGAAAAACATTACCGTAAATAGACAATGGATAGAAAAATCCGTCTGCCATAGGTCACCGTAGAAAAATAAACAACAATCCATTAGATTTCGTGGACCGATTGACCAAATAACTGTTTTCAATTAATTAATCTTTATGTAAGGTATTGGTTGAGATAAAAAAGTCAGTGTCACGAGCGGGATTCGAACCCACGACCTTCGGCTAAATACGCCGCTTCTCTACCACTTGAGCTATCGTGTCTTGAAGTTCAAATCCCGGTCATGGCACTGACTTTTTTATTTATACAAATTACATTTTTCTAATTTTTCTATCACCTCCTATCTGTAGCTCCAAGCCTGCCTCATAAACCCAATCAAAGCCCAGAGGTTTACACCTTGACAGAATGAACTTAGGTGAAGCAAGCGGATCTTTCCCAGAATTAATCATTGTCAAGAAATGAACGAACATAAATTCTTCGGCATTTTATTTAGTCCCAGGCTTTCTGGGTCGAGACATGTCCCCTCAAAATTTATCACTTATCACCATATAATCTTGCTTATTATCGCACATGAACACATGAACCAAACGAACGAACTTTTTAATTATTTTTATCAGCTTATTCTTAATTATATACTCGATTAATTATACAAAAATTTTTTGAAATGAAAAATTTGTGTCCCAGGCGGGATTCGAACCCACAACTTTCTGCTAAATACGCCGCTGCTTTGAGCAACCGTGTCTTCGATCGCCCATGCCACAAACTTCTCTTTTCGACTCCCCGTTTATTCCAATTGTAAGCAAATCGCGGCTTGAAACACTTTTTTTTATTAACGATTGTCAAACGAACGAACAAAGATCCGAACAAGTTCACATCCACAAACTTGTAACAACCAGACACGAACGAACAAACGTTCTAAAAATCAAAACGCAAATAAACAAAAAAACAACACATAAACGAACATGTTCAAAATAAAACAATAGACACTCACCTATAGTGGATTTCTATTAATATGTCTGAATCATACTTACTTTCCATTTTTATTGTCGAAATTATTAGCAGTTGAAGGATTTTGAGTTGTATAAGGATATATAATGGCGTTGAAAATTACGTCTTTCAACGTTACTGCTTTTGTTGTATTCTGTATTTAGATTTAAAGCGAGCTACGGAAAAGAATTGTTAATTAAGCTGGTACGATCGAATCGCTTTAATACTTCTGTTGGCGTCCCCCTGGTCATTTTAATCCCACAATCCTTGGATGGGGGCGCCAAAAAGAGATAGCCAACAAAGGATCAACCTTTTTTTTCACACCCGCTCGGGCTAGAATAGAAATTGAGCTAATTACGGTGTTTTCTTCTCTCTCGGATCGTTTCGGCTCACCCCAGCTTTCTCCGTTGTGAACAATTGAGATTTATAAACGTGCCTCTTACGCTTGAAACGGAATGTCGGCCAAGTCTGAATTGTATGCATATCAGTTGGGCGTCCGACCGGAAAAAGCGAGATCTCTTTTCAAAATGAATCTTTGTGCATGTAATATAACGGACCGGTATACTATATAAAAGAATTTCATTTTTACCTCAAAATTATACCGTATACCGGGAATTTTCCGAGTAAAAATACTACATTTCAGTGGCTCGGCCTCTGTCGTATTGAACGGTTCGGACAAATGGGAAATTCATATTTGAGCTTGTTTGCAAGTGCAGGCGGAATTGGATCAGATTGGCCAATCATAGAAACCGACTTCAATAACACTGACAAATTTCGCTGGTGCCCATTAAATATTTTTCTGAATGATGTATTGAAAAGACAAATACAGATTTGAAATATATTACAGGGCATTAATGAAACAGAGCAGGCTAAGGTTGGAAAGATTGGACTAATATATAGTAAATTTCTTTTTAACTATTACAATTTGTTGTACGATTTCATCCCAAACTTCATGTGCGATATTAAATTTAAATCTAAATCAATCTCAACAAAACAGATTGATCATAATATAATGAACAATCAATTAACGATGGCCGAGTGGTTATTGCGACCGAATTTGCCACCCTAACGATCCTGGGTTCGAATCCAGGCAAGCCCATGAAAGTTAAATCATTAATAATAGGCAAAAGGTAATATAAAGTTTTATTTTTCTTTTTTTTTCAATTTTTCCTTCACTTGAGTTCTTTTCTTCCTCTCCTGGGCTGGTGACGTTTGAGGTATAGAAACGTACGGTTTCAGCGTTATAATCTTCTCACTCTCGGGTCATGTCTATTATCTTCCTCTTTGACGAAGAGAGGGTCCACTCATCATTTATATTTCCTTGATCTGCCTCAGTGTCACCATTCACACCGCTAGTGGAGGACTGGTGACTTGCAGAGCCCGTGGTAGCATCCACCACCTTCCGCCGGCATTTGGCTTCTACGGCCTAGTTTGATAGATTTGTAATAAAATTATTTTGGTGGGGCTGCCACGTGGGTGTGCTCTACTACTCGGTGACTCTAGAGTTTCTACTGTTGGTGTCCTTTATGCCTGTGCGTATGCGAATACCCATGGCCATCGGGGAGCACGCCGGATAGTCGGAGCCCACGGTCCGATTCGCCGGCGCACCACCAGGCAAGGCAGCCTACAAAGGCTGACCACAGTACAAACAACCATAACTCTTTAATAAGGGGTCTTTTGGTGGGATATGCTTGTGACTGCTACCAACCACACTTCCCAAACTGATCCGTTACTATTCGACTATTTTGGCATCGATCGCCGATGCCCCGGTCCAAGCCGCACTAGGGCTGGGTCTCCTAAGGGCCGTAATGCAAGGGTGTGTTTTGTGTTAGTGTGTTTATGTCAGAGTATATGTGTGTTCATGTTTATCCTCGTGCCCAGAAGCAAATTATAATCAAGTGGTTTGGCACCTCGTCCGGGACATCCAACGGGTAGTTGGACTTTAAAGCCCAACAGTTACAATTAAATAGTTACATTTTAAGTATTACCGTAAAATAAATTTAAAAATCCAGAAATATGTATTGAAATGTTAATGGATATTGTTGTACGCGTTTGTGGCACAAGATAATCAAACTTAAAAAAATTCCGTCGATACTCCAAGTGCCTAAAGTTTTGATGGAGAAATAAAACTTTATTGCATTACCAACTTTTGCAGTTAAATATCCGGCCGAGCGTTTGAAATGGTTTAGAACGCGTAAAAATTGAGCCCGTTTAGCAAATTCAGCCGCAAATCCAGTTTCTGGGTCCACACTGAGGGAGCTAAATGGTGAAAGTTTTTTCTTAACTGCTTAAGAAACAGTTAAGCCCTTATCAAAGTTTTTGACGTGGTTGTAAATCCATACGTGCAAATTGTATTCCCTTATAGGCTAAAGTTTTCCAATTGGAAATATAAACAAAACCCTTCAACAATTTAATAAGAAGAACTTACGATCAAGTTGATTTTATATCAGATTTTTTGGTTCACTATTGGTCACATCAAATATTCATTGTGTACATCAAGATCAACCTTTGTTCTCCTAAAAAAACAAAACTATCAACTTGTAGAATAGCCCAGGTACTATACCCGTCACGAGCAGTATGAACTTTGGTGGGGGGTATGTTTACGCCAAAGACTGTATATGGTTTTATCTGTGTCGTGTTGAAAATGCGCAGTTGCACTCTCAACACGACACACAAGAATGACACATCTACACGAAAAACAAACACTTTGAGCCCTGAAGATGATCTCAATAAAGATCGAAACGTTGCCACGATGTTTTTCTAAAACCTACGTCTCACCAGAGCATATCTCACGATCTCCGAATAATCAGGGTAAAAAAATTAGAGAGAAATTACTACTCGGGGTGACAAAATTAAACTGAAGTTAACGACTGAAAAAGACATTAAAATGAACAAAGAAAAACGTTGATCCTTGGTTTTTGTTAAACAGTGATTATTAATTCATAAAGCTTAAAGCAGTTTTCTTTTGACGTCTTAATATCAAAAACGCTTTATCCATTTCTCTCGTTTTGTTAATTTTTAATTAAACCAAGTTATTACATTTCCTTTAATGGGTTGTTTCTGTACTACCTTAAGAGTGTCAAAAATTGATAAATTAAAATTTAGCTGACATTTCTTTTGTTATTCATAATCAATGTAGGATTTGTTTGAGTTGTTGTCGAGTAAATACGATAATACGATGTTAACGACTCAGTTATCCGGCCAAGTTCGACCCGTTGTCAACTGAAAGACGACGGTTATAATCTGATTACAACTTGCGGTACTTCCTTCTCCAGTTCATCTAAAATATGATCGAGTCATCTACCTCGCGAATTATCCACTTGGTTAATGATTAATCTAAAAGTTCCTGGGCGTTGTTGTTTGCAAATCAGAAAATGTTAGAGCCGGGAAACCCCTTGTCGATTTAATAATAAAACAGGCTTTCGGCCAATCAATGGCTCCATCGATCTTTGTTCGTTTTGTTTCTACCTCCTAAGTGGAGGAAATTCCCACTTTGGAGATGGAATTTGTTAACGGTCTGATCATTCCCTCTGTTTTTTTCTTTAGATAAAGTGTCTTCTGGGACAGTTTCTCTGAAAATAATAAGCTTTATCTGATGAATTTGAGCTTACAAAATATTGTGTATTATTTATTTATGTAAAGAGGGAGAGAGAGAGAGAGAGAGAGAGAGAGAGAGAATGTCAATTCAATCAAAATTCGAGAAGAAAGTTCGATTAGAACAACATAACTGTTTTCTTAACAAAACTGAACAGAAAGCTAATGTTTCATTGAAAGTGTTTATTATTATGCAAAGTTAAGAAACTAACTTTATTGTCGAGTTTTACAAATCGGTAAAAGTTTTTGCATTTCTTAAGAATAATTAATTAAGAAGAATTAATTCAGTTTAGTTCAAATAAAATAAAACCACATTTTATCGTACTGTACTGGTAGGAGAAAGGTTCAGATATGCAATAAAACCGTCGGGCGTCGGAATGGGGTCGGCCAACGCCGGACAATCATACCAAATGGCCCCGGTTGCCAAGAAATTAATTGTATAGAGATGGCCAGCAATAATAATAAAACGACAGTGACACTAGTTAGGGAAGGAAAGCGTAAAATATAAATTATCCATTCCTTTGATCGCTCCGGCGAAAGGATATCCGGCAATGAAGAGAAATTGAATATTCATTCATTTGCTCCTCCAATTATCTCTCACTGGTTTGACAAAGGATTTTTTTTCTTTTTTTTGTGTCAGTTCGCAATATTTTCAACGAGGCGCGACAATTTATCTTGAATTTATTTTTTACTTTCTTGCCGTTTGGCCATGTGGACTTTCGTTGACTAACCCTTCTAATTTTGATTTAAGGGTAGATTTTGTCAATTATCATCAATTAAGCAAATTACAATACTGAAGGCCTAGAAATTTTACTGATTACGGATTGATTACTGATTTATATAAGCTATATACACGCGTGTATAGGGTTGGGCTACTTCTCGCATTCCACTGGCAATTCGTGCTTTCGTACTTTAAAATGAATACGACGGGTCTCGAGAATCACCCTCTACGGATGTTGGCAGTCCTGGTTCACACGTCGCAATCTGTCCAGTCACCAAGGATATGGTCCAGGGGCTATAAACAGCTAGATCATTTCAACCCTCAACGCAATCCATCCTAAATCCAAAACCCATTTACTCTTAAATACATTCTTTTTTTTATATACCAATCACTCAGCTAGGGTGATAGAGCACTCGATGTTCCTCCATTACATGTTCTATACAACGATTCCGCCAACAGTCTACACACACTGCACATTCACGCTAATAAATACGCGGGGTGTTTAGTGACCATTAATTAATGATTATTTGGAGAGGGCACTCTCAACACGACACAAAATAATGACACATCTTCACAGAAAAGAAACACTTTGAGCCCTGAAGACGATCTCAATAAAGATCGAAACGCTGGCGCAGCAAAGAAAATGTTTTTCTAAACCCACGTCACACCAGATCGCATATCACTATCTCCAAATAATCACTAATAAATACATTCACTCTCAACACACTAGAGGACACAAAAATTTCACTGATTACTGATTTATATAAGATCAAATCTGCATATGCATGTGCATGTACATAAACGTGTACAGAGTTGATCCTTGACTTCAAACTTACAAATAAATCCTACAAAACAATAACTACTATAAAAAACATCACAGAATAATTACTGCCCAACACTATAAGAAACAACATCGTCCGCAGCGAACAACACACAAGTCAATCACCCACAGATAAACAAATATATATGTCCTTTCCATTCGTTCACTCACTATCACGCAAATTCACTACACTTCTCTCTTATAACAAAACTAAACTACCCTTAAAAAATAGCAGAACCGTTGACATATTTTTTTCCAAAAAAAAAAAATCCAAGACCCTAACTAACAAATCAGATGTAATTTATAAAATTAATTGCATAAATTGTCCAGCCACAGTGGAATTACATCACAATAAATTGACAAACGGGAGAAACCACATATCAACGAATATAAAAAAAACCCGGAATTTAACGCCACGGCATTTGCCATCCACCATTTGGAAAAACAGCACGACTTTGATTCCTTCAACATAAAAATAGTGAACACTGACCAAAACAAATACAATCGAGACTTTTAGAATTGTTTAAATCACTTGCCAACACAGCCGTAGCTATGCCAACATCATAAAACAAGTAAATTATTATTTTTCTTTTTATTATCTAACATAATAAATGGGGGCGTCGGTGGCCGCAACGGTTTGGGCGTTGACACGGCGCTCATCACTTTAAGGTAAAGGTCCCGGGTTCGAATCCAGCGGCCGCATTCGAACCCGACATACTTACAAATGAGGGTTTATATGACCTCTGTTGCGAACCCTCGTGAAAAAATAATAATAATTTACTTAATTTCTAATGTTAGTAACCGAACATAAACTACGAATTATAAAACCATTCCGGGTCAAAAAAGCTGCCCACTCTCAAAGAAAATTTCCAACCCATACCTCCTACCCCCCCCTGTCAAAATATTGTAAAAACAGTAATATACAAATTCTAAATTCACATCTCACAGCAATTTCACCACGTGTACAGTTAATTTTCTAATGTATAATGTTACTTAAGTGTCTAGCGCCCCTTAAGTTACCTCCTTCCCATTTGTCTTGTTCTGCTAACCAAGAATAGGTTCGAACCTATCATGGACTTGCAGATCCCTTGTATCCTGGTATCCAAGATATTGCCAGTTTGTTGGGTTTCCCTAGGCTTTGTAGATTTTTGGTGTTCATTTTTTCACACGATAATGCTTTAATATTGTTTTGAGGATTTTTTGTCAATGTAATCTCTTTTAAGATATCCCAAGGCTTTAATGGCAGGTATTTCAGCTTGAAAACCCTAATGAGTTTGACTGCTCATTTTTTGGGCTTGTTAAAAAATGCTTGATCCGCTTCCTTGTACGGACAGTCGATACTTGCATTTGATGACGTATGAGTGGGTGAAACCGGACATAAGAAACGTCATGTCTCAAGTTGCGAAACCGGTCGACGCCAGAAGTGAAAGTCCCTGGTCGGTTTTCACGTGCGTGGATGAGGAATTCCGCACATGTTTTCGAAACGCTTTGTCCGTTTGCGAATTAATTTGAGTCAGTTCTATCGACTAGACCTCGGCCCTCATTATGATAATACCGATCGGCGTGTAATCCACTTGTAACGTCCATCTGACGATTAAATTGGTAACGGGCCCATTAAATCACCAGTCAAAAGATTAATCATTAAAAGCACGGTGCCTCAACTGTTTTCCCGGAGGTGAGTAATTGCGAAGAATAATTGAAAATTGGCGTCAAAACCGTTGTCAGCCCATCAATAAACGGGTGGAACGATGAGAGATTTTTGACAATGTAATTGCGATTTGCACCTTTCACTCGTCACATTCCAAACTTTTCGTTTTAAAGTAAATATTGAAGTCAAATTGTCACGCAACACCGAATAATTAATAATAGGTTAATCCACTGTAATCAATTATCTTATCCTAATCAGATTGGCAACAGTCAAATGTTTCAAGCAATAAAACGCAATGTTCTGTAAAATCTTATTTTTTTACTGAAGAATTATTTATTTTGTTACTTCTTTGAATTTTATCAATTCCTTTTGTTGTACACATATACAACATTGTTTAAAATATGATCATCATTATCAATAAATTAATTATTCTTTTTTATGTAAGGTCTTGTTTGAAATGAAAAGAATAACTAATTGAAAGGAGTACTTTGGTCATTCAGACTACTAAACATAATGGATTATCATTAAAGTTTATTTAAATAAATCATCAATTCATCACTAATGTATAGACATCATTATGTGTATATAAATACACTTTATATAAATGAATCATAAAATCACGCATAATCTCGAACCCAGTATGGTCTGGATGAAAAAAGAAATTCAAATCTGCCAAGGTTTCGACCTTTCTTTAATTAAGGCCATCATCAGGGCAAAACAATCTTAAAGATGCCTACAAATGGACATACCTAATTAAGTTTTTAATATATGGTTTCAAATTTCTTTAGACAGACTCAGCCCCAACGTTGCCAAAGTCTGGATATTGCGAACAGTTCAGAACGTTATTTTAGCTTTTCAAGGTACATTGACCCTCTGGCAGTGCCATCTCAATATTCGTCAACAAACTGGATTCCGTTTGGCATGGATAGTCATCAACCCTGGCCTGACTTTCCAACAGCTCGTTCACATTACTTGATATCAAAATGGAATAAGTTCTTACCCAGTATTAAACGAACATGTTTAGATCTTTAGAATTTCATGGCAACTGACCTGACGTCGAACTGGCTATTCACGGTGTATTTAGCACTTTGGCAGTGTCTTCTCAGAAATCGGCATAAAGCTAGATTCGCTTTCGACATGGATTGTGTTCAACAATGGCCTGAAATCACGAGTTCGTTCCATGACTTGATGTCAAACTGCATTGACATCTTTCATATTATTAAAGGAAATCTCATAGGATTTGTCATTAAACATTATGACATCCTGGCATGTTTAGCTCATTAGGATTGTATGATTTGATGTCAACTGATCTGACATCAAACTCGCTTAACACTTTGGCAGTGTCTTCTCATAAATCGTAATCAAGCTGTACTCGCGTTTTGACATGTATTGTCTTCAACAGTGGCCTGAAATCCCAACAATTCGATCGGATTACTTGATGTCAAACTGCATTGACATCTTTGCTAGCATCAAACAAAATCTCACATGATTTATCATTACACTTGTGTGACATCATGTTTAGCTCTTTTGGATTATATGATTTGATGGCTTGTTTAACACGTATACATAAGATGATGTCAAACTGGTAAACTGAGATTGTACCTAGTTTTACATAAAATTTTTGTCATCTAACAAGAAAAGCGTTCTAGAATAATCAGTATGCTGAACATTGTACAACATATTTTTCAACTGACGGTGGATGTTGAGTAGACCATAAATTATTTATTGTGGTTTCTTTCTTTAATCGTTGTATATTGGCACAGCATTTGAATTAGATGTGCGTTTTTTCGAATATAACGAACTGTGATAGTTTTATATGTTTAGCAACTTTTAAAACTTGAGCTCAAATTCACCTCAAAGTTGTTCTACGTGTAGTCAACCAAATAATCATTCTGATAAAAATTTTCCTGAATTTTTATTATAAAAGTCAGCTTTGTCATGTGTCAAAAGTCAACTATGTGGAATTTAATCAAATGTGATATTTTGACTTTGTGCCGAACACGTAGAAGTTAAATACAAAGTTAAATTATTTCGTAAGACAAATTATCTGCAATTGTGTTCTGTATTTCTTCTCATGTTGCTGTCTCCCGACGGAGGTTAGCAATCATCATAATCATTTTCACTTTTGAAATGGCTGCACGAAATAGTTCTGTTGAAAAACATCCGAACCAATCTCGCAGGATGGATCTTCTTCTTCCTCTTGAGCGTCGTTCATCAATTTTTTCTTGCATAATCAGTCGTAGAATTTCATATCTTTATCCACTCCAAGGCCAATATAGTTCAATTTTCTCTTCTTGATGGACAGTTAATTCGTCCAAGCAACGGAAACACTTCTTCATTTGAGATGTGATCAACTCATGCAATTTTGTGCAAGTGTGTATGAGGCAATAATTAAATGTTTTCTTGGTTAATAAAAGGATTAGACAGTTGTTAATACTAAGTTTACATGTGCACTTGAAAAGCCACTATGGAAATTAACATTTCAAAAATTATGTTTCCATAACTGCCTAAAGGTTTTCCATGTAATTGTCCATTTCACTTTGTACAACATTTAATATAAATGAAAATAGACCAGCTCGAATCGTGCTTATTCCTCTAATTCTCACTTTTTAAAATTCGGTTCGAATTATTCAAAACGTTTAAATTTTACCCCAGTATAGCCCCCGACTTACTTTTCGCCGAATACTCAAGGTAACCCTCGGTAAATTATTCACATGGTACTTTCCCCGGAGGAATGACGTAGGACGGTCATAACCACATGGGATATCTGCGGAGAGAACGATTCCCGTTAAAAGGGTAGCGAATATCCTTCAACACATTTTTCAACTTCCTTTTTTGAAAGTCAGGTGCTGATTAAACAACTCACCAGAGAGAGAGAGAGAGAGAGAGAGAGAGAGAGAGAGAGAGAGAGAGAGAGAGAGAGAGAATCCTGACGGCACACAACATGGATAATTACGATCTCGAGGTAATGCATAAGAAATTAAATATTGTAAAGATTTCATATGCGAAATTAATTTTCAATTGATTTCTTAAATTGATGTCTTCGAAAATGGGTACGCTGATAAATTTGGATTTTTATTTGTTTTTGAAAAACCAATCTCATTTGCAGACATACATAATAATTATCGTCACAAATTTATGCAATCTTTCAGTTTAGCATCTACTATCAATTGAAAAATATGCTGCATAACATACGGTCATTCGCACTAGGATATTTTACTTGTTCGATGACAAATGATGTGAAAAAACAAAATTTCGTTTAATACTAGGTACGATCTCTGCCCATTTTGATATCAGGTCATGGAAACGAGCTGTTGGGATGTCAGGCCAGTATTGAAGTCAATACATGTCAAAAGGGAACCCAGCTTGATTGCGATTTATGAGAAGACATTGTCAAATTATTAATGCAAGTTTGAAAAGCTAGTTTGATGTCAGGTCAGTTGACATCAAATCATACAATCCAAAAGAGCCAAATATGGGAGGATTGGATGTCATAAAAATGTTTAATGACAAATCATGTTAATTAACGTCGTTTTCTTTGCATTGTTCACTACAAAAAAACAACAATAACCTGTGAAAGTTCCTTTAATACTAGGAAAGATGTCAATGCAGTTGGATTGCACAATTGGACAGGGCAGTTGACATCAAATCGCGCAATCCTAAAGAGCTAAACATGTCGATGACCTACCTTTTTGATGACAAATCCGGTGAACTTTGGATTGATATTAGGAAAGGTGTCATTGCAGTATGACATCAAGTCAAGTTATGTTTTTATAGCGAGGTTTGTTATAGTTATATGAACCCTCAGGATGCCTGTGTTTTTGGAAAAAAATTGTTTCTAAGTATGTCGGGTTGAAAAATATAGTACCCTGGTTTCGAAACCGGGACCTTTACATTACAGTCATGAGCGGCGTGTCAGCACCTTCATCGTTGCGGCCACATGTCGGGATGCAATACCTACATAACGGCAAATCCTCTGAACTAACTTCGTTTTATTTGTGACCAAATCCGTCTTGAAAATCTACGTTAATCATGCTCCTGTGAAATTTCATTTAATACGAGCAAAGATATCAGTGCAGTTGCATTACCCAATTGCATCGTGAAATACCAGTTTCATATCAGGTCAGTTGACATCAAATTATACAGTCTTAAACAGTTAAAAAAGTATGGATTTATACTAATTTCATAAAAATTCGTTTAATACTAGATAGGTTCTCATTCTAGTTGGACATCCAGTCATGCTAAAGAGCTAATTGAAATGTCAAGCCAGTGTTTAAGAGATGTCCTGTCACATCGAATCCAGCTAAAATGGCGATGGAATAACTGTTAAAGATCATCAAAGTCATTTCGATATCAATCCTGGCATCAAATCATGCAATCCTAAAGAGCTAACCTTGGCGGGATGTGGTAGTAATTTGATGACAAATCATGTGAAAATTATAAATTGCTACCTTGTAGGATGACTGGTTTAGCATTGATCCAAATTTCGAGGAGTAAATGCTTATCATCAGACTATGCAAGTTATCTACAAATAACTTTTGTAGACAGACATACATTACCTGATGTTAAGCATTTGCTGCAAGAAAGCCGGTATGTAGAATCACCGTTTTCAACTATTAAATGGATATATTAACTCAACCCTAACCATTTTGAAACAAATCATGCAGTTTTCGAAGTTAAATGTGTGGGCTTGCCATACCAGTTTGATGACAAATCAAGTGAAAATACGAAATTTCTGTTAGTGTTGAATGTCAGTCATCTTTGTCCAATCGGTCATCAAATCACGTAACCTTTATGCAATGCCATACCAATTTGATGACAAATCATGTGAAAATACGAAATTTCTGTTAGCCTTGAATGTCAGCCGTCTTTCTCCAATCTGTCTCAAATCACATAATCTTGATGGGATGCCAAACCAGTTTAACTTTGATTGTAGTAATAGTAATGACTTAATACGGCAGTCCAGTTTAATGGCAAATCATGTAAAAATTGTGTAATTTACCCAAAATCTAAATTTCTTCAAGCGCGATTGGTACGGACATACTCACTCCACCTCAATTATTTATTTTTCTTCAAGCGTGTGAGATGACAAATCCGATGTAAATACGAAAATTGTATATATTCATTCCAGTCGATCCATCCATAAGTTGATTTCATGTTAAGTCATGGGAAGGCGAGATTTATCCAGACATGATGTCAAATCATGCGAAGACAGAGGCATACATCTAATCTAGCAGACAAACGCCAGTTTGCCATCTCCTCATGTAAATTTAACTAGTTAAACCAGTTGGGTCGTCGTCAGCTTGACGACAAATCATATAATGTCGCCAAGAAAGTTCAACCTTCACAAGTGATTTTAACCCGATAAAATATGATAATTGATATGCTTGTAACAAAAATGTGAATCAGTCATGACATTTATCAGATCATTTAACCCTGTCTTAATGGTGAATTTATTTTTGTGGTGAAGTTAAAACTCATTTGGAACAAATGATATGATCAGCGAATTTCTGATTGAGGCCAATTGAATGAGTTCAATACATGTTTTTTCTTTTATACCATTTCAATACGCTAGCATAGAATGGCTCAACTCAACAGTTACAATCACGCGATGTAATGTACGTCACTGTTTATACAAACGTAAAACAACTAATTTAACATTCTTTTTTTCAAACTGGTCTTGAACATAATCATTTATCAATTAATTAATTAATCTTTATGAAAGGTATTGGTTGAGATAAAAAAGTCATTGTCACAAGCGGGATTCGAACCCACGTCCTTCGGCTAAATACGCCGCTGTTCCGTGACTTCGATCCACTCGGACACTAACTTCCCACCTCAACCGACCTTTCGAATTTTCCCTCCTTTTTGCCATTTTTCACGAAAATTCGACAAGTCGGTTGAGGTGGGAAGTTAGTGTCCGAGTGGATCGAAGTCACGATAGCTCAAGTGGTAGAGCAGTGGCGTATTTACCCGAAGATCGTTGGTTCGAATCCCGCTCGTGACACTGACTTTTTTATCTCAACCAATACCTTTCATAAAGATTAATTAATTGAAAAAAGTTAACTGGTCAACCGGACCATGAACTGTAATGGATTTAATAATCATTTATCTTTATTGACATTTCATATAACAACTGGAGAAAGGAAACTTAAAATCAAGATTTTGCCAGACTAGCCAGTAAATAACTGTTGGTAAACCGAATAAATAATATTGAGTATAAATACTGAGAATAGGTTTAAATTAGATTAAGTTAAAGTGGGCCGCCGAGATTTTTCCCCTTTTGGTCTCAATTTGTTCATTGGCTGAAAAATGGCCGGAATGGAAGCCTTTTTATGCGGCGGTTATGAAAACTTTTCTTGGCCCGGGGTTACTTTCACGCTTCCTCTTTCATTCTCCACTTCCTCTCTCTCTAATTTTTATAAGGCGAGGAAATGTCGGCCTTTGTCGTCATTCCTTCTATATCAGACGAGTTTTTTCGACCCGGAGATTCCAACCCAGTCCGGCAAGCAGGCAGCCAGATATTAATTAAACCGTGAAAACAAATGTTTCTTAATTTGAACAAAGTATACGGGCGCGAAACGACTCCTATTAATGGAACGCAAACTGTTCTGTATTTGTTCTCAATTATGAGAGGAGTGCATTGTTCGTTTAGGTCTATGTTTGTCCAGGGGGTCCGTGGGTTCGTACGAGACGAGGACCCGGAACGATGTTACTCAAGGGTAATTAGCCTTTACGTGATTTTATCACATTAAGTCTAAAGTCGCTTCGTCGGGAAACAGGCCGTTACCGAGCGGACCCAAAACGTACCCTGCTCTAATTAAGGACATTCCCCATCGCTGGCGACAATGGGTATAATTGGTATTTGTTATTTTAATCAAACATAAAACATAAATCAAACAAAATGTACTCACACTTAAAATAATGTTTCTTCATTGGTTTCCAATAAACATTTTTCTTAATCGTGCAACTTCAGTCCAGTACTAGTGCATTTTTTAAATATACACCATTAAATTTTATTAATTCTAATACATTGTATGTTAAGCCTTCCACGCTTCGGAAGATCCTTGCTGTCACGTCGCGCGCAGAGATGAGAAGCTCCTTGAAAGATTATATTTCTACTTCACGTGTGCCAGCAACATAAATTAAATTCTCGTGAACGATGTTGAGAAACGTTACTAGTCTCACAACTACAAACCGTCGCACATTTCATTTTTTCCGGATAGATTTCTCTATTAGGTTGTTTTTTCGGGTTCGCAACAGCAGAGGTCATAGGGTGCTGGTGTTTTTGGAAAAAAAAACATTTGTAAGTATGCGGGTTCGAATGCAGGGCCGCTGGATTCGAACCCGGGACCTTTGCCTTACAATGGTGAGTGCCGTGTCAACGCCTAACCGTTGCTTCCTTCTCATAACCTACAAATAGAGACATCATATAATCATGTTATTTAGATGTTTTTTCAGATGCCTGTCCAATTCCTTCTTTGAGCTTAGCCCTCTATAAGTAGTAGTGAGTTTCAGCGTCTTGGTGAGGGTTGTTTTAAAATATGTTTACTGTGTCTACCACCTCTACAGTTTAATTCTATGGATTCTATGTTTGTTTTTGTTATTTCAAGCAAAAAGGGCAGGATTCCACCCTGAGAGGGCATATTTTTATTTGTTATTTGTTTACTGACTATATGAAATAGCTAAATAAAAAATTAAACCGAATAAAGCAAATTGACCAAAAATGTTATGGAAACGATAAAGAAAATATTGAATTTAATACGAAATATTTCCTCCACTCGCATTGTCAACTTAACGTTCGGCGTTCCATCGATTTTATGAGGTTTTGAATGTAGTGAGGGGGAATATTTTCATACTCCGACAATATTCCGCCATTCTTAATTCCTGCAAATTCTCTGGCATCTCTGGGCGACTTTTTACCCTCTTTGACTACTCGTCCCAAAGGTGTTTAAGTCGGGTGTATATCCTGGTGGCCACTCCGAACATTGTAATGAAGACAGTTCCAGGTAGTCACCAACGATCCTAGCTACGTGGGGCCGTGCATGCATAAAAATAACCGTCGCCAATTAGTGGCATATAAACAACTTTTTCTGATAACACCAGTTTCCCATCCAATTTGATGGTTTTTTCGACCTAAATAAGCTTCTCCTTCTATAAATATGTTCAATGGAGGTAGGTTTAGCACTGTTTCTAGTGCAATTGACATGGTTTTTTCATTGTCTCAATAATATGAGAACGATCGAGAAACCTTTTTCTGCGGACCAAAAGCTCTTGACTTTATGACTACCACTGAAGACTAATGATTTAACAGGTTAAATTTGTTTTAAATTGCTTTTTGACCGTTCATAAATGTGATCCATGCTTTTTCAACATAAAGAAAATCTTGTAACTATGTTTTCATAATTGCCTTCTTGTTATTTATTTCCCGGAACTATAGAAAGAGGTCAACGAGCCGATAAATCCACGCTTTTCCTTCCCCTTTTCATGACGTGGGTGGAGGGACATTAATTGTCATGTGAAGGGCGATAGTAAAAGCCTCTCAGGCTTTAAAGTTGTGAATTTGGCCAATTTTCCTCTCAATAGGTTAGGCTTTTAACGGGTCGTAACTAATCTAATTCGACCACTAAGAAACGCCAAAAAGAAATTTTTCTCTCGAGGACCCGTGAAAAAGACCCCCCTCGCGCTTAAAGCCTTTATTTACAAAGGCTTTATTTTTAATCTCGTTTGGAAAGACCCTATAAATCCGATTTATACAGGTCCTCAATGGAGTCATCCCCCTTTTTCTACTCCAATCGATTTCCTCACGGACTAATCACTGTATTTTTTTGCATTTTGTCGTTTCAACCATTGGAAACGTGTATTTATTTCAACTTTGTATTAGTTCTGTGATTAATATTTTTGTTTTGTTTTCCAGGTAAGCCCGAACAATCATGCTGATATGTTACGGTATGTACACACATCATTTTACCCTGTAATGGCATGTTGACAAACTGCACAACCCATATTTTTCCCTGTTTTATTTCATCTTTGGCAATAGGTACATTGCCAGGCTTTATTTACAATTGAATTTATAATTCTCCTTTTCTTCACTATTTTCGTGGTCCGCTTCACTAATTAACAATTCATCTCAACTAAAAAAAACCTTAATTAATTCTCCTTTTCGTTGTTTCAAACCAGTATATATAACATTGAAGTGATTCTGTCTGTCGGTGAGCGCTAGTAAAAATTAAATATGAATAAAAACGAAACAAAAATCAGTTTCTGACCTTAGAAAATTAATTGTTTTAACTATATTTAAGTAGTATTTTATGGGGCTTGTACAAAAATAATGCAAGTTTTGAAAAGGCATTACAATCTATACATCTTTGCTAAAGTGTAATAAGCAAATTTATTCCGCTGAACTAAAAATCTTTATTTCGACTCAAAATAAAACCTTGGAAGGAGTTTTCGGATTCACAGCATTCTCTAAAAATTTTATCCCTCAAGAAGATGATCAAAATACCTAATAAAGGGGAGGTCTACAGCCGAGGGTGCGGTATGGTTTCATATCCTAAGTTTCCGCAAGTTTGGCATTGCGACACGTAGCCTACCGTTATCGTAAGAAGAATTACCAATGCTGACAAATACGTTGCGGTTTCCCGTGAATTTTGTCAATTTCTTGGCAGTATTTCTCTGATGTGATAGTTTCACCATAATTCAGGAAATTATAATGAACAACCCCAGTAGTACATCACCAAACTGTCACCACATCTGTTTTGGGCGCAGATTTGGTTTCGGGAAATGTTTTAGCGCTTCATCCTTGTCAAACCACTGACCTGTACGCCACCTGTTAGCGTACAGAATCCATTTCTCATTGCACGTGATGATTCGATCGAGAAATGGATACTTGTGATGACTCAATAGAACAGACGTGCAAATTTCAAACCGTGATTTCTTTCGGCCTCAGTTAGCCAGTGCGTTACCAATTTGTTGAGTTTTTTTACTTTACCAATTTACTCCAGATGGCGAACGAATTGAGTAGTCAACACTAAGCTTTTTCCGCCATTTCCCATGTTGTCTTACGTGAATTATCTTGAATCAACGTTTCGAGTCATCCACAACGTAAGGTCTTACTGACACCTTCCCTGCCTTCGAATCGAAATCTCCAAGACGAATCTCTGAAATCATCGCTGCACATTGCATTCGCTCTTCCAAACGTGTTGAACAACTTGCTCACGCGAAACTTTGACGCTTATGGGTTATTGCGGGATAAATTGGGATTAAGATGTCATTCATTACTATTGCACAATAAAAGAACTGTGCAATATAATGGAATAGGGTCGGCCTAAATTAATTACTAAATTATCTTGCCACCAGCCCTGAAATTACTTGGCCTATTTTATCCAGACCGGATTTATATAAATTTTATCCATTTTTTTTTTTTTTTTTTTGGGGGGGGGGAGGTATATATGTATACCATTTTAAACCAGCCGAGTGAAAGTAATGACACCCGATCGAATTTGTAAAACAGTTTACTAGTCATTTTATTTAATTAAGTGCAGTGTGAAAAAATTATGTATTTAGACAGACTTTAATACATAACATGTGAATCGGGACATTCTTAACAGACTTCTCGGTCAAAAAAAAAAAAAAAATGTCAACACTTTATCATTAAAAATGTAAATTATCAGGGCTTACATTCACAGACACTAGAGCAAATGTGAATGTCATTGCCTTCAGCATGTCATCTGCTTCCATATTGATCGATGGGGCCTTGCTGGTGTCAAGCTTTCAAGCAAATTAAGGCGATTCATCATTCGCGAATCTATTTTTTACTTTGAGACGCCCCACTGATGAATGCTGAAAGGTCAAAAAATTTCTGTTAGTACCAGGGAGTAGCTTCGGTAATAAACACCTCTATTCTGCTTCCTCCTGGTTTTTTGTAAGAAAAATTACATTGATAGAAAATGGCTATTACAAATGGGCTTAAAACACAAGCATAATAGCTAAAAGTAAAAGAGATTAAGATAGATTTAGCTATGATTTTTTTTTCAAGCTTCATTTCTTACGTATCCTATCATGCTATTTGAGTTAAAAAATAGTTCCTTCGACAAGCTTTCAAATATTGTAACTCCTTCATCAAGGCATTAAAAATATCATTAATAATTCACATTAATAAATAAGCATCTACTTACAATGTTGAAACTTTTCAAACAATGTGAATTTCCGATTTGATAATGAAGCTCCACAAAAGTATACAGGGTGATTTACAAACTATACGTGAAATTCAAGGGTATGATACTTCAGCTTATTTGCATCAAAAAATATTCTATGAATTTTTTAAAAACTCTCAATAGTTTCGAAGATATTTATAAATTAATTTATTCTCTCAAAAACGCTGTTTGTTGGTTAAAACTAACATAAATTTTATGCTCTTTAAGATATAGCAAATCTGATAGGACTATTAGAAAAAGGGCAAAATTGCCTATTTGATAGTGATAAATAACTATTTGGAGGTCGTGAGATGCGGTCTGGTGTGACGTAGGTTTTAGAAAAATATTTTCTTTATCTTGCCAACATTTCGACTTTTATTGAGCTCATCTTCAGGGCTCAAAGTGTTTGTTTTCCGTGTAGATGTGTCATTCTTGTCTGTCGTGTTGAGAGTGCCTGTGAGAGTTTTTCTAAAACCTACGTCACACCAGACCGCATCTCACGACCTCCAAATAATCATCAAGTAACGGTCAGTAAACACCACACAAAAGGGATAAATAACTTTTTTAAATGATTCCTTCAAGCATTTCATTTTATGTTTAGTTATGAAGCAATCCATTTTTTGTCATTTATGATAAATTTTTAATCTGCCTTTAAACCTGAGCAATTGTCAACTATGACCTATCAAAATAATAAAAACTTCTTCGTATAATAAGCTTGTAAAACCATATGTTTTTTCTTGAGATAGAATGATCATTAGTGGAAATATATGGTTTGAATAATAAAATCATACTAAAAAGGTGGCTTTCTTTTTACTTTATTCATATTAATAATAAAATAAAAAATAATTACTTTTAAAAATAAAATAACGTCTCGTTTTTTAATAAACATTCAAAATTAGTGGGAAAAATTGACAAGAAGGAGAAAATCTGCCTTAATCCTCTGATTTGATGTGGCTATTGTACTTGTTTACTTAATTACTCCGTTCCCTTTGTTGTTACCATCTAATAATTTACTTCTAAGCAGAGTTCTTATTAGTTCTACTTCGGTAATCGTACACCATGGTTTATACTAACGAGGAGTATGGCTGATATATTTGCATACTGGGTGCAGCTCGGGCAGTGCAGGAATACCGAGAGCTCTTCACCCATCGTCGCGTTCCACATTGGTCAACGTTTCCAAGGATCTACAACAGGATCGTTTGCAAGATCAACAAGGCGAATGGAAAATATCCTGAGACTCTACGATGAAGACCCGGAAGCCAGTACACGGACAGTAGCCGTACAACTCGATATTTCGCAGCCTTCAGTGTACAGGGTACTGAAGGATGATGGTAGACAACATTTTCGTTATACACGAACACAGGAATTATTGCCTCGAGATAAACCTAATCGTGTGGAATTTTGCGAAGAATTCCTTTCAATTAACACGTCAGGATCTCAATTTTCCTAAACGTGTCTTTTGGACTGATGAGGCGACTTTCACCCGCCGTGGCATTTGTAATACTTGTAATAGCCCTGGGTCTGGGCAATCTAAATCCTCCTGCCGTTAGAGTTTCCCCATCATCAATATGAATTCAAATGGGTGGCTGCTCGTCTTACAATGCCAGAAAAGTGAACAATGACTAAATTTAAATTATCCGATATGTGATTTGGTCGTTATAGACCTAAACAGTGGCAACGGAAAATCCCCATCTTGCGATTTTTTTCGTATGGGGATACATAAAATCAAGGGTCTGTGCTGAGCCCATCTATACAAGAGAGGAATTAACTGCAAGAATTGAACACTCCTGCGATCATTTAAGAAATAACGCAAACCTAGTGGAAAAAGCGACTTCTTCAGTTCCGAGGCGGTGTCGACTTTGTGTAAAATTGAACATTTGAGCAATTGCCTCTGTAGTGGTTTTATTTTTGTATTTTTCTTAAAAATGGGACGTTATTTTATTTTTTAAAGTAATTATCTTTTATTTTATTATCAATATGAATAAAGAAATAGGAAATCATTCGCCACCTCTTGTGCATGCTTTTCTTATTATGATTATTATTTTTTCACTAATGATCATTCTATCCTTGGAAAAACATATGGTTTTCAAGCTTGTTACACGAAAAAGGTTTTTCTTACTTGAATAGCTCATAGTTGACACTCAGGTATAAATGCAAATTAAAACTCTTTCTGAAATGACAAAAACTGGATTGTTTCATAATTAAACACAAAATGAAATGCTTAAAGGAATCAGTTTAAAAACTTATTTATCACTATCAAATGGGAAATTAAACTCTCTTTCTAATGGTGCTATCAGATTTGTTATACCTTAAACAGCAAAAAGTTATGACGGTTTTAACCTAAAAACAGCGTTTTGGATAGAGGAAATTAATTTACAAATATCTCTGAACCCATTGAGAATTTTTTTTAAATGTACAGAATACTTTTTGCTGTAAATAAGCCGAAGAATTATCTCCTTGAGTTTTGCGCATAGGTGGTGAATTACCCTGTATATCCATTGCATTCAGTTCATATTTCCTAACCTTGAGAAATTATTATTAATAATACTCTCAAAGTATTGTTGAAATAAACTCTTACAAGCTTGACGAAGAGAAAAGGAAAGACTAGCTTTTCCTTCAAATTGGACTTATTCGTGATTTTTTAATACAAAACTTGTTACTTAAAAAAATCGAGGGGTTTGACCTATAATGACCATCGGTTTGGACTTATTATTTTTCAAGATCGTAGCATACAAGGAATCATTTTTAAATTATTTTACATATTTATCTACAAATTGGTAGCAGGATTGAGCAGGCTGCTATGATCATAATTGACACATGCTTAATATTTTTACGGATTACATTGATTTTGTTAATTAATCACAAAATATAAAATATCAGTGATTAACCGAAGTAAAACTGCAAAGGCTTGAATTCTAGTGATTGTATTATAAAATTAGCAATTTGATTGACTGATTTAATTACATAATTGTCCATCTCTTGTCAGATTAAACTCGATTGATCAGGATATGAAACAGTTTAATGTCTTCATTGATCCGTTCCAATTCCAGACAGTAACGTACAATTAAAATATTTAATTATCTTATTAATTATGTAATAATTATGTTTTGATTTTTCACACTCTGCGTTTTAATTATTACTTTCATAAACACTATAGGTTGAAGTAGTGATATCTAAAAAAAAATACTTTTCTTGCAAAAGTAGTTGGGTTTTATTTAGCATTTCAAGATTAAGTTAAAATTAAAATTCTTTTTATGTAAGGTCTTCGTTGAGATAAAAAAGTCAGTGTTATGAGAGGGATTTGAACCCACGACCTTAGGCTAAATACGCTGTCGCTCTACTCTTTGAGCTATCGTGACTTCGATCCTCTCGTACACCAACTGTTCATCTCAACCTACAACCGTTCGAATTTTCCCCCTTTTTGCCATTTTAAAAAAAATTAAAAGTTACATTAAGTCAGTAACCAGGAAAAATACTTAAATAATGCAGGATTCGTGCTAATATTGCACACTTTTGACAAATAGAACTCTGATATCACATTAGCCAACAAAAGAAATACTACCCCATTGCCGATGGATCGATGGTTTAACGTGTAATATTTTGAAATAAATTTAATTTGGTCATTACCATCCTGATCTAACGATTTTCGGTGTACTGGTCCGAAAGATGACAATGCATCTTCACTGAGCCTGACATACGAACCCAGCGAGGACAGACCAGGATGGACAGTAACGTCGAAATAACAGTTTCATCACCCCCCAGACGGAGAAACCTTCCAAATTCAGTATAATTTATGTTCAATCCCTCAAGAAAACATAATCATACTGCTTCGGTGTTTTCATCGCTACTCTTTGAACGACATTCAATTGCTGAATCTCTATAAAAAATTACTGGCGAGCCTCGAGATCACCCATTTTGGGTGCTGATAGTCTAGGGTAAGATCTGAGTCTTATCCCTCCAGCCGCCGAGGTTGGGCTCCAACAACCATCAACAGCTAGGTCAATGTAATCTGTTTCTTGATTCAACTCCTCTCACACTCGCTGCAAGGGAAATTTTTTTCGCGCGGCCTAAATTTGCTAAATTTTTTAAATATAGCGACATTTATTCATCCATTCTTTCCTATTTATAAACCATTCACTCATGGTAGTAGAGACTACTAACCTCTACACTATAATGTAACAAATCTAATTTAACCATCGGCCTTCTAATACGACACATTCACGCTAATAAATAAATTCAGTCTCAATATATAAAAAAAACACAATATGGAATATCTATTTAGTACAGTTTGTAGTAAAACATTGGTTTCCTCTAAAAGCCGGAACAGGTGGTCCAAATCCCAGCTGCTTACTCGAGCACAGTTACAAAAACACGCTCTCTATATGGAGCCAAATGAATGGCACCCTTCAGTTATGTGAGACATCTGGTCAACTGTAGCTATATGTTTTTAAATTTAAATGTAATGTCGTACTGATCATTATTTGTGTTGAATCTGATTCAACCACTTTTACCTATCCTCATTCATAAATTTAAAATAAAAATGAAAGAGTTTAGAGTTTTTTGATCTCTGCGGCCGGTCGTTTGGCCGACATTTTAAAACCGTAGGGTGGAAAAAATAATGGAACGGCAAGCCGTGGCCGTCTGAGCGGAACATTGATAGTGTCCGGTAGCTCACTGAGTGATTATATTAATGGTAACAAGGGTGGTTAGGGTCGGGCCCCAAGGGATTGTCTCACATGAAATGTCCAAACTTGTTAACAAACTTCATTAAAGTTGCGATAACAGGGGAGGAGGAGGTGCGCCGCTGCGCCATGCCGGCCGGGGGTGGTCGTTGCACCATCCAACCACCCCTTCCGCACGTTGAACACCCCTGTAAAGTATGCTCTAAATGCGATACATACAAATGGCGTTTTTAAATTTAAATGCGGTTTTGCGAGAGAAATGTCTCGGAGATAGTTGCTCGTATGGGGTTTTTATTCACGCCCCTGCGTAACTGCCGGGCTTCCCTCGACTTCACCCCTGTACTGAAAATTCGATACCCATCACGTATTAATCCATCCCATCATAAAGTAATAGAATGCTCCATTATAACGTGATGTAAACTCTTATTTTTTTCCGGGACCATTATTTATTAATTGTACTTCACCTTTGTCTATTAAGAATGATAATATTGAAGAAAACTGTAAGAAGAACGGTTTTAAGACGTTCAAATCTTGTATTATTCGCTCAGTGTTTTCCCTATAAATATTTAATCTGTTTGTATGGCTGGAGAATTATTCTGAAAATTGCCTGAAAATGAATATATTCAATTGAGGTAAGCGAAGTGATAAACCTTAGTTTGATATTAATTAAGGTCTTGGTTGAGATAAAAAAGTCAATGTCATAAGCGGGATTCGAACCCACGACCTTCGGCTAAATACGCCGCTGCACTAATTTGTTTGATCAAGCGGACCACGAAACCTAATAAAATAAAACTGAGTTTGATAGTCGACCACCTTGGTTGTTCTGTGTGTTATTTTGTTACCTGCTTCTCACATATGAAGGCCTGTATGACAGGAGAGGACCAAACTTCAAGTTATATGATCATAAGTCAGTGAATGAAGCTGTGTAGTTCGATTGTTTTTGATGATCCTCCCTCGCCCATCTTCGCTGATTCCGTCAGACTAGTTTCGAAGTTTCGCCTTCTTCAGTTGTTTGTCAGTATATTTTTTCTCGGTTGTGTCCGAAGCGTCTAAATAATCAAACAACGAGGGTAGGCAGAATCCTGTGCAACCAGAAACTACCGAATATCAAGTCTCAATCTTTTGTTTAGGTCATCGAAGGATTTCTTCTGTAAATATTTATTTATAATTTACGCCAATTATAAAAAGATAACATAGCATATCACACTGGTATGCTTCGTCAAAAGCAATTCGACATCTTGTCTATTGATCTATGTATCTTTTGGACGTCGAGTCCCTTTTTGTAAAAATAGAACAATCACGAAAGAACTAATGTTCCCTTTTTGTCTTTGTAGTCACTGGATTTCTTAAATATTATTAATAAGAAAAAAATCCAACGTAAAAGTTGCATTGTGTAAACTGCAAGCGACCCCTTTTCGGAGGAAAGGACAAAGCCTCTTACCAAAGACAAATGCCTGGCTATAGTAAATCTTCCCACAGACACTTCCAGCCGAGGATCCGGCCGAACCTTTTCCCCTCTCATAAATCCTTTCGGAACACTATTAAGTGGTTTATAAAAAATATTTGCTTAGACGTGGTGTTTTAATCGCCGGAGAGTTCATAAAGGACCTCTAAGAAACAAACAACACTGACTTTACTTAAATTTTATTTGTAAATTTCCCAAGTATCTTATCCCTGAAGGCATTGGTTAGCAGGTGCGATGACTACAAATCTACTTTACCAACCTTTCACAATACAATATCGTGATACTCAACACAATGCTTTAGGCCTTTCAATATTTTTTACTGCAAAACCTGACCTTCTGTTCCACCTTCTAACCCTACCAGCAGCTTAACAATGGCAATTGTTTACCTTAAGCCATCACGATTGAATATGAACGCGGTCCTAATTTTCCAGCAATTCAGTTTTTTAAAAACAATATTTTACTCTCCATATCATTGCTTTTATGGAAACTACCCTCAACTAACAAAATTTACTTTGACAAATCAGCATGTTTCGCATTTGCCATTGCATCTGTCTTCATTTTCCGGCTGATGCTTAAATTCTCGTATCTTTGCTCTGCTTTACCGTGGCCTCGATTATTCAAATCTTAAGTTATCATATTTCAAGAAAAATATTTCGCACTTTTACAATTCAATCATGCGCGTTAAATGCTGAATGGGGCGGTAAACCCGAAGTCCACAATTTCAAAACAAGTACAGTAAATGCCGTCAGAAGTAGAAAAACTCCTTTCGTGTTTTTTTAATGAAACCATGGGTTCTGTGCGATTCTTCTCTCACCAGCAACATAACACCGACAAATCAGCATGCTCCTATAGTATCATAGTGGTTTAAATTCCCAGTACAACTTTTTCTGTCACTCCTGTCCATGTTTGGTCATACAGATGCTGAAAATGATTTTGATCTGCGATATGAAGGCTTTTATTTCTAATCTACCTATCAATCGGGCACTAGCCCAACCCTGACAAATCAGCATATTCAGCATAAACCACCACTTTAGTTTAGAAATTCTGTTTACATGACCCTCTCTTTTAATCTCAAAATGTTCAATTATTGGTCTCCAAAAGCATGGCTTTTTACTCAACTCAGGTTAACCCTAAAAAATCAGCGCGTTTAGCAAGAGCGTACGTTTACAATTTTTAAAAAATCGTTTTTGTAAGGTATTGGTTGAAATGAAAAAGCTAGTGCCACGAGCGAGATTCGAACCCACGATCTTCTGCTAAATACGCCGCTGCTCGGGTTCGAATCCCGCTCTTGGCACTAGCTTTTTCATTTCAACCAAAACCTTACAAAAAAGATTAACTAATTGAAATAAGTAATTTGGTCAATAGACCACTTAATATAATGGATTTTTTAAAATTGTCAGCATTTTTCTGTCCTGCAGATACTTAAAGTATTCGACCTTTTCTTAGGCATACCATGGACTTTATTTTTGATTCTGGTAACCACCCAACTCTGAAAATTCAGAATTTTCGGCATTTGGCATCATATTTTGAGAAAAACGCTTATCATATTTACGAGTCAGTCATTTTCCAGACTTGCAGATATCTTCAATCTTTTATCGAAATTCTACCTACTAGTCAGATCAGCATAATTTACTTTGACAAATTGGCATGTTCGACATCGCATCCTGTCTTCTTCCTTTTTCTATCGCGCAGATCTTGAAATCTTCAACCTTTGCTCTGCTTTACCATGCCCTCTATTTTAATTCTCCTTACAATTAACAATAATAATTCAGAATATTGAGCATAGGCCATCATATTTCGACAAAAAGAACACATTTACCAGTCATGTAGGAGTAATGTGTTCAGTTTTGCTTCTTCGTACAAAATTACCTTATGTTCTATTTTATAACACTTGTCCAGTAATCGCCCTACTGTTTATGGTTAAGTTTAATTGAATTTACTTACCTTAACTTATTTTAAATCCAGCGTTGATTAAATTACTTTAAAGTCACTTCTTTTCTCCTTTGCATAATCAATTCGGGATTGCTGAGGGTTCATCGAGGGTCGTTTTTTTTACTTTTTTCCCATTAATTAGATTTTAACGTGTATTTAATATAACTTTACTGTATCATAACTTTTATGCAAAGCGTATGCATCTTCCGAAATAGAGAAATTTTTACTTATTACTTTTCCCTGAAGTTTTGTCAAATAACGATTTGTAAACTATTTTGGTTATTAGATAAATTATTGTAATTTGTTATGGAATTTAGAGATCATAACTGATATTTGAAGCGACGACACTGTCTACGACTGTCCCATCTGTCTACTTATTTTACCATGAACTCACCAACTGTATACCATAACGTTCATCAAATTACCGTCTAAGCCGAGAGGGCGCAGACGGACGAGCGACGTTCATCGAGTGTAATCACGGATAATAAATATGCATTGGCATCTTGGAGAAAGTTGCCCAGTCACAAGTGGGGAAAAGGACGAAAATCCCCGCTTTTGTTAAAGAGGTGGGTATGTTTGCTGGTTAGGTCAGCTCAATAATGGGAGTTTGCCCTGTAATTACTGTGGGCTCTAACCTGTTGCTGCTCTCTCTCTCTCTCCCCTTCCCCTCTTTCTAGCCACAAAAGCGAATCTTCTCGAACTTAAAAGTTGTGGACAATTTTGAAAACTTAATGTCTTATGTGTAAGCCCTTTAAATAGGGCGCGCGACGGTGTGATCGCGAAAGAAATAATTAAACTAAAATTAAAATAAACCCCAATATCTGAGATGGAAAGGGTGTGTCCTCTTTCAATCTTCTTTTCGGAACCCAGCAATGCAGCATCTAAACCCTTAACATAACCAAGGCGTTGGATAAAACAATGACTTAGATTATGACGAAAACTACTAAGTTTTGGCCGAACCGTTTCTGTATTTTTCTGTGTTTAAAATAAAATTGAACTGCTGTTAATACTTCTGATTTTACGAACGGAAGCGGTAAGCAAAGACGTACGTTCTTCTTAGCAAAATGAGAGGAAGTTACTTGCTTACAATTACTTGGGCGTAAACAGTCTTATAAATCACGAAAACCTTAATATATTTTCACAATTTAGCTTATCCAGGCTTGTTTTTGCTTGGAACGTTTTAAGATAAAGATATTTGTTAATGTTATTTGGCATGTCATTATATTCTCCTTGGTCATTTATTTATTTAAACATTTAGTATATTTATTTTTCACACCCCGAAAGGTTGTTGTTTCCAGATGGCCGATCCGACTATACGGCGGGTTACTAGTATGGGTTACTTAAGCAAGATGTTCCGGAGTCCCGGAACTAAGGGGTTGGGTGCAGGGGCTTTCGTCAGCTAGGACTTTCAGCTCCTAAAGCATGCAAAATATAATCTTGCCTAAAACTAACATCTATAATACAATCGCACAAATAAATACATTCACACATATGTGCATCGCACTCATTATAGTCGATGGAATATTCTATATTCCTCCATCAACTACACACAATAGTATTGGGTTGTCCGGAAAATAATGCAGGATTTTAAGTTTTCATTAAAAAAAATCTATATAAAATATTCTGTTTACGTTTACAGGATTACTCATTTGTCTTCCAAATGATATTGTTTGTTTACCTCTGTAGCATTCCGCTACTTGGAAATAATTCAGTCATCCTTATAATGTCAAAGCGAGAATTTCGTACGATTTTCTTTTACGAGTTTAAACTCGGCCGAAGCGGAGCCCAAACGGCTAGAAACATTAACCAAGTCTGGGGCGAGGGTTGTGTTAATGAGTGCACTGTGCAAAGGTGGTTTAAAAAATTTCGGGAGGGAGATTTCAGCCTTGAAGATGAAGAAGGTCGTGGAAGGCCTTCCTCTCTTAATGATGATGTTCTGCGATCAGTGGTGGAAGAAAACCCCAAAACAACTGTTCGAGAACTTGCAGAGCAACTCAAAGTCAGTAAAACGACCGTCGCTGACCACCTCAAGGCGATTGGAAAAGTGAAAAAACTCGAAAATTGGGTTCCACACTCATTAAACGATCGCCAAAAAAATCAGCGCTTTGATGTTTGTGCATCACTTCTTTGTCGAAACAAAAATGACCCATTTCTGGCCAGAATTGTTACATGTGACGAAAAGTGGATTCTCTACGATAACACTAGACGTTCTGGACAGTGGCTCGACAAAGGAGAAGCTCCAATACATTTTCCAAAGCCCCCAACTCATCAAAAAAAGGTAATGGTTACGGTATGGTGGGCTTCATTTGGTTTAATACACTACAGCTTCTTAAATCCTGGCGAAACCATCAATGCTGAATCATACTGTAACCAAATTAATACCATGCATCAGAAATTGGCAGTAATGAAGCCCTCTTTGGTCAATCGGAAAGGGCCCATTTTGTTGCATGACAACGCTCGACCACATGTGTCACGTGTAACGTCACAAAAATTATTGGAGCTTGGCTATGAAACTTTGCCTCACCCACCCTACTCTCCGGACCTCTCGCCTACTGACTACCATTTTTTTAGACACCTGGACCACTACTTACAACACATAATATTCAAAAATCAAACGGAACTGGAAAATGCATTTATTGACTTTATCAATTCTAAAAATTCTGAATTCTACTCAGACGGAATTAATAAGTTACCAACACGTTGGGAGAAATGTATTGAGAGTTTGGGAAATTATTTTGATTAAAGAACATTGCTTTAAAGTAACTAGTTTCTTTTTTTTTGTTTAATACCAAAATCCTGCATTATTTTCCGGACAACCCAATAATAAATTATATATAAAGTTATAGTATACCTAAATTAGGGTAGGTGCGGTATTTTCATAAATATTCCTCTAACGACCCTACACACTACTGGGAGGGGCGATGATGATGCACCATCAGCCTCTTACTACTCACGCTAATAAATATACCCACATAGACAAAACACAGGACCAAAAAAACATAAAATTGACCTATTACAATAAAAACCGTCCTCTAAAATGCGGAACAGAACACCCAGAAACACGCTACTATGCACGAAAACCATTCTTAATTCCGGAAGCCTACACGCTCTCTGTTATAGGCAAGGCACGACAAGTTTCTATTATGTGGGACACATCGAGTAACTTTCATAAGGAGTTCTATTTATTATTAATTAAATTAAATCCTTTGCGATATACTTAGATTTACAGACTTGCCATATAAAGAAATTAGTTTTAGGATTTTCCTTGGGGTTGAAACAGTCATAAAAAGACATTATGGCAACTGGTTCAAATAAGGTGACCAATAAAATGTGTTAAAATAACAAATAAACTTTATTTCTTCATAAAAATCCATTTACATGCCATTAAAAACGTAAATTCAACTGTTTCTAGCTATATTGACTTTTCTCTCTGTCCTCTCTTCTCTCTCTCTCTCTCTCTCTCTCTCTCTCTCTCTCTCTCTCTCTCTCTCTCTCAAAGTTGGTTAATTGAAGTCCAAAAAAAATTAAATGGACCTACACTTTGGTGATGTTGAACTGGAAGTAAGATAATGAAAATTAATCCAAACCAAATATTCAAGGAACGTAAATAATTAGGCTGCTCAATATTTCCACGGAACGGTTTTCAATGATATGGCCCTCAAAGTTAAATTAAAATCGTGCTAACAAAAACATAAAATTGTTACGAATATTAAGTTTGAACAATCCCCGCTATAGCAAGTTCAATAAAATGCCATGGGTTATTCCACTGGATTTTAGTAATATGTACTTACAAAATTCCATTGGCATACTTACAAATACTCAGTTGGATGTTTTAGTGTATATTTAAAAGGTAAACTCGCTGCTTGAAATATACAGTACTTTATTGGCTTTAATAAAAGTAAACCGGTATTTTAAACCTGGTTTCTTTTAATTCCCCTTTTTTTTAATTATTAGTGCTTCAGTTTTAACTTGAAACGGGCTTAATTTCCATGAGAATAAATTTTCTTATTGCGCCAGCCACAAGCAGACGATGTCAGATAATCTTCTAGAATCTTTAGACTTCACACGTACTTTCAATGGTGTATTTTAGCATTTAAATTAACTAGACTTTTATTTACTTTAGGAAAAGAACGAAGCACACAATTTTTCTGCCAATTTGTATTCATATGTTTTCAATTGTCAGTGAGCAATGAAAGAAAATGCTGCTTTAAACCAATCCTTAAACTTTCAAATCAAGCAAACCAACTGAAATTCGTTTAAACTGTTTTATAAACAGCTTCAATCGAGTTCATTTTTAATACAAAATCAGAAATTATTAAAAATTTTAGGTTTAACAACCTGAGAGCAATCCCTATCTACCTAGCCCTAAATCTATCTTTTTTTTCTTCCCTCATCGCGCTATCTCTTCAATATCCCCCAGAGTTTTCTAGTAGATTCTACACTAAAAATGGAACCAAAAAGTCCTAATTAACTATGGTCCGAATGTCTACAGTTTTGGAGTTATTCCACTTTTTTGATCTTCTAAGATTTCACGACCTTTCTTCAAATAAACAATAATAATTCCAAAACTAAAGGTTTTACTCTCTTTGTCTTGTCTCTCTGTCTACCTCTCTCTCTCCTCTCTCTCTCTCACTCTCTCTCTGTCTCTCTCTCTCTCTCTCTCTCTCTCTCTCTCTTTCTCCTTTTGTCTTTATCAAATATATTGAAATAAATGTTTCATTAACTTTATTCAAAAATTTTTTTTACTGGCACCTTTCTAATACTTCAATTAAATGATTAGTGGCGAAGATTATAAGGAATATATCTTAAAAGATGTAAAAAGTGAAAAGAGTAAATATAACATAAGAACCCTGAGTAGGAATGTTGCTTGAAACGTCACCAACTTTCTCTTGCCATATTTAGTTTTGCAAATTACGGCCATTGTCAAAGTCATGACCAAAGTTGGACGTTGACCAAAGCAAATATGACAGTAAATATGTTTTATTATACAATAAACAACTAAATAATAAAAAAAAATTATTCTGATCTCAATTATTCTAGTAAATTAAGACAAATTACGATTTGTAATGAAGGAAACGAAATCATATTATAAAACATTTTTGTACATCCCAGTTTAGAAAATGGAGGATAAAAGTTTTACCAAACTGTCAATTCTTTCCAAAAAGCTTAAAATCCTTATCACGCTCTCGTTTCACCGGTCGAGAAGAAACTTATGAAATATTAATCAAATACAAGACTTGCCTTTTAATGTGTTAATGTTGAAATTCTGCATATTTAATATTCATCTTGTTTGAGATCCGACGGTGCGTCTAGAGTGCCGGCTGACTTCGGTCTAATTGCTCCATGTCGTGATGAATAATAATTGCTGTCTCCCTAGTTTATTTCATTAGCACCTAAATGCGGGCCGTATAAATAATGTTTTTAATTTTACTGGAGGAAAAACCTCAGAAGATCCGGGGCGTTAATTTCCACTGGGCTAAGGACGAAACCTAGTTTGTCCAAACCGGAGCCTTGTAAAAGGCCGGTATTAATGGATTAAAGCGCTTTGCCCGTTGGTAGTTTAACTTGATTATGTACAATCCACGCTATTTAAATCTCTGCACTTTGAATTTTTTTATTTTCAAAGCGCTGGGAAAATGAGGCGTTGATTTAAACTGTAAAAAATCCCCAACTGGGTTGAACATTCAACGTAACAGGGACAAATGTTTAAAATAAAGTATCGAAATCATGCGTGATGTTAATGTTTTTATTTACAAACCTCAATGTTAACTCAACATAATTAATAAACGGCTAAATAGAATAGAACAGGTCGACCTTGTCTGTTTGTTCAATATTGATTAAAACAAATGTTTACCGTTCGATTTTCTCTTGACGGTTAAGGATTCAATGGTTGTTGTTTGTACTGGTTGGAACAATTGCTAAAAACTAAACAATTTGTTCCAACCTTTCTAATATGTCCTTAGGTTTTTCCTTTTCCCTCAGTAGCTCTGATTTTTAATTCAACTTTCAGATTAAAAAATCTCCTTGCACCTCTTATCAAGAGGTTTATCTGGTTCTCTTTCTATCACTAGTTCTCTCTCTCTCTTTCTCTTTCTCTCTCGCTCTCTGTCCTTTATTTTTATTCTCTCTTTCCTTTATTTTTTATTCTCTCTTTCTATTTCCCTTCCTTTCTCTCACTCATTCACTCTCTCCTTTATTTTATATTCTCTCTTTCTATTTCCCTTCCTTTCTCTCCCTCTCTCTCTCTCTCTCTCTCTCTCTCTCTCTCTCTCTCTCTATCTATCTATCTATCTATCTATCTATCTATCTATCTATCTATCTATCTATCTATCTATCTATCTATCTATCTTTCTGTCTATATCTCTATCTTTATCTCTATCTCTAACTCTCTATATCTCTATCTCTCTATCACTATCTTACTCTTTCTTTTTGTTTTCTTTCTCCTTCTATCTATTTAGCTCTCGAAAATTTTCGACGTCATCCATGATGTTAATGTTTTTATTTAACAAATTGCAATGTTATTCCAACATAATTAATACATAACTAAATAGAATAGAAAAGATCGGTTTACCTTCGGCCGACTTTGTCTATTTATTCATCATGGATTAAAACAAGCGTTTACAGTTCAACTTGATCTCGTTGGCAAAGCATTGAATTAATAGTGTTTGAACTAACTTAAACAATTGATAAAAACTAAACATATTATTCCAAACTTGTTTATTTCATTAGGCCTGATCAATGAATTTTTAGAGTGAAAATCATTTCAATCATTCAAAGTAAAAGGAATTTTGTTTTTGACCACAGAAGAGGTGACTGTCCTGGCTGTGGCCTATGAGTCCGTGGCGCCCTAGACCAGGTGGTGAAAGGGACGTGGGGAAGTACAGGGCCCATGATGACATACCATTTTGGGGTGGAAACTGTCGTCGTGGGGCTAGAGGATGTATGTCTGAGTGTACAATCAAAACTCTCAAGATAATTGGAAATACAACAGCTTCTCAAGATAGTCCTTACCCTTTCCTTAATAGACCTCCGTTCATCCCTGGGGAGATGGCCAGATGGATCAAGAGAGAGGTCATAGGCGACTAAAAACATCCGTCCCAGGAAGGGCTACAATTAAGCAATAACACCTACGGCGAAGAAACGGATCACTATTGACCCGAAAGGCCAGCGAAAATTAAGACCAAGAGACCCGCACCACCTTGGATTTTAAGGGTATAGAGCTATTACCAGAAAGAGTTAAATTAGTAAATGGAAAAATAGAATACAAAAGCAATTTTTTAGTTAATGAAAAAACAGCATACAAATCAAGATATTTTTTATCGGTTGTGAGACTACACAAGTTGAATAGGGGTCAACACTGATTACTATAACAACAAAAGTTACGGTCGTTTCTTCTTTACAGGCTCATAAAATTGCCATTTTGGTGAAAAAGGGATGAAACGGCATCGTGTATAATGGCGTGTTGACTTTCTACTAAGCTAGGGGTCAATACCAAACACTTAACAACAAATTGTGACCTTCTATTCTTTACACCCCTGTTAACTGTTAAATAAAGTTTATTTAAATGTTATTGACTTATTCTGAAAATACTAACGTAAAAATAACGTTCGATTATGATGGAGTGGTAATTAGATAAAAAGATAGAGATACATAACAATGTGTTAGTAGCGATTAATAAAAGATCTGGCAGGAACCTGTCAGGCAACGGTGATAGGGATGGAAGAAAGGAGCCGGCCATTGCTGGAACTGAACTCGCAGTGTTTAAGAGATTTAGGGTTGTGTTGCAGGACACTGTCATTTTAAGCGGCGTGGAGGTTTGTTAGGGTGGGAAGTTGAAGCTCGAGCTAGTGGAGTCGTGTTGGAGTGGAAGTTGTGGATTCGTGTTTGGATCATGTCCGTCATGTCTAGGTCTTTGTGGATGGTTTGGTGAACGTTGAAGAGAGCGTTAAGGAGTGACAGTGGACTTTTGATTGAAAGTATTGGACTCTTTGTATGTTGGATGCCTTGGCTGTAACTCAACTCCCTAAGTTCAAATCGGTCTACTTAGTATCTTGAATATTGTTAGTTTGTTGTGTTTATTCATTGTGGATTTAGGTCCAAGCAGGCGTCTGTGTAATCCGTATTTTCGGTTCAGTTCTTGTCTTTTTTGTTTTGTTGAGTTCCATGTAAGGCTGCAGTCCAAGTAGGACGCATGGTAGCATATTTAGCTGGATGATTATCTTACTGTATATGTGCACTGGTGGGCAGGTACTTTTTCGGCGAAGTAATAACTAAATACAAAAACAATATCCTGCACTGAGGGACTTTAATTCACGCTTGCTCCCTATATGATTACAGATGTTTCTACACAATTCTAATTAAGATAAGCATATCATAATTATTATTACACTCAATATAATGTGATGGCTCTTTCCATTTGTTACTGCATGAGCATGTTTAGTCATATATGAATCAATTTAGATATGAGAGGTTTTCCATACCCGGTTAGTTGGCTGTGTTATCTTCCATGTGAGAAGAATATTCATTTTAAGGAGCGATTTTGTTCTTGGGACAATATTCTTTGTGTGTTCTCTACCAGTAGACTCCGTTCACATATCCCATCTTTCCTTAGAAGCGAGAGATCAGTAGCCGCCTCCTTTCCGTAGGATTGTTCATTTCCTTCTAGATTAAATTTTGGACTGCATTTCCTCGATTAAACCTTTAATGGTTAGTAGGATTCATATGAAGAATGATTTGGCTGTGCTGATGGCTGTTGCTCTGCACTCGTCAGTTCGTGTGGTTTGCAGGCCGACCCAGTTCACTATTTGTAAAATAGCAAAAACTTCGACTTGGCTGTTTTTGTTAGCCTAAATTTCTTCTAAAAAATAGTAAGCAAGTCCATATGTCACCATTACGGCCCCCAACATGTCGAATACTATCAGTAGTAAGGTGTTATTCCTTTGGGCTTTTATTTTCTTTCTTTCTTTTCTTCCAATCACCAGGTTTCAATGTGTTCCATTTGTGTGCTGGTTCTTTTTGTGTTCTGATATTCTCTCATCCTCCCTGGCCTAATTGGTAGCGTGTCTCGGCTAGTCAACCGCGTGATCGTTGGTTCGATTCCCACTGTCACCTCTGAAATGTTCCTTCTCCCATTAATACCATTCAATCAGCAGCACTCAGTAGCTAGTATTGAAAAACACGTCGAGTATTGACTAAATTGACTAAAAACAGTTGAGGCTTGCATTGAAATTACTTGAACCAAAAACTGATCCCAATTCTGATTAAATATCGTTGACAAATTACTATGAATAATGACGGAACAAAAACGTCCAGTATTGATTCTACTATTGACAAAACATAGATTCCAAACGTTTTTTAAATTAAAACCTTGCAGTTGGCAAAGAAATGGGTAGCTTGCATTAAAAACAATGCACTGCCATTAGTATCACAATGTGTAGGTACAGATTAGACTTGATTAACAGAAAAAAACAGAGTGCCACTCGTATTCCAACCAACTTTTACTTTGAAACAAGTATATAAAAAGTATTATTAAATTTACAAAATCGTTACATCCTTATAAAGGAGGACGAGAGATTGATGGTCTTTTAATAATGACGGTCGGAATGGCATGGTTTGAGCAATAAAATTATAAGTTTCCGTTAGCAAAACCAAGGAATCATCTTAATGGTTTTCTCGCTGGGGGTTCCATTAATAGCCTAATTCGAATTGGGATAATATAAAAGGGTATAACGTGTAACATAATGGAGGGACGTTGTATATCGGTTAATCAGAGTTAGGCGTTTCCCGACACCGAAAAGGGAGCAGGACCTCTCCAGGGGTTACCTACGTTATAAGGTCCTTGTTGACAGAATATAGCATTACATTTTCAACAGGGGACAAGTAGGGGGGGGGGGGCAGTTGACTTCAAGTGAAATATGTGACTGCTTTTGCAAGGGTCGAAACCCCATAAAAACCCTTTAGAGGCCTTTAGGGGGCGAAAGGTCAGACACAGATTCGAGAAAAATCCAGTTCATCGGCCCCTTCCGATGGTTGCTAAACAATTTTCCGAGGCATTGGATGGAAAACACGGCTTATTTTTTACCCTGTGTTGTACAAAATGGGATTTCAGAAAATCTGAAATTGCAGATCCTGCAGTTCTTCCCGGAATAATTTATAACCCTATTCCTTCTGTACGGCGACTTGTAGAAAAAATTGGCACGAGATCGAACTGCCAGTTCGTTCTCTTTTAGCTATCTGAATTTCTGTATAAGGAATACATTTACAAAGATAAAATGCTATGATAAGATAAACATCATAACAACGCCATAATATTTGTTTTAAAAAAAGCTCAAGCACTTACAATCATTTAGAGGCTAAAATAAACCGATCATCGGTCAAAAAATCTGAGAAGACAATAGTTTTTAATTTAAAATATTGGTGACAATTGGGGCGGAAGTGTGAATGGCCAGATTGATCAGAAAGAAAAGAAGAAATTGTACTAGCTAGATTGAGGCATTCTAAAACATCCAGGGTCGATCTAAAGAAACGTGAACTTAATCTAATATGTACCTTAGAAAGGTTGGTCGTGCTTGTTGTAGAGTGCACGAAGGACCGCCACCCGATATGAGGATCTTGCTGGAGCGCCAGCGTGTATCTAGGTCTCCTGATGCGATATTTGGAAGAAACAGGACAGTTTTATTGCATATAGTATTAATATAGTTTAGGGATGGTTACGGATGGATCATATAGTTGTTTAGTAGTACAGTACATAGTACTTTTAGTTTACATAATGCGGAGAAGATGATGGAGGAATGTCGAGTTACTCCACCACCCTGAGTGAATGGTATGCAAATAAGACATAGAATGAGAGAGAGTATGATTGGGTTTGGACCTAGGAAATGCATGCGTTGGGGGCTGAAATGACTTAGGTGTTGATCCCTGGAGCCCAAACGCTGCGATTGGACAGATAAGACGATTCTCGAGACCTGGCTGGGAATTATTGTAAATTACTAAAGCTGGAATTGCCGGTGGATTGCGATTGGGTCAACTCTGTCCAAGTGTGAATATAAGTACATACAGGGGTGGTTAGGGTAAAACCTCGGTGTTATCTTCGACCAAAATCTTTCCTAAACACCTCACATTTGCCCAAATTTCCCGACGCTTTATTGAATCCATTATTCAATCTCGCCTGTTCTGGCTCCTTCTACTTTTCACCATTCGTAAACTCCTTGTCTCCTCCCTCATCTTTTACCTCTTCCACTATAACTGTGTCGCTTACGATGAACTTTCGGAGGAACAAGAAAAGTGTCAGAAAAAGAAGATGAATTGTTGTGTCAGATATATTTTCGGCACCCCTCCAAATATCTACAGTCTCACATATGTATTTATGATCTATCCTGGCTTTAACCCTCCCTTCGTAGAAAGTATTTCCTAGGCTCCATCCTTTCCCAATTCATAAACTCTCGTCGACTTCACTATATTTTCAAGCTACTTCAGTTCAAATCTTCTATCCGCTCTTTTAACACCCGATCGTTTTCCAACTAACCATCTGTTTATATCTTCCTACATCTTTCTCGTCATAAACAGCCACAATGAGAGGTCTTTCCTAGGTCGAGCCACAACTCTCTCTAATCATCTTTCTTCGCCATTCCGCACAGCTGCCTCCGTTACCTCTTTTAAATCCCTACTGTGCCAACACCTCATCTCCCTCCAAACATAGACAACATAGTTCACAATATTAGCCGGGGGGGGCGTCGGTGGTTTAGGCGTTAACACGGCGCTCATCGCTGTAAGGTAAAGGTACCGAGTTCGAATCCAGCGGCCCTGCATTCGAACCCGACATACTTACAAATGGTTTTTCATTTCAAAAACCCGGCACCCTGAGGGTTTATATGACCTCTGCTGTTGCGAACCCTCGTAAAAAAAATTATTAGGCGCTTTTGCTACGTTAGAAAACTTGTTACCTTCCTTTTTTCAACTTTTGAGTTTATGGTTTGTGATTATGTTCGCAAAAGAATAAGAATTCATTATTATTACTACTTTTTCCTAAATTGTTATTATTGCTACTATTATTTCTATTTATTATATTTTGTATTATGTGATTTAATTCAACTTATTTTACTTGATGTTAACGTCAACTTTAATTAATTAAGTTGTTTGAAGTTTTGTTCAAATCAAGCCAGATTTGAACAAAATTTTGTGACCTTTTTGTTATTTTTAGGAGACTCTAGTCCCAGAGAATAAAGTATTTCCTCTCTCATATTTTCTCCAATACAGGGGAAGATTTGAGCTTATATAAATCCAAATCTTCACAGAAAAAATAATAGAAAAGGCTATTGAAATACTGATTAGATGTCACAAAAAGTTGCTCCAAGAAAGTCATCCGAAAAAAATCTTTGCTCGTTTAAAACTGCATGTTATCTATTATCCCAGGCGGGGAAAAGTCGGCTAATTTATTAAATCCGCCGACTTGCTATTCCTCCAGTGCGTTCAATAAGCCCGTTGAAATTACTGGCATACCGGGAAATAAATACAAATCTTTCGGGTCCCGGAGGCGAAGTTGGGGTGGACTTGATATTCGACTCATGGCCCTGCCGGGTTTTCGGCTGTATCTATAAAGAAAATTCTTCGAAAGATTCGTTTAAAGATTTCGCCACGAGCACTTTGAGCAAATAGCGTTGTGGAGATAGAACCTTCTTTTTTTCTATCCCTTGTTTGTTCTCAAGTGTTTCATCTCCACTTTATCGGGCCAATTGTTTTTATCTTGGTTCAATATTTGTACAACGGTGTAAAAGCATCGCCTATCCTGTCCTAAAATCCACGACCAAATATTGACCAAATAACTTAATTTCCCCTCTCTTATTACAGCTAGTTCATTTGGTGAAGTTACCGATTAAAAATCAAAAGCGAAAATTTCTATAGAAAAGCATTGTCACAAGGTTAATGCATTTATTATCGTCAGTTCTTATATATGAGGCTGTCGAGGAATATGGAATACATACATATTCCATATGTCGAACAAGTTAAAATAATTAGTTTAATGCATGTAAAAGACCGGACAATGCCAAAAGCTTGGCAACTTCTAAATCGTACTGCTTGAAAGGTTACGTCGTAGAATGTATTTATTGGCGTGAATAAAATGAGTTCGGCGAGGTGATGGACAGCTTGTCGCACAAATTTAGTTTTAGAGGTGAACCGTAGAGGTGTACTCTGACATCAACCGAGTATAGATTACGTTGATTTTTTTAATATTTTTATTTCCATGAATATAGCTGTTATGATTATTTACAAAGCTAGTATAGATTATGAATTTTTAACTGGAACAACAAGACACCTGAGGAAAAAAATTGCATGGCTAGCACAAAATTGTCTAGTTTGTTTGCGATAAAAATTCGTATTTTTGGGCTTCAAGGAGTGCTTTAAACTAATCCGATATTTTTTAAATAAAGTTCTTTTCATCTACTTTACTGTGTATTTTCGTTTTTGTATCTTCTCATATATTTAATCTCTATTAATACGATCCTGCATATTTTTGTCTTGTCCTAGATTTTTTTTAATATGAAAAAATCGACTGCTAGCATGAATTACAATCCGTCTGCCGGAGGTCGGTGTTAAGAGAAACATAATCAAATAGAAAAAATAATAATAAAGGGAGCAGGCATAAAGCGAGGTTTTAACATTATTCGCTATCAATCTTTTTATGTAAGGTTTTGGTTGAAATGAAAAAGTTAGTGTCACGAAGGGGATTCGAACCCACGACCTTTCGCTTCGAGTCCCGCTCGTGTCTCTAACTTTTTCATTTCAACCAAAACATTACATAAAAAGATTAATTAATTGAACGAAGTAATTTGGTCAATCAGACCACTAAATATAATGGATTATTGGCTATACTCTCGCACGCAAAAAAATAAGTAACAATAATTATAAAAAAAAACAAACAGGGGGAAAAATCTTAATCGTAAAGCAACAAAAAATCGGATATAATAAAATGATATGATATATATAAAGGAAATTGGAGTGAATTGGAAGGGTCAAAAATTGAATTCCATAATTAGGTATAATCTACATTCCAGCCGGACTGCAGACGTACTGAGTGACCGCCCGTGCATCTGAGCCATCCAGCAGATTTAACAGTGTGTTTCTAGGGAGGGTAAAAGATCCCACGTGCAACAACCTGATCTCGCCCAATATTGTACATTCAGTCATAAAATGCAATGTTGTTTCCATGGATTGCAAAGGGCATATAACCAAAGTGCAGAGTTTAAGTTAATGTCCTCGCAACGGGTTTTTAATAGCCATCTTAGGTTTTATAAGCTAAGGGAATTTAGGTTCTCTCTCTGTAGATTAAGTAAGGTGTGCGGGTGAGTCTAGTCTTTAAATAAGGAAAAGTTAAGGGAGGACTGAGCCCGGAGTAAGCAATTTTCCCGATGCCGTTCCTTAATTCTAGATAGTAGAACTGAAAAAAGAGCTGGCCAATCAGCAAGGTCGTAGGTGGGACAAGTTACTCCAAATCTGTGATAGAGCGTAAGCCATTGAGCATACCAGGAGGTCTTAGTCCTGATAACATCGATCCCTGTTATTTTAGCCAATTTTTTATTCAAAATTTTGAAAATAAATGAGAAGTGGAATTTTAGGGAGTTACGTCGATCAGGTCAGTGGATGTTTCTAAATAAATCATGTTCTTTGGGGTAGGGTTGAATAAAAAAATCTTTGGAATTTCTCGACTTTTTCATATTGTTGTTCATATCTGGTAACCGTAAATGATGATTGAACGACATACCGAGTTGAATACATTAAGTTTTAAGTGGATTGGAACCACTTCCTGTTTCGTCAATGTGGCCCAGGTTTTACCGAGAGCAAGCTTCGCATGTGATATTTTCTTTCTCAGATGGTTTGACCAGTGTAGTTGACGTGCAACTCCGAGGTATTTGTATTCGTTCACAATAAAAATAAGTTAAAAACAGAAATAATGTTTATGGAAAAGCTCTGTCATTCTCTTTTTAAGAATTTTATGGCTAATGAATACATATAAGCGAATTGTTATTATGCATAGAATTGTAAAAAAAAATACTCTTGGACTTTTATTATATGGTGTGCTTGGTGTGTTTTATGTGTGTATGGTAGGAAAAAACTTTGGAAGGATTTATAGTTTAGGTGTCTTTAATACTTGTAAAAGCAATAAGAGTTCTCCCAGTTTGAAATCCACCCTTTCTACCCTTCTCTACGTCATTTTTTTCCCACAGTACCATATATTGACCGAACCGTAATAATATTTAATTAACCTAATGGGCAGGCCCGTGGGGGTTGGCATTAATTTTAAAAACGTGAATCAATCCATTCCTTTTCGAGAGTTTACGGCGAAAACTCCTTCCTCCTCCCCCCCCTGTACAGATCGTTTCATTGCAATGAAGGGCCCGATCGTAAAGGGAACCTTCAACCCTCTTAAGTGCCATGACCGTTACTACTCTTCCTCAGAAGGCCTACGGTACAAACAGAACAAAATGTCCTTTTAAACCCTAAAAAACAACTTTTCCATTATCATGATGCTCTTTGATCACAGACAACATGCAACAGTTGTGCTCAACACAGTCTGTTTCTATCTAATATGTATAACACTAATGGAGAAATAAAAATATTCACTTTTTATTCATGCCAATCTGGCTTTTTTGTGTGTGTATGTGTGTGTAACAACATTAACTTAGCGTTGTAATAATTTGTATTTTAATCGTTATTGATATTACAAATTCATTCTGTTGAGCCAAATCCAAGGATTAGCTTGATTCTACAATATTTAATAAGTACAAGTAGGGAGAGGGAAGGGATTGCATATGGAATCCCATCCTGAATATCTAGTTAACCATGTAAGCAAATAAATGAAGGTTATCATAATATGCGGTCTGGTGTGACGTAATTTTTAGAAAAGCATTTTCTTTATCGCCAACGTTTCGATCTTTATTAAGATCATCTTCAGGGCCTGGGATCCTTCCCCACCCCTACAACATCCAACGTATATAAACATAAAACAGCAATATCTCACTGGCACTCTCAATACAACACACAAGAATGGCACAATTACGCAGAAAACAAACACTTTGAGTGCGTAGAAATACTTTGATAGAATAGAAAAAAAAAATTTTTTTTAATCTTATATACTTTTTTGTATTCGTTAAATTTAAACAATGTGTGTAAATCCCAGGCCCTGAAGATGAACTTAATAAAGGTCGAAACGTCGGCACGAAAATGAAAATGTTTTTCCAAAACCTACGTCACACCAGATCGCATCTCACGATCTCCGACTAACCATGGACTAACGGTCACTAATCACCACACACACGTTATCATAAAAGTTCTTGATGTTTTAGAAGCGATTCGAATCTTCATTGGTTCATTATGTGTTTCTTGTTTGATTTTAAATGTATTTGGATGAAATCGAGGGGGAACATGCATATCGAGACGATCGAGGACGATTACATCCTCATTCTTCTTCAGGAACCTATTTTTGACGTGTCCTTCCTGAAAAGGCCTACAGACAGTACGAAAAATATTTTTTTAAACGCTAAAAAAACCGTCTTTTCCATAATCATGATGATCTTTGATGACAGTCAACGTGTTGTGCTCATGATTAAGCTAAGACAAATAACATCACCTTGAGGCACCTACATTTTTTTTAAACCCTCGGGGTGCCGGTGTTTTTGAAAAAAATCCCATTGTAAGTATGTCGGGTTCGAATGCAGGGCCGCTGGATTCGAACCCGGGACCTTTACCTTACAATGATGAGCGCCGTGTAACGCCTAATCCGTTGCGGCCACGGCCCCCCCCCCCACCTACATAATAATCATAGTTTTTCTCTTGAAGTATATAACACTAAGCCGATTCACCTCTTCATTGGTTGATTCTCTGTTTTTATTTTTGTTAATTTTGTGCAGTGTTTTTATTTGTGTGATGATTTCATGTGGATTTGGGGGGAATCGAGGGAGAACGCAATCAAGACGATCGACGAAGATTTCATCCTCATTGTTCTTCAGGAGCCGATTTTTCGCTTGATAAAATCGGCCTTCTTAACTTGGAACAAACGCTTTTTTTATCAACTTTCTCCAAAAGAAGGCCTTTTGAAATTAATATTTCACTAGCCGACAACATTCGAGCCGCGACAAGATTACAAGCGGCTTAATTGCGGTAGAAGAAAAGCGACTAATTAATAATTTTAAAACAACCTTTTTTTCTCACACATTCTCACTCGCTCTTTCTCTCGGCCTAGAGCCCCTAATTGTTTTCCGGAGGTTTAATATTCAAAGCGGTGGAAGATGGTTGGCAAGTTTTTCTTTCCCCAATTTTCTCCAGGGTTAATCTTTGTGATTTTAACCCTCCTTGGGCGGGCGTTTCGCTGAACGGATCCTCTTCTGTTTACATCGTTGTCCCAGTAAGACTTGGTAATTTGCCTGTTAATAAACCTATTAAAGATGGTATCATCGCAGGCAAGTTGTACCGTTTAATCAAACAATACAGGTTTTTTAATCCAGACTTCGCTTGAACAGTCAATTTGATGGAATTAGTCCGATCATTTTTATCTACCTAGTATGTTTGTTATTTTGTTAGTTGTATCTGGTACTCGTCTAACAGATCACAATGTATAGACAGAACAACATGCTTAGAAACTTACAGATTCATCACGTCGCAGATCTTAAGAAAATATCTCCCAACAAATTTGATGGTTAAACAATGAATTTAGGTTTGGGGGTTGAATAAAGATTTTAAAAATCCTTTCCTCCACTACGACCCATATAGGTCTATTCTGGAACTTCTATAAATTATGGCCATATCTTGGAAAGTGCACTTTCCATAAGACTATGCACTTTCGTCGGTGCATCTACTTGTCTATTGCTTATGTGCCGATGTCTCTGGTTCCTACTGACACTGTTGGTATTTTATGTCTCTACTTTGCCCATCTTTTTTATGTAGCAGTTATGAGGACAGTGGCCGGTATGCAGGACTATAATTTTCTAAAATCCTCCCTGCTTAGATTGGAGTTCCTTCGCCTTTTTTTAATTTTTTTTTACGAGGGTTCGCAACAGCAGAGGTCATATAAACCCTCAGGGTGCCGGTGTTTTTGAAAAAAACGTCCATTATAAGCATGTTGGGTTCGAATGCAGGGCCGTGGATTCGAACCCGGGACCTTTACCTTACAGTGATGAGCTCCGTGTCAACTCCTAAACCGTTGCGGCCACCGACGCCCCTGTTCCTTCGCCTTCGTCTTTCAAAAATGTATAAATCTCTTAACTTGCCTCATACCTGTTGATTTGTCCAATACTTCAGTTTTTTCTATCTCGAACCATTTTTACTGTTTAACTTAAGCGCACATTCCGGTGCACTTAGTAGTGGTGAGAGGGCTGCTCCTTTTTTTGGTTAGTTGATCAGCCTGTTCTCCCTATACCTTCATTTCCGGGAATCCTCTTCAAGGTAATCTAGTGGTGCTGTCCTGAGCCATTAGGCAATTTAAGCACACCCAGGCAAGTGTGGCTGCCTGACTGTATGAGAACAAATTTGTGCACCTTTCATATTTTTCTTTAACTTGGGCACGGAGTTTTATTGCATGGATCTTTATTTGGAAAATTGTTTGAATTAGTATAAAATACTTTGCAGGAGTATATTTCAGCCCTTTTATCCCTACAACTACTTCCTGTTTCATCTTCGATCCATTTGTATACCATATTTGGGCCCCTTCCTGAATCTGCAGCTGCCTTTCTTCCAAAGGTCTCTGTTATCTATGACTACTTGGAACGGTCTGACAAAGTTTATTTTTTCTCTCATTTTTTCAACTACGGAATTCTATCCGGAATTTTGTGGTGGCTCCTCCTTAGACTTGGATTTATTTTCTTGCTCAGGAGTCTGTTGGCACTTTCAAGTCACCTTTTGTACATAAACATGTAAGAGTGCAAGGCCGAAAAAGCAGGATTGCTGCTCTGTCAGGACACGCTACTCTTTGTTGATTGTTTCAGTGTTGTGACGTAAATATTTTATGATTATGATTGACAGGTTTGACAGGAATTGAAAACTCTAAAACATAGTTTCTTTATTTTCCATGTTGCACAGAGAATTTTTTCGGTTTTCATTTTGATTAACTTGTGCAGGCCGGTTATTATGATACTGATGCCTCAGTCTGTCCTCTGCCTTAAAGCAGTCCTAGTTGCATTGGTTTTGATATTTGGTCCAGTTTGGCTTTGATCAGCAATGTTTCGTTGGTGTTTTTAATATTTGGCAGCACCGCAAAACACACTTATATTAAGTTTGTTCATTTCCAATAGTTGAAAATGAAGAAAACCTTGATTTCATTGTTAGAAAGAAAACTTTTTAGTTTCTTTAAATTATACCAATTTTGTTCTATTATTTTACTTTTTACTCTTTTCCGGCAGAAGAAGATCTGCTATTACTAAAGATTTTTTTTCGCAGAAGACATATCGTAAAAATAAGGATAGAAAATAAGTTAAAAGGAAGCAATCTTTTTGAATGATGTAAAACATCCGTCAGTTTGCAATAGCAGGAAATATACGATTAGCCGATGATCTGCGTTTTAATAATCTTTCGAAAGCTCTATTACAACCATTTCGTAAGGAAGAAATCGGTTGAGTCTAAATTTTCACATATTTCATAAACAGTACAAACTTCCCGTGAGGAACGGTGGATGATGTAGCTTCGTTATAACTGGATGCTAACTATAATTTCATTTCCGGTAAATTAACGCATTGCAGTAGCATACTCTGATTGCCGGCGAGAAGGGATTGTCTGGCTTTACACATGTATTACATAACGCCAAATGAGCAATCGACATTGCAGTGTTCATAAGTGAGGCTGATTTCCGAGCTGGTTCCTTCAAAATTTCCTCTGCGCCGGCTAATCCATTTCGGATAACTCCGGTCGTAATTCAACTCGGGTAATTGAATGTAAAGCTTGTGTAATGATAGAACTAGGAGTCTCAAAGCGTGTAAATTCTGTATCGCCCACGACCGCCTCTAATTGTGCTCAACTTTTAACTCAGTTGCTCCTGAATGTATAACTTCCGAACGATTCGTAGGGTAATGAACCGGCCATATAATTAATTAACATGATCGATACGCCTCCACCTGGTATAAGACGGGTTGGCCAAACCGAGGGCTTAATGAATTGGGCTTCTTATCTCACCCCCAGGCGAAGAGATTCGCGGGATCCCCAACACCTTTGTTTTCGTTTCGGCGTTTCCTTCCTCTTACCCACTTTTTTCCATCGATTATATCAAAAATAAAAACTATTTCCAGACCAGTAAAAACCTCCGGCTAAATTACCTAAGTAATAAGCTAAAATGTTTACTTCCCATCTTTCAAACAAAAGTTGAATCATGCCACGAGTTGTTTGCCTACCAATTTGCACTACCAAGACCAATTCATCGTTACAAGCCAAGAAAATATTTCAGTAGACTTCGAGTCGACGATGAATTGTTAAATTTAATTACTTAAGTAACAGCCCTCGAATATTTTCATATGATTTATTACATCGTAAAAATTCTTTACAAGTCCTTAAATCTTCCAATTTTAATCAAAGAATACTAAAGCTTTTCTGAATAAATTCTCTCATTGCTCCAGGAGCTTAAAAATGTGCAAACTAAAAACATTCATCAATTTTATTCATCACTTCAGATCAAGATCAACGTTCGACGTTGCTAAAAGCCTTCTGCCATGCGTTCGGCAAATTGGATTACTGTGCTCTTCCACATATCGGCTATCAAGCAACACTCTTTTTAATAGCATGCTAGATTTGACGGATTAACTTATATTTCCACAGGAATAAAATTCTTTTCGGTAACATACAAAATATACTGCGGTTTTCTGTATTCCTGCCAGAACTTACACAAGCCATCTGCCACATCCAATATTTTCAGATATACTTTTTTGTGGACGTAATTAAGTATTCTGGTTCAACTGGTGTTGCTGAGACACCTTACAGGAGCCCTGGCACCAAGACAAGAGTTGGTTCTCTGTTCCCATCCGTACACATTTCACTTACTTGCCGTCTAAATTCAAGGTTTAGTCATTCAGCATATTCACATAACTTCCGAAATATCTTAATTTCCTAAAAAAGGCTTCAGACATCACATTTATATAATAACAAATTTATGTAAAATTACAACAATTGTAACTAAAAGAAAAGAAAAAATACAGTTCATTTGGCTGACCTTTGTCAATTCGTTCAAGGAAATTGTTATTATCCACGAAAATTTTACTCTGTCAACGAAAATTTGTCATCCTGACGTCGAAATTCCTGGGGATAACGTTGCGATGCCTAATAGTGGCAATTTCTCATCCTGAGAGCAAAGTTGTATAGCTCTGACAATGAACATTTCTTGCCCTGACGACGATCGCCTTGGTAAGAAACTATATTGCACTAACGATGGAAATTTGTCCTCTTGGTGAAAACGTTATGTTGCTCTGCTAAAAAAAAGTTCTGGCCCGGCTAAAAAAAATGTGTTGTCCTAACGATGAAAACGTGTCATCCTCGCAATCCTGGTGACAAAGTTGTTTTGCCGTGTCAATTAAAATTTGTCCTCCTGGTGACAAAATTTTGTTAGTCTGATAAAGAAAATTTACCTCCCTGTCAACGAAAATTTATTAACCCGACGATGAAAATTTTTCTTGGCAACCAAGTTGTACGGCTCTGACAATGCAATTTTCTGGCTCTATTAATGTTCTACCGAAAATGAAATTGTGTCGCCCTCGTTACGTAGTATGTTGCTCTGGCAATGCGAATTTGTCTCCTGGAGACAAGTTTGTAGGTCTGATAACGAAAATTTGTTGTCCTGACGACGAAAATCTTTCGTCCAGGCAATAAAGTTGAGTGGCTTTGTCGATGAAATTTTCTTGCCCTATTTCTGCCCTCGTTCTGCCGACGACAAAATGTGTCGTCCTGGTTACATCGTATGTTGCTCTGACAATGCAAATTTGTCTCCTGGTGAAAAAGTGGTGTTGCCCTAACAATCAAAATATGTTGTTCTGGCCCAAAGTTGTTTTGCCCTGTCAATTAAAATTTGTCTTCCTGGTGTCAAAGTTATGTTAGTCTGATAAAGAAAATTTATCTCCCTGTCGACGAAAATTTGTTGTCCTGACGACGAAAATTTTCGTCCTGGCAATAAAATTGAGTGGCTCTTTCTATGAAATTTTCTTGCCCTATTTCTGCCCCCGTTCTACCGACGACAAAATGTGTCGTCCTGGTTATATAATAAGTTCCTCTGACAATGCAAATTTACCATCCTGGCGAAAAAATGGTGTTGCCCTAACAATCAAAATATGTCGTCCTGGTAACAACGTTGTGTAGGTCTGATAACGAAAATTTGTTGCCCTGACGACGAAAATTTTTCGTCCTGGCAATAAAGTTGAGTGGCTCTGTGGATGAAATTTTCTTGCCCTCTTTCTGCCCCCGTTCTACCGATGACAAAAATGTCTACTCCTGGTGACATAGTAGGTTGCTCTGACAATGCAAATTTGTCATCCTGTCGAAAAAGTGGTGTTTCCCTAATAATAAAAATATGTCGTCCTGGCAACAATGTTGTGTTGCTGTGATATGAAAATTCGTGAAAAAGTTGTGTGACTCTGTTTATGATTTTTTTTCTTTTTGCCCTGACAACAAAAAGTTGTTGCCCTGACGACGAAATGTGTCCTCCCCGTGAGAAAGCTGTGTTGCTCTTTCGATGAAAGTGCCCTGGCCTGTAAACTACAATTTGTCGTCCCGGCTAGAAAATTGTGTTTTTTCGACTAAAACACGCAGAAGCCTAAAATTTTAAAAACAGCCTCTCCATCAAGTTTTACTCTTTTTATATCTGGAAAGGGTACCACAACAAATAATCCCTATTATCTCTTGTGAAGTGTCAACAAAAGCAAACGAGTTAATCCTCTGATAATACGATCGGCCTCAATTTTTACAATCCGGAAAAAAAAATTTCATGTACGATTCTTTACTTGTACACCCTTATTTGGATGAGAAATGATGAAGAACTATCTCTTTTACGACACTTTTAAATGGGAAATAAATTAAAAAACGGATTGGACCTTTAGGAAATTTCCGGGGGTGAAGTGTCACAGGAAAAACTCGAAAGTATTTTCCTTTTATTACAATCTGAAAAGCTAATTAGTCAAGCTGTCTTTGCAATCTGAGGCGGAGTACTCTTCGCGTTTATTTCCCCGCTGTATATCACGCGAAGTAATCAGTACCCGTCGGGCTTTTTCCTTTCTTAGAAAACTCCGTAAATACCCCATCACCACGCACGAAACTTCGACCGTTGAATGCAAACTCTTAATATAAAGTTGAGTTTATCTTTATAAAGGGGCCAGGAAGACCCGGTTGAAGGAAAAGTGTTAAGTGGCACCTGGGAAAATTCTAATGCAGGATCGGGGCCAACTTTTCCGCGGGATGGCTGAGTTATGGGGCGGCTTTTCAATCCAATTGTTTTGATTTTGTATTTTTTTTTTAATGTGAGTTTAGACTCTAAGTTAGCAAACATAACAAATACAAATTTTCTATATGTATATTGAAAAACGTCACCAATAAGCAACCTTGTAAGGACAATTTTTACATTTCTAAATGATTACTTCTACATTCACTTTTTCTACCGGGAAGGTTGGCTATACACAAAGAAACAACGACCCTGAGGACACGGCCGACTGAACCGGTTCAGTGGACCAATAGCCGAACCGGTGTCGATATCCTTCATCCATGAATCCTGCCGACTGCTTATTGATCTTCTCTGAGGATATCCGAATTTTATAATTTTGACCTCTATCAACCCTAATGAATCAGTTCTCTCTCATTAATATCATTTTTAATCATTTTTAACGTTATTTAACATACTGTGGGCCCGAGAACTGAAGGAAAGATTAGATGTTCCGTTCTCCACGAAGCTTGAAGCTTTGAAATTGGGTACCGGCGATGGTCCCGAATGGGTAATAAAAAGAAACAACAAAGAACTTGTTAAATTCAAAAAATCCTCTTATCATATGAAGAAATCTACAACACCCAAAATAAAACAAGAAGGAGTTTCGTCTTATAGAGATTTAAGCACCTTTTTTGAAATGTCAAAAACGTTTACCAGATTTTATAGATATAAACGATTAATTTTGAAAAAGTGTATCTGGATTCTGGAAACTGTTACTCATGGTCATTCCCGACCATCCTGTTCTTCCTATCTTTGCTGTTTTTGTCTGACAGACGTGTTCAATCATTTCGTCATCTTCATTATCTTGTTGTCTTCTTCTCTTACCACTATTGATATATTGTAGTACATGTTTACTAAAAGTAGGTATAATAAGGGCAAGGGGAGCGTCGGTGGCCGCAACAGTTTAGGCGTAGACCCGGCGCTCATCACTATAAGGTAAAGGTCCCGGGTTCGAATCCAGCGGCGCTGCATTCGAAAAACACCGGTACCCCGAGGGTATGGTATGGTGGAAAAGGATACTAGGAAGCGGGGTTTGTATTCCCTGTCTTACGCCGAGAATTTGCCGGCTTCGCTCCGTGGAGACGGGCGGGGTTACTTAATGAATTAACAATGATGTACTTAATATTAAATTTTTAACAAATGGGCGCCACGCTGTTTATATACACGGAAACAGCGAACCGTAAATAAAGAAAAATAAAATAAAATAAAACAAAGAAAATTCAATAACAGTAAAATTAATTTAAAAAAAAAAAAAACAATATTTACATAAGGAAACAAAAAAACACATTTATTCCAACGGAAACTAAAATATTAAACATAGACTAATCTTAATTCTCTACGGGTAACATTTTAATGAACTTACACACTAAAGGAACCTAAATTATCATAAAATCTAAATAAACATTCCTTAAAACTAAGCTTTCCTGGGAACCAGTGTCCAGATATTCTTCTTTTCCAGGCGCTTGAAAATCCCCGCTTCTAGGAATGTGGAGCACCTTCTCTGAAGTTGAGTGGGTCCGCGATCGCCTTCGTTGATTTTCTTTGATCCGGCCAGGCCGTAGGGATATCCGTCTCGACGCACACTCCCTCGCTTTTTCTTTACTCCTCTCCTCTCTCATAAGCCTATCCTAGACCGTCTTAATTTTGATTAACCCACCGCCAATTTTAGTTTAGGTGGCATTACAATTAAGGAGGCATCTCTGTCCAAACAACTACAATACACTCATAAAATGTTATGTTTTTATACTATGTTACGTTTTACGAACGTAACACCTGTTCCCCAGGCACTGCAGCCTTCTGGCTTATTGTACCTTCCTAGTTCCTTAGTTCAGTCAATAGACTCAATCCTTCTTCTTAGAAGTATCAGGTCATTGACTGTTGCTGCTGCAATTTGATTCCCTAAGTCTTTTCCATACGTTAGGTTAAACTTCCATTGAGCTGTTGCTTCGCTTTCGAAGATGATAAGAGTGGCTGATTCCTCCTCCTCATTACATAATCTTCAAATGGGATCATCGCTGTATATGCCCATGTTGTGTAGATGTTTTCTCAGATACCAGTGACCAGTTAGTAGTCCTACCACTCCTCTGAGTTTGGCCCTCTCCAATTGCAGCAGTGTTTTTTCCAGCTCGGTGAGGGTTGTTTCATCATAAGTTTACTATGTCTAGCACCGCTAGAGTTTATCCACTCCTCCTTTTGTATTGCTTGGATCCATTCTGCGATGGAGGATTCTTTATTTGTGTTTGTTATCCCAAGAATAGGTTCGGGGCCTATGTATGGTCTTGCAGATCCTCCTCTGGCCAGTCTGTATGCTTTCTCGTTACCCAAAATTCCCCTGTGCCCTGGCACCCAAGATATCATCAGGTTGTTGTGTTTCCCCAGGTTTTGGAGATTTTGGATGCATTCACTGACTAATTTTGATGTGATTCTTTTACATGCTAATGCTTTTAATAGCTGCCTGGCTATCTGATCTTATGAGGATTTTTTTGTCAGTGTAACCTCTTTTAAGATTTTCCAGGGCACAAGCATTGATCGCATGTATTTCCGCTTGAAAGACAGAAGTGTACTTCCCTAATGAGTTTGATTGCTCATGTTTGGGCTTGGACAGAAAACGCCTGATCCGGTTCCGTCGTTCGTTTTGGAGCCATCTGTGTACCAACAAACTCTCGTAAAAAAAAGGACAAGGTTGGCAGTAATACATCCAGCCACTACTCAATGTGGCGGAAATTTGAAAACAAAACGTCTCTGACCAAAACAGATTGGATTGATAATTAATCTCAAGAAACGTTAGCCTTCCAAAGTTACCAACAGCAATAATATCAAATGAAATTTTTGCTTCGTCTTCAGATGTTTTGGGGTTCAAAAATGATCCCCAGAAATAAATAAACGATACACCAATCTACTTACGATTCTACTTTCCGTTCTCTTTCAAAATATCTCTAAGTTTGTCGTTGAATAATCTAAACGTTTGTTCAGAAGTTGATAAATATGAAATTTCCTTTGCATTACACCAACCATGTTCTTTGACATCTGTTTATTTCTTATTAATGCTACACTTCCGGCTTAATTCTACTTGTGACGGGTCTTTCCCAATCCCAATCATCCCACTCGGCCTTAAAACAATCTAACAAGATACAACGTATAAAAGTAGAAGCTTCGATATTTTAATAAGTAAATCATAAAATAAACACTAATAATTATTGAAAACAGCCTCCTGTTATTACTATTCTCCTGTTCTGCCCTGTAACTCCGGAAACAACCGTGAAAAGATAAAATCTCTTCGCATACATCCGTTTTCCCTGTTAAAAGACGACTTTCAGTGTACAAAATATGACTGAATAAAAAATTGTTTATTTATTGAAATACTACGAAAAGTACTAGATGCTCCATTTTATGTATCGAACCAAACTACACATACAGATTTACATATTCCTTGCGTACAAGATGAAATACGTTTCCGTTACCGTAAATTTCATAAAAACCTCCCAACTAATGTAAACCAACACATCAGAAACCTCGCATCCCGACGAATCCCCTCAAACCCTCCCCGGCGACTGAAGAGACAATGGCCGCGAGATCTCCTAGGAAGTGATGGTGATGACAGTGAAAGTGATAATGACACACGTATCAATTGAACAAACAACATTAATTAACATAACAAACAACATAACAATTGACCATTATTGTAACATTGGAGTAATACCAATGGGTGTTTTCTCCAATCTTGGTTTTAATTTTGTCTTGTTTTAATTACCTTGCTCACTGTTACTTATTACCTACTTTAAGGTAGTTGTAATGTACTACAAATTATTTTAAAAAAAATTATTGAAAAGATTCGCCTACCCTCACTCCATAAATATGACATATACACAGAAAGGCAAAAAAATGGTCACCCTCATTTTTTTTCCGTTTTTTAAGTAAATACTTGCAATTGTTATAATTTTTGTTTACTGGATATTTTAAATATATAAGATATACAGCTAAATCAAAAAATTAATTTTCAAAAAATTTAAATTATTAAAAAATCTTTATGTAAGGTATTGGTTGAGATAAAAAAGCCAGGTATTTAGCCGAAGGTCGTGGGTTCGAATCCCCCTCGTGCCACTGGCTTTTTTATCTCCACCAATACCTTACATAATTGAAAGAAGTTATCTGATCAATCGGAAATCTAATGGATTATTAAAAAATATGAATTTTATGCGACTTTCTATAAAAATGCCTGCCCAATCCATAACACCACCACCTCCATAGCTTCTCCGGAGTGAAAATGTTGCGGGGACATATAGCTCTCCTGTTCTTCTCCAAACCCTCTCTCGTCAGTCAGACCTCAAACAAAACTATGACTAATCGAAAACAATATGTTAGTCTAATCTTGCTCAGACCAATTGATGTGATTTCTTTAGAAACTTAACCGAGCGGTTCTAAGCCTTGTCAGAAGTTCTGGACCAGTGGCAGGCCTTCTCGCTTCTGAAAGTCTTCGTCTTACCATAAACTGACATTACTTACTTGTTAAAGTCGTTCCTTGATCTCAACAGAAGTAGAATGTCGATTACGGAGTACATTAGAAACAATAAAAAAATCATGTCTTCATGAATACCACCATTATTTTGTTAGTGATGGAAGACTCTTCGGACAGTGGTTTCTGAGAATGTTAAGCATCCTGGCCACATACGCATGACTTCTTCTCTTCCAACAATGCTATGATTCCATGCGAATCTGTATCTCTTACAACTCTCATCTAAACAAATTGGAAACTTAAAAATGGTTCAACTTACCAAAAATTAAACTACCTGAAGCTTTATAGAAAAACCAACAAAGAAGAGATTATTAATCAGAAATCATGAGATGCGGTCTGGTGTGATGTAGGTTTCAGAAAAATATTTTCTTTATCGTGCCAACGTTTCGATCTTTATTGAGATCATCTTCAGGGCTCAAAGTGTTTGTTTTCTATGTAAGTGAGAGTGCATTGTCAACACGACACGCAAGAATGGCACAATTACACAGAAAACAAACACCTTGAGCCCAGAAGATGATCTCAATAAAGATCGAAACGTTGGCACGATAAAGAAAATGTTTTTCTGAAACCTACATCACACCAGACCGCATCTCACGATTTCTGAATAATCATCAACTAACGGTCACTAATCACCACACAAAACAAGAGATTAATTATTCAAAGATTTATTTACAAAATCCAATTTTAAACTCAAGAGAAGATTTTAACTCCTTGTTAAACGGACCAAATATTGTTAACAAATAATCAATGGTGGATTGTCTAAGAGATAGAAAAAAGATTTAGGGTGGCCAATTGTTTTACCTCTCTGAGTTTACATGGTCTTGTAGATCCGCCTTTCGCCTTTTCGTTACCCAAAAATCATTTGTGTCTTGGTACTCAAGGTATGTAGGGAGGTTGTTGAAATTTAAAACGTAAAAATGGTATACTTTGGGTTCGTACAGAAAATTTCCGGTACCTTTAGTTGTTTTTGAGCAATCTGTATAGCATATAATTGCGCCTGATTTCCTCCTGAATTCTTATACTGATTTGTAGTCTATTGAGTATTTAAAGAGTATTTTCGGGACCATATAGTCGGTGACCATTGCTAACCATAGGCGATGTTTTTTTTCAGTTATTGTTGTGTGCCGAAACTCTTAAGTTCCCACGCAATTAGATTGTTTTTGGAGCCTAAATGAGCTTTTCCTCGCTTTTCCTTGTGTAAATATATCCGATGGAGGTAAATTTAGCAGTGTATCTGATGCAATTGTTGGGGTTTTCATTACTTCAATAATATGAGAACGGTCAAGAAACCTTTTCCTACATATTCCAGCCCAAAATTAGGTGGCTGTATCACTGAAGACGAATGAGTGATTCAACAGGTTAAATTTTTATTTCCTTCCACCGAAAGAGATTGTAATAGCTTTTCGCCTTTTCATAAATGTGATCCAGGCATTTCCGTCATAAAGAAAAGCTTTGAACTACGATTTCATTTAGGTAGAAATGTATTTCATGATTGCCTTCTTGTTGTTTATTACTCGGAACGATAGAAACAGGTCAAAGAGACGATTTATCCACGCTTTTCCTTTCCCCTTTTCTTGTCGTGGGCCGGAGGGAAATTAATTGTCATGTGAAGGGCGACGGTAAAAGCCACTCAGGCTCTAAAGTTGTGAATTTGGCCAATTTTCCTCTCAATAGGTTAGGCTTTTAACGGGTCGTAACTAATCTAATTCGACCACTACGAAACGCCAAAACGAAATTTTTCTCTCGAAGACCCGTGAAAAAGACCCCCCGCGCTTAAAGCCTTTATTTACAAAGGCTTTATTTTTAATCTGAATCGGAAAGACCCTATAAATCCGATTTAACAGGACCTCAATGTAGTCATCGTCCTTTTTCTACTCGAATCGTTTCCGCACGAACTAATCACTTTATTTTCTGTCGTTTTAACAATTCCATTTAAATTTTGTAACAGTACTGTGATTAATGTTTTTTGTTTTGTTTTCCAGGTAAGACTGAAAATCATATTGATATGCTAAGGTACGTAAGCACATTATTTTATGTGTGGTGTTTAGTGACCGTTACTTAATGATTATTTGGAAGTGGTGAGTTTTACAAAAAAAAAAAAAACATTTTCTTCAATTTTACAAAAAAAAAAAAAAACATTTTCTTCAGTTTTGCAACAAAAAAAAACATTTTCTTTATCTTGCCACGTTTCAATCTTTATTGAGATCATCTTCAGGGCCTGGGATTTATAAACATTGTTCACATTTTACAAATACATGTAGGATGTTAAAAAAAATGTGAATTTATACAATACTAGAAAATTTTAGATTTAAAACAAGAATGAATTTATACAATGCTAGAAAATTTTAGATTTAAAAAAAGTATAAATTTATGCAATGCTATAAAATTTAAGATTAAAATTTTTTCTAGTATTGTATAAATTCATCCTTTTTTAAATCTAAAATGTTCTATCATTGCATAAATTCATTCTTTTTTTTAAATCAAAAATTTTCTAGCATTGCATAAATTCGTTCTTTTTTAAATCTAAAATTTTCTAGCATTGTATAGTCATTCTTTTTTTAAATCTAAAATTTTCTAGCATTGTATAAATTCACATTTTTTTAACATTCTACATGTATTTATAAACTTTAAACAGTGTTTATAAATCCCAGGCCCTGAAGATGATCTTAAAAAAGGATGAATTTATACAATGCTAGAAAATTTTTTAATCTAAAATTTTCTAGCATTGTACAAATTCATTTTCATTTTTTTTCTGTCACATCCTACACGTATTTGTAAAACTTAAACCATGTTTATAAATCCCAGGCCCTGAAGATGATCTCAATAAAGATCGAAACGTTGGCACGACAATGAAAATGTTTTTCTAAAATCTATGTCACACCAGACCGCACCTCACGAACTCCAAATAAACATCATTTTATCCTGTAATGTGAGATTGACAAATTACAAACCAAATTTTTCCCCCTTTTTATTTATTATTGGCGATAGATAAAATATGCGATAGATAAATAAAGATTAATAATGGTATTTATAATTCTCCTTCACATTTTTTCCAACCAGGACGTATATACGACATAGATTATGTTTGTCGGTAAGTGTTGCAAAGCAAAAAAATTAGTTTTGACCTTAGAAAATAACTGTTTTAACTATATCTAACTATAGATATTTAAAAAAAGATAACAGATTTAATCAACTAAGGTAAACTAAAAACTTAGGGTTTGTCCTTCTCGAAGGTGGGTTAATAGGTCATCTCAAAAAAACAACAACCAGTTTTTCTTTCAATCCACAACGTTTCGGATTTATTTTAATCCTTCCTCAGATGAATTAACGCAGTGGTTAAAACAGTGGTCGTCAGTCATTAATATTTTGTAACAATTTATTTTAAAAGAGTTTCCTTTCTGAGTCTGAATGACTTAAATATGTACCGCACTGGCTCTATTTTTTAAAATAAACTGTTACAAAATATTAATGACTGACGACCACTGTTTTAACCAGTAGGTTAATTCGTCTGAGGAAGGATTAAAATAAATTCGAAACGTTTTGGACTGAAAGAAAAACTGGTTGTTGTTTTTTTGTTTTTTATTGCCTATTATCCCACCTTCGAGAAGGAAAAAATCATCAATTAAACTGTTGAGGTCGAAATATAAGAAAACATCGAAAAACTAAAAATTCATTTAAAACTGAGCTTTGTGACAAACAAGATCTATTTTAAAGTAATTACGTCCAAGTAATTTATACTTAACGGATTTTATATGCAATAAAGAGCCTTGTTCGATAGACTAGGCAGTGTACAAAGTCGTTCCAGGCTTGTTTGTCGGGCGCATACACAAGCGTCCTGACACATTCCTCCAAGAATTGCATTAACCTTTATTAAGTCGAAACATCTGAAATAACTTCCGGATTTCTCCTAGACTGATAGTACATTCGGTCGTAAAATGGATTACATCCTCTATCGCTCGCGAGTTAGTGTCATGAGTTATCTCAATCCTGTCCCTTATTCAAATCAAATAGGCTTGAGTTGTGAGAGAGAATCATATAAAGAACATGACTAGAGGCTTAATTGAAGCATTCCATGTATTGCTGCTGGGACATCTTAGACGCAAGGTTTGAAAAGTATTCCATCCAGCTGGAGATATTTTCCATGACCACGGCGAGTAGGAAAGGCCTACGTTATTGTGCAAACCAGACCGTATTGGCTTTTCTCGTGAGCTGTAATTCTAATCAGTCTTGATTCTTGTTTTGAATATTTGAGAGTGAATACAAACAGTCAGCTGAAATCTCTAAGTCCAACATGTAGTATTTTTATTTTTGGTCGTTTTCTTTAAGTTTGTGATGTTTACGAACTTTTTATCCTATATAACTTATATAAGAAAGAATAGCTTTTGTTTAGTTGATGTGAAAGATCCAAGTTTGAACATTTCAGCGTGTCGAGGCATAATTTGGAAGTGAGAACGCCATCAGACAAAATACACTCTTTTTTGGAAGAGGTGGTGAAATATAACAAGCGCAAATGTTTATCAAGCCTACGTCGCCTTATCGCAATCTTTCATAATTTGGCGTTTTTTGTTTTCAACTCACCTCTTTGAAATTCTATTGAAACAACGGCAGTTCCGGAGGGTCTAGAACGGTGGAGATATCGTCGCCATAAAATAAAAAGTATGGGGTCGACAAGAGCAATCCTTTCCTTGTGGGAGAAAGTTCTTTCCGGCTTAGCTAGATAAGCACCTCCCACTACATTCGGTGGTATAATGCTATCTCGTTACATGCTTCCTAACAAATTGCTTATAAGTAGCTCGGGAATGAAAGGACACCACTCATCTATGGATACGCCTAATTTATCTTCTTGTTCGTCGACCGACGCGTTCGTGGCATTCAAAAGGCTCATTACAAAATCATCACTTTGATAACACAGAGGAAATTTCAGAAATTTATTATTTATCTAATTTTACGCATAGTTTGCTTGCTGGCTAGTATTTGAACACTTTCAAATAACATGCATAAGTATAATAAATATTACGACTTACATAACCATACTTTCTATCATGCTAATTTTAAAAAAATCATTATGTTTTTTATAAATGTACGGTCAAATCTGCACATGTATACACATACATGTACAGAGTTGAGCCTATCACTTCTCGCAGTCCACTGGCAAGTTTACCTTTTATAAATTATAATAAATTATCTGCAGACCTCCAGAATTACCCAGTGTGCTGGCAGACCCAGGTCAGATCTCGGTCTTATCCAGCCACCGAGGTTGGACTCCGGTTGATGTCAACAGCTAGGTCATTTCAGCCCCGTAATCAATCTCTAGATCCAAACCCCAAATCTAATTGCCAGTCTCTACATTCCACCATCAATCCTCTCACACTACACATTCACTCTAATAAATACTTTCACTCTCAACGCACTCTAGGAATACAAAACTATCAGTACTATATACAATAAAACTGCCCAGTTTCCAACAAAAAATCTGAACAAGAGACCCAAATATTCGCTCCGTGCTCAAGGGTGGCATTCCTCTATATGGAGCCGAGGAAACGCACCCTTCAACTAGGTGGTACACATCGATCAACCTTCATTATAACACATTTGAAATTAAGCATTTCTGTCGCGAGAAAATTAGCCGGAAACGATAAAGCGGTGGGATAATAAAATACATGATGATGATTACAAGAAGATTTCAGGCCATGTTCTTCATTAATGCAAGGGCGGTAGATGTGAAAGAGTTGAGCCTATCACTTTTCGCAGTCCACTAGCAATTTCAGCTTTTGTAAATTACAATAAATTACCTGCAGGCTTCCAGAATCACCCAGTGAGTTGGCAGTCCGGGGCCAGACTCGGTCTTATCCGTCCAGCCACAGAGGTCGGATTCCGGTTGATGGCAACAGTTAGGTCATTTCAGCCGCCGACGTAATCAATCTCTAGATCCAAATCCCAAATCTAATTGCAAGTCGATGCACTCTTGAACTCAATATTCCACCATCAATTCTCTCAAATTACACATTCACTCTAATAAATACTTTTACTGTAGGGATGGGGATAAGAGAGGCGGCCACCAGGCCTACTGCACCCCAACCTAAATAGATCTATTGTGCTCCTCTGTTAATTATAACTCACTGGCCTGCTTCAGGCTATTAACCAGCTTCCACAGCTTTGCCGGCGGTTCCTTGGTGTAGGATCTTGCTTGTGGTTTTTCTTGTCCTAGCTGCAAGGACCTGCACCTACATAGACCTTCACGGAAACATAAAATGGGTTCTGCAGTATCCTCCTCTTCCTGGCAGTATCTGCACAGTGTTTCTTCTGTCTGTACTCCTCCGGTGCATCTGCTTTCTTAAGTGGCAGTGCCCTGTCAGGAGTCCAACCAAAATCCTGGTTCGGTTGCGGTTGACTTCCAGTAGTTCTTTTGTAACTTTTGCGGGTGGTCCTTATATGAATCTAATCGTGCCTCATACCTATGGTATTGTTCCACCAGATTTTGAACTCATTAAGGATCCATTTTAAGATGTATCCTTTTTTGTTGCAGGCTGCTAGGCCGCAGTAGGGTTCTGGGCCCATAGAGTCCAGGTTGGCTCCCTTTTTGGTCAACATGTTAACCTTTTCGTTGTCTCTATGCCCCGAGTGCCCAGGGACCCATGCCAGGTCATTCATTCATTACTGTCGCTGACTTCCATCACGGCTCCATGCAGTTCCAAACACTCTTTGCCTTCGCCTCGCATGAGGGTAAGGCCCTGAGAGCTGCCTGGGAGTCAGAGAAAATGGCTATCTTCCGGGAATGTATCCTAGCGTTTTTATTTCTCTGACACATTTTTCAATCCCTATGATTTCAGACTGGAAAACTGTGACATACTTTCCTAGGTTTACCGTCAGTTCGGTCTTGGCTTCATCCCAAAGACCCCAGCTGCCGTACCCTTGTCAGTTTTGGAGCCGTCAGTATTCTAGGGATACAAAACTAGCAGTACTACATACAATAAAACTGTCCTGTTTCATCTAAAAATCGGAACAGGAGACCCAAATACTCGTTCCGTACTCAAGGATTATTCTCAAATCCGGTGACATTCATGGAGCAAAGGAATTGCACCCTTCAACTAGGTGGGACACATCGAGCAACCTTCAACGTAACACATTTGAAATTAAGCATTTCTGTCGCGAGAAAATAACGCCGGAAACGATAAAGCGGTGGGATAATAAAATACATGCTTGAGTTATGGGATGTAATGAAGTTTCTGAAGATTATAAGAAGATTTCAGGCCATGTTCTTCATTAATGCAAGGGTGGTAGATGTGAAATAGGTTAACTACATTTTAACCAGGGCGGCTTGGGACACTACAATATTCATCTAAGGTTCAAGCCTTGTCAAGATAAGCCTCATCAAAAATTAAAGCGAGTTTTCGAGTTGGTTGAATTAATTGGGGAAGAGATAACCGCAGCGAGGCGTTGTAAAATATTCTTCGGTGTCTCAGAAATGCAATATTCATACCGATTTTTTACAATCACACTTTTGTCTTTTCCATGTGTATTACTCAAGGGGGTTATCAATAATTACATAGGGTAATTACCAGAAGAACAGACTTTTACACAATTTTATACATAGTTTATCCAGGCCGTGGGAAAGAGGAGGCAGCACTCCTCAAGATCCCGATGAAATATTAACTAGAAGAGTACGTTCGGGAAAACATTTGGAAAAGAGGAGCGCCAGGTCAAACTCGCAACATCCGATAAATATTTCTATCTTTGAGCAGGTTTTTGGCTAAAGGGATGTTAATAATTTATACCACCTTTCTGAAGTCTTACTTAGCTATCATTACTCATTCTTATCAACTTCTTTATTCTTTAAACATTTTTTCCATCCAATTACTCCAGAGAAACTCCTCTTGGGTTTTTTACGACGGCATAACCTTTGAAACGAAATAATAAGTGTTAATTTATTATTTTCTTTAGAACCTTTATACGGCTAATTAACAAACCCTTTTAAGAATCGTAATCGTGAGGGGTTACGCCTGTTTCAACTGTTCAAACGTTATCTTATCAACATTCGAAACATAGTCGTATTTAAATTTTAAATGAGCTTAATAGGGGAACGATACCCCTTTCGATGAAATCGCTCTAAGCTCGTTGTTAACGGTTTAAATTGTGTTTACTTAAACCTCGTTGATAATTTGAAAGAAGTTCAAAGAAGGGACCGTTCTACTGATCCTCGCGGCGTAAGATCACGCGACTTGATGGTTATGAATAAATATGCGAGACAAAAAGCATCGAATTCTATCATAAAAAAATAAAAATCGCCGGACTTGTTGCTGATTAAAAAACAAAATACGGTTAGAACTATGTATAGGGGGCGTCGATGGCCGCAAAGGTTTAGGCGTTGACACAGCGCTCATAACTGTAAGATAAAGGTCCCGGGTTCGAATCCAGCGGCCCTGCATTTGAACCCGACATACTTAATGGGCTTTTTTCAAAAACACCGGCACCCTGAGGGTTTATATGACTTCTGCTGTTGCGAACCCTCGAAAGAAAAAAAATACTATCTATAAGAAAGAACATTCAATCATTTGCATGTCAAAACTTGATAAATTTTTATTGAAACGTGGCAACATTCGAGTAACTTTTAAATTTTAGTGATCAAAAGTTCACTCTTGCCACAGGCTATTTTATGAAATATAAGTTTAACTCTGAACTAGGTTTAGAAGTTGAACTCGGTTCAGTGGTAAACTGAGTTTAAACCAAGTTGGTGCAATGGGCGCTGAAAGTTTAAAAGTATAATACCCAGCGACAAACCAGCCTTCATTTCTAGAAACTTACAGAGGATTAAGAGGATTAACACTTTCTCCATTAGAAATCTCTTTTCTCTTATATTTCTCAGAAAATACGCTATAACACGTTATTGTAAAAAATTAAAAAGTTCAAAATCAAGTTTTATTTAAGTATTTTTTAAAGAATTCAAAACTCACCTAAACTTTTCCTACTCTATCAACTCATATAAAATTTATTTTAATAATTCGCACAAATTGGCTAATACTTCGGTTTTAACACCAGTTAGGGAATAACTGTTCTATCTCTACTTCAAGGGAACCTACTTTGAAGACTTTGAAGACTTGTTCACAACAGGATTGCCCCCGGGCGATGGAATGATTCCGCTTATCCGTGAAACTTTCAACTGACGGAAGCACAACTAAACGGAGTCTGTGGAGTTAGATGTTACGATGATTGCAAATGAAAAAACTGATAGGCCGAGGATTTCTATACTGGTTCAAGCTGTCTGAAGATACGGATAAAAACGGCGAGATCGGGCGGACCAGATGTGATCTTTATATCCGTTCGATTCAAAGTTACATGAGTTCACGCCAGATAATTTTTTTTTACAAACGGGACCGTATTTACTGTAGAGAAGACTGAATTTGAAACACGAAAGGCAAGAGCTTAGCAGTAAGCATCGTGGCGCTTTTAAACTTCGTTTTACATGTGCAATTTATTCAAAGGGTCTCATGAGTATATTCAGTCCAATGAATGTTATCTTCTCGCAGATCTGAACGTCAATGATTCTGACGGTACATTTCGAAGATATTAGCGGACGTCTCTTCCCCCACAGAGAAATGAGAAAGTTCTGCGAACTAATTCCGGGTAAAGCCTCTGCTTTTACGGGCAAGGACTGGAAAGAGCGTTTTAAATCGCCAGCTTGCATTATTCGAACAGAGAAGTCGCCGTGGGCGCGAGAAGTGAAAAGCGGTGATGTGATCCCTCTTAATCTTCACGATCCTTCTTAAGAACGGCTGGAGAGAGAGAAAAAATGCCCTCACGATTTTCAACTCTCCGCCTGGGTCCCTTTTGATTGAAAATCACAGTACATTCTCATCTTTCCAGCTTAATCATAAAGTATAATGAGAATTCCGTTGGACAACTGAACAACACTGCCTCCTAAAATGTTTTACAAAAACATCGCACGCAAGTATTAACCAGGATTGTACAAACTCTTCATCTTTGACAAATATACTAACAGTAAGTTTTTCATATTCATTTAGCAAGATAGACAGTAGTGATAATCTACATATGACAAGAATATCAACCAAAACAATGGAAAAATATGTAAGCAGTTCTTAGCACAATCTAAAGCAACAGAAAGATTAATGACAAAATAAAAGTACACGTCAGTAAAGGATAAATCCAAATAGTTGATAACAAATAACTACTAAAAAAAGATGTAAAAACTATAATTGTTTTGTAGCAAACGATACTGGTTAATCAGGCTTTTTTCGGACGGCTAACTGCTAGAGCTATTACCTCACGTCTTGTCCATCTCGTATTTTTTAGTACTTCCAGCTTTCATGTTTAACCCTTCCACACGTGATTAAAATGTCCTAAGTCAATTCAAATACACATTCATACTATTAAAATTATTCCTAATCTAAATTTGGCAGGACTCAGGAGTTCAAGACGTACCGCTTAAAACCCTCCCTTACACTAAAATTATAAACAACCTATGCCTGTGGTGTTTGTTTCATTCACGCCAATAAATGCATTAAAACAGAGTAAAAATACAAGCATTAACTCTCCTAAGTTAGCCTAATTGGTGACAGATCTGTGGATTCTCGATATTTCAAACAGACTGTGTCCATACAGAACCAATCACGCAAATAAATACATTCACCCAACGGGTTTTTGTTGTTACGCCAGTGGCTGCACCATCAGATTGTTATGCCTGTTTTTGTTCTAATCGTCTTGCAATTACATATACAACTATTTTATATTCTCCGCAAAAAAAATTGAGATTTTTGAGTGAGATATGGTTATTCATAGGTAAATTAAAAGTTTCTGAACAAAATGTGCATTTTTTAAATTGTGTATATTATGTTCAAAACAACTGCTTTTCAAATTTTAATAAAAGTATTGCCTTATCTCTCTCTCTGGCTTTAATGACTGCTTCCATCTTTTTTGGCACACTCAACGTTTTTGTAGAAAATCCTCTGCCATATTTGTCCCACTCCTCCAATACAGGCGCTCTAACATTTCAAGGTAATTTTCTTTTCCATTTCTTCAACATTGTCCCAACGTGTTCGATTGAATTAATTTCCGGACTTCTTACTAGCCGCCCAATGTAGTTGCGGTGCTCAAGTACTCAGAACCACATGCTGCCTTACGCGACCGGACATTATCATGCATCAGCAATGATTCGGAAACTAAGAAAACCATAAAAGGATCTTGTGATAATCGCACAGTAGTAGTACGAACTATGTACGTGTCTCCCAAGAAATTTCTGAACACGACCCTCCTCCAAACTGTGGAATTTAATTGAAATATTTTGGAGTTGAAAACTGCTGAGTCTCAGCTATTATGAAGTTTTGTCTTATAAGAAAATTACTCAGTTGTGTTAACCTTTTCCAATGATTTTTCACTTTAGCAATTTGAACCTTTCTACAGATCTTCCTTCTTACTTGACTCAAAAGCTGTCTTTTTTAGTTTTTTTAAAGGTTTTTAAAATAATATTGTTCTTTAAAACGTCTGAATCTTAACCAATGTGAAGTTTTACTTTATAATAAAATTACTCAGTTCGTTATACCATTCTTCCAACTGCTTATTCGCATTTGGAACTAAATTTTTCTGCAGATTGTCATTCTTACGTTAATCCCCAAGTATATTTTTTTGAGATTGTTTTAAGATTTGGTCGTTCAAAACTGTTCAATTTTAACCATTGTGAAGTTTTGTCTTATAACAAAATTACTCAGTTCGTTATACCATTTTTTCCACTGATTCTTCGCTTTTGAACCTAAATTTTTCGGCAGATTGACATTCTTACCTTGATCCCCAAGTATCTTTTTTTTAAATGTATAGAAGATTTGGTCGTTCAAAACTGTTCAATCTCGACCATTGTAAGGTTTTGTGCCCTATCAGAAAATTACTCAGTTTATTATGCCACTCTTTCCAATTTTTTTCACTTTTGTGTCTGAAAGTTTCTGCTAATCGTCCTCATTATTGGACTGAAACGTTTTTGTAATTATTCTAAAGGTTTTTAAATAAATTAAGAATTTTGTTGTTTAAAACGCCCGAAACTTAACCATTGGGAAGTTTTGTCTTATGACAAAATTACTCAATTCGTTATACCATTCTTTGCAGATTGGCATTCTTACCTTGATCCCCAAGTATCTTTTTTTGAATTTTTTTAAATGTATAGAAGATTTGGTCGTTCAAAACTGTTCTGTACAACTATTGTAAGGTTTTATCTTATAAGAAAATTACTCAGTTTGTTATGCCATTCTTTCCAATTTTTTCACTTTTGTGTCTGCACGTTTCTGCAAATCTTCCTTCTTATTGGACTCAACAATTTTTTAGTTACTTTAAAAGCTTTTAAATATATTGAGAATTTTGTTGTTTAAAACGTTTGAATCTTAACCATTGTGAAGTTTCGTCTTATGACAAACTTCCTCAGTTCCTTATACCATTCTTTGCAGATTGTCATTCTTACCTTGATCCCCAAGTATCGTTTTTTAGATTTTTTTCTAATGTATAGACGATTTAGTCGTGCAAATCTGTTCAATCTCGACCATTGTAAGATTTTGTCTTATAAGAAAATTACTCAGTTTATTATGCCAATATTTTCAGTTTTTTCTCTTTTGTATCTAAACGTTTCTGCAAATCGTCCTCTTTATTGGACTCAAACGTTTTTGTAGTTATTTTAAAGGTTTTTAAATAAATTGAGAATTTTGTTGTTTAAAACGTCTGAATCTTAACCATTGTGAAGTTTTGTCTTCTAACAAAATTACTCAATTCGTTATACCTTTCTTTCCAATGCTTCTTCATTTTGGGACCAAAATTTTTTTGCAGATTGACATTTTTACCTTGATCCCCAAGTATGTTTTTTTTAGATTTTTTAGATGTATAGAAGATTTGGTCGTTCAAAACTGTTCAACCTCGACCATTGTAAGGTTTTGTCTTATAGTAAAATCACTCAGTTTATTATGCCATTGTATCCAATTTTTTTCTCTTTTCTGTCGTATAACAAAATTACTCAATGCGTTATACCCTTCTTTCCATGCTTCTTCGTTTTTGGACCAACATTTTTTTGCAGATTGACATTTTTACCGTGATCCCCAAGTATATTTTTTTTAGATATACAGGGTGAATTGCTACTCGTGCTACAAACTTCTCCAGTAGATTCTTCACCCTAAAATGAACAAAAAAGTTCATATTGTCCATGGTCCGATTCTCAACNGGACCATGGACAATATGAACTTTTTTGTTCATTTTAGGGTGAAGAATCTACTGGAGAAGTTTGTAGCACGAGTAGCAATTCACCCTGTATAGAAGATTTGGTCGTTCAAAACTGTTCAACCTCGACTATTGTAAGGTTTTGTCTTATAAAAAAATTACTCGTTTATTATGCCATTATTTCGAATTTTTTTCACTTTTGTATCTGAACGATTCTCCATCTCTTCCTTTTTACTTTGACCCAAAAGTTTTTTTATTTTAGTTATTTTAAAGCGTTTTTAAATCATTGATGATCTGGTATTTCAAAACTATGTCAACGAACTTTGTCATAAGCAAAATCTTCTTATTTTGTATTATTCTTCCAAATGCCATTGGCCTTTTGAACCTATCAATTCCTCCAGTTCCTAGTTAAAAAGCTGTTTTATCTCAGACGTTGAACATCAGGTTTCGTCTTGTACAAAAACTACTCTATCCTTTCCAATACCTTTTGTCTTTTGGCCCTAAATATTTATGGAGTTTTTTATTCTTCCATCAACCTCTTAAATCTCATTTCAGAACGTTTTTACAATTTTGGAATGAACTGAAGATTGAAACTTTTAAAGCCGTTTTATTTATTTTTTATTGCGAGGAGCAAGACGTTTTCCTTTTATAAGCCTGTTCAATGTCTTCGTTTTTTGATGTTGAAATTCAAAACCTTAGTAAATAAAATGCAAATTTTAACATCGTCAAAAGAAAGAAAACGAAATAATGGGTTTTCCGAAAGTAATTTCTGGCCCTTGATTAATTTGTCGTTATATATGAATTATATCTCCAAATTATTTTATTTTTGCTTTGTTCTGATGTGTATTCGATCGAATCTGCATGTCGATGTACTAGTTTAAAAATGTTTTTGTTATAAATTGATGATTTGCAAATCTGTTGAATTGATTCGAATCAATTTAAATAAACTCTTAATAAATGAATTTATAGATTGGAAAATTTGCAAGTGAGGTGTTGTAGAATTGTTTACTAAATAAAACATTCCAAGTGAATTTTTTTTACAATTTGATGAAAACACTGTAATCGCAGGAATTCCAATTATCCGCCTCCGCACAATCGAGATGCCGCGCCTGTCCCAAAGAGAAAGCCCCAAGACACGCCCAAGCAAATGCAGCCCGTTCTTTTTTCTTCCTTACATTTTCTTCTTCGTTTTTTTTCCTCTCTCTGTACCCACACAGTACAAGACCTTTCCCCGAATCCCCTGTTCTGTAATCATTTCCCCCCGGGATTATCCGTTTGAGAAATGGTGTAAGGCCGTAAGCGGGGCGCACAAGAGCTTGACAACCTCTGAGGGATTCCTTGGGATTACTTAAAAAAAACGCGGTGGAAGCGGATATCGCCTCAAAGGTCGTATATCGCACACAGTGACACTTTTTGATACAAAGATCATAAACTGGAGATTAGGGAGACAAGCGTGCTATATTCATAGCATGTATCAGGGAAAAACATGGGTTGACAAATGTTTCCCTCTAAGATATCTTTAATGTTAAAAGCACACTTTTTCTCAAAACTACTTCGAACAATGCTTAAACTTGTTATTTTAGTCATAAACCTTTGTAAAAGTTCAATAAACTGCGTATAAATACCTTTTTTAATCCTAAAAACCAAATTCTATTGTAAAACTTTAAATAATCAGAAAATCCTAATACATTATGTGGAAAGTTGCAAAAAAAATGGATAAGCTTACATGTTTAACGTTTTCATTATTAAATACTACTTTAGGATACCGAATCATAATTAGGGCAATGGAGAAAAGGGCAGCGATTCGAAGGAAATGAAATAATGCACTTTGTTTATAAGCAATAAAAATGCGGTCAAAAAAGTTTTGAGTTATCATTTAACAGAACTGAAAACCTACCATCCGGCCCGGAGGACCAAATTCTTTGTATGCGCTGAGGGTCGCACGCAGTTTATTGTGATGTGTTATTTTTATTATTTACAGGCCAAAGCAAAGTTGTTTCGTACTTGATATTACAAGTTGTTGTTTTTGTACTATTGCTAATAATTTTCGTCTTTGACGATTTCTTTAATAATGACGATGGGACTGGAAGGAAAAAGTTTACAAAATAACTAAAAATTGTATTGGAATTTGTACTCTATTACACACCTACCAAAACCTTTAAGAACTGATTAAACATAAAAAAGTCAAACCTAAGTTGGTAATAAATTTATAAAACATAAACTTTATCAATGCTTCATTGATGTTTAATCAAAAACAAAATAGGGAATTGAAATTTTAATGTTCCTTGTTTCATGAATAAATTCCTCGAATATGTGCTTAAGTATAGAATTCATCAATATGGTCCCATTGGTAATTAGCTTGTGCACATTGCATCTTTAAAAAATGGCAGTACAAATTATAAATAAATTGAAGGGTTTTTTATTGACTAAATAATAAAGAGTACAGAAAATAAACAAGATAAAATGCCATGATGGTGTTGAAACATTAATGTTTCATTACCTTCAAGGAATACAACTATTCCATGAGAAATCTTTTATATTGTTTCTAACCGTAGAGGTTTCTTTCTCTATCCCCGTCAATTTCTTCTTCAACAAAACTTTTTCTCCAAATCAAACACTATAAATTTGGATTTTCCCTATCCCCCACCCGACAAGAAAAAAAGGAAAGCTCCTAGATTCGTTGCAATGAGAGACGGACGAGCATAGGAAGTTATCACGTTTGGGAACCAAGCGAAGCGATAATTGTGTCCGATATAGAAAGCCTTTTCATGTCGGCGTGATTATAATTGCGCCCGGTGCCTTTTCTAAGGTGAAAGCCGAAGAGAAAGCTGAGCCTGGATCCAATGTCGCATCAGTACGGTGGATTCGTTCTAACATTAAGGACCTAACAACATTGAAAACAATTCAAATCAATTAGTAGCCTTCAATTAAAATTTTCACCTTCAAAAATTGGCATTTTTGCTTTCAACAGCCTTACATTGTTAATATTTACGAATCGCAATAATATAGGATCAGAGAATCAAATCATATTTTGATAATGTGGCTGGAATATCTCAGATTAAAGTTGGCTTTTTTTTTGTTCTTTTTTTTAATAGCAAATTTGACAAAAATGTACATAGCTTAATCGAGCAGTACGATAGAAATACTGTTCATTATGTCTGCCTGCTGTCACAAAGCTAAAAAGCATGTGTATGAATCCCAGGCCCTGAAGATGATCTCAATAAAGTTCGAAACTTTGGCGCGATAAAGAAAATGTTTTTCTAAAACCTACGTCACACCAGACCGCACCTCACGATCTCCAAATAATTGAAAACAATTCAAATCAATTAGTAGCCTTCGATTAAAATGTTCACCTTCAAAAATTGTCGTTTTTGCTTTCAGTAGTTAACATAATACGAATCGCAATAATATGTGATCAGAGAATGAAATTTTGATGTTGTGGCTGGAACATTTTATGGTTTTATTACCTTCCGACCAAATAAAAGCTCTCATAAAAACGATCCACGTAGAAACCTGCAAAAAAGAATATAATTTCACATTATTAATAATAAACAAGATTGATAGTACTCATTATTCATTTCCGTTCCAACAAGCATTGACCTGGCATCTTCTCTGTATTTATAAACTATTTTGACAACTGCTAATAACATTCTAATAATCTTTATCATAATCTTTCAATCAACAATTATTCTTTTTAAGATCTTGGTTGAGATAAAAAAGTCAGTGTCACGAGCGGGATTCGAACCCACGACCTTCGGCTAAATACGCCGCTACTCTACCACTTGACCTATCGTGACTTCGATCCTTTCGGACACCAACTCTCCAACCTACAACCGTTCGAATTTTCCCACTTTTTGCCATTTTTATCTCAACCAAGACCTTAGAAATAATAATTAATTGATTGAAAGAAGTAACTTGGTCAATTGACTACGAAAACGTGGATTCGAACCCGAGGGTCCTTTACCTTACCTTTGCGGCCACCACTCCACTTACGTTGTTGTTGAAATATTTTTCCTCTTTTACGATTATTTAAACTTTCTTTCATTTTTAAAAAAGCATGTTTTCTTTTGTTGTTTTGTTTGTAATTTGACAATCTGAGTTTGCCAAGTTAAGAAAACAGGATATTAAATAGTGACAAAGACGCGGGAAAAAACGAAAGATTTTCCGTTCAAAATGCAAAGTGTTGGCGATGACAACTTGAATTTCTCGGTCCATAAATAATACATACTAGTGATAAAATCACCCATAATATTGTGGTATTGGGTGTTCTGCAACCATTCTGTAACTTTTTCTCACCGAAGTATTATCCTTCTTGTTGTAAAAATTTTAACAGCAAAGAAAGAAAGTGTAAAATTGTTCCGGGATCGTATCTTTTGACAATTTTCATGTAGTATGCACAAAAAAACTTAATGAAATATATTTACATAAACGTATTCCTACTTTCGCCTGGTGAAAATAATTTATGCTTGCTTTCATAATGGGTTTCGGGAATTCATGAATTCTTGTAAAAAGTTTTTTCTTTTTATGGTCGTCCAATAACTGCATGTCCATCGTGTATACCCCAATTTAGAAACTATAGATTGTACAGAAGATTAATTCTCAATATGTTTAGAGTGATTAGAGTGATAAGATCGGGAAAAAAACGTGCCTTTGTCTCTGGAAGTCGGAGGCTGTTAAAAGTTATCAGCGGCCATTTAGCGTGTTTGTGAAATGTAACACTTTCTTAAGATTTTTAATAGGGCACATTACGGCCGTTATTACCATCGCGCCGAGTCGTGCCGTTTCGTCGTTAAGTCCGGACTTGAAAAGCCCAGCCCTTTAATTATGGGGGGGACAACACGTGGACGCGTATATTTTAAACCAGAGGTATAACACCTCGAAACGGATACGGACAAAGGTAATAGGTGTAGTTCTACATCGATTTATTTACATTGTGTACGATGTCGTTGGGATGAAGGGAAAACGTTTCCAGTCGTCCTCAGTACTGGTAAATGACTCCATCGGAACTTTAATTAAAAAGAGGGTCAGTCTTTTAGACCGAAGTACCACACTATTAAAACCTGCAAAGCACTTAAGAAAATCACTTTTTTCTTTTCAATTGTTTACAATGATATACTGACATAAAGATACAGATTCTTTGTAATACATATTAACAGAATAAAAAAATTATATTTTTGTAATAAAATGTTCAACGACCCTAATAATCAATATAGTAGTGTGATAAAAAATGTAATAAACCTCCCTATTAAAAGAATAGTCATAATTTGGCGATATTCGGTCTTATTACCACAATAATATTTAAGTACAAGTAATAAAAAGGAAAATGTAATTTCCAGGGTTATTCTTTTGTACAAGCTAAAACTATGTTGCGGTCATTTCAAATGTTGATGATGGATACTGTGAGTGGGCGGGGGGCTTTGTTGCCCAAGCACCACAGCCTTCTGGCCTATTGTACTTTTCCAAGTCCTTTAGTTCAGTTCAATTGACTCGATCCTTCTCTTAAGGCCTCTTGACTGCCGTGGCTACATTTCCTTTCCTAAGGTTTTCTTTATAACCTAGGTTATGTCTCCATTGAGCGGTCCCTTTGCACCAACCGATTAGAACTTAACATTTAGAATAACAATGTCAGTGTTTAATCGTGTTTTTCTCTGTTTCAGGTAAAATATTTTATTGGATCAACGCTATTTATCATTCGACTTTCTAAGGTAAATTCCGACAAAAGCTACTTTTTGGCTCTCTCCTTCTGTCATATTCGCCCATGCTCTCTCTCTCTCTCTCTCTCTCTCTCTCTCTCTCTCTCTCTCTCTCTCTCCCTCTCTAACAAATTTCCAGATCGAATTGATCATCTCCTCTTTCTGAAGACGGAGAAACCTAAATCCAGGTTGATTGCTGGATAACGGGGTAAATCCATGTTTAAAAACTCTCGGGCCTGCCCAGTACGCGATCTTCTAAACTCTCAAGTAGTTCGACACTCTGCACTTTTTACGTCCGAGCCAGATCATGAGTTTGAAGACCAATTAGGCAATGTTTTTGCAATATCATTAGAATAAAAGAAACAAGAATATGGTCACTTGATTGTATTGGAGAATCTTGTTATCATTTATGGTCCTCCGGGCCGGATGCACAGAACGTTTCCCAGCTACCTACGTCCAGTTTGATTGCTCTCTCCCCTCTCCCCGCTTCTCGCTCTCTCTCACTCTCTCTCTCACTCTCTCTCTCTCTCTCTCTCTCTCTCTCTCTCTCTCTCTCTCTCGATAAGAAGGACGATATAGCTTTGTTTTACACTATTATTTTCTTATTCTTTTTATATCCTACAAGCATAAATAAACCACATGATATATCGTACGAAGAAACGCAAATCTCGTACCAATACACGATTGTAATATTCCAAGAAATTCCATGTAGAAAAATACATAGGATGATATTTCAAAGAGGACCTGCGAAATCTGCGCTCCCCGAGTCTCAAGGGAGGATGAACTTCGACTGAAAATATTGCCTCGTCAATCATCCAATAAATCTCGCTGACAGGAGATTGCGTTATTGTCCGTTTATAAACTAGAAAGTTATATCTTTTATGTCTTATTTTAATCTCTTTTTGCTTTTTATAATGAATTTTATACTGAAATACATTAAAAAATTTTAATTCGTTTATATGAACCAGTAATTGGTATGAAATGGCAGTACACGTGAATACTCTACGAGGTTATATGAACCATCGGTGTACTGGTTTGTTTGAGAAAAAGCCCGTTCAGGGCCGCCGAATTCGAACCTAGTACTTTTACCTCACAGTGACGAGCGCCTGTCAACGCCTAAACCGTCGCGGCCCCACACGCCCCACAATAAACAATTTTTTTATCTATTTCTTTGTGGTTTTTAATTTTATTTAGCATCCAGGGTTGTTTAGAAAATGTTGAACTCATAAAAACAATATCAGGCTTGCGCTTTATCTCTTAACGCCTGTGCATTTCGCCCTGTACTATAACCTACTCGACTTTAAGAATATTTTAAATACCTTCTGTACGTCTAAAATCATTTTAAAACTTAAGATCTTATATTTTTATCGTGTATTACTTTAAAACAACATACGCAAAATTTCTCATTGTTAGAATAGTTAGTTTGTTGGTAGATACAGAAAATCGATGGCATCATGCAGAATATTTATTTATTTTAATTGTTTTTTTTTAAACAGTATAACTTTAATAGGCAATTTGTCGAAGCACACACAACTGGCAGTTATAAAATTTAATGAGGCTTTATAACTAGGGGAACTTATTACGCCCATTTTCCGTCAGACTTACCCAGTGGTTTCATTTAAAACTAAAGCGACGGAGGAAAACGCATTTACTAAATAAATTGCACTGTCGACGGGGCTAAATATGTCAATGTCTATAATTATTTTTAATTTATAAGCAAAAAAGAAGAATACATTGAATTTGTATTTGATTTTAATTTTATATTGTTTTTGAGCACATTGAGAAGTATACGATTTTGTTTCTAATATATAACATTATACATTTTTTTCAATGGAATACTTAACTATTCAAAACGATTATCATATTATGACAATCCGTAATAATCAATTTTATTTTCTTCTTTCGGTGCATCTATAAAAGCGATTTTGCCGGGATTTGTACCGCGAAATTAATTCTTTTGGTGGGAAAAAATTCTTGGACACTGCACAAATGACCAAGGCAGGACAGAACTGTGCAATTTAAAAATAAATAAATATAAAATATATGAAAATGCCGTGGAAAATCTATCTAAACTGATTGGCCAGTTACATGTCGGTTATAAGTGAAAAAATTTCAGGAATTTCACTCTTCCTAAAAAATGCGAAAGATCAACTGAATCAATCATAAGTTAATTTTACTTCTGATTTATTAGTAGTTCCACTAAGTTCATTATATATTNATATATGTTAATGCCTTAATGCCAACAAAAGTGACTAAATACAAAATAACATCTTTTGAATTAAAAAGCAATAAACAACTAATCTTCGATTTTCTTCAAATTATACATGATGATGATGATCATGCTAATTTATGCTATGATTTTTAGAAAGAGCCTCAAAGCGTCTGAAAGAAGTGCCACATTTTATACAAAAATGAACGTAAAGTCTGTTTAAAATCCATCGCCGAAATAAAATCTCTATTTTCGAAACCAATAATTAAAATTGATTTAATAAAAGTCACTGGAGTTGATATTTTGGTATGGGCCGAGCGGGAATTCCACGATTTGACGGGTCACACGCCAAATCGAAATCTTTATTTTGAAATTGAAATTACTTCAATGAGAATCTGGGATTGATATATGAAGCGAAATTTCGTGAAATGACGCAATTCAACCTTATTATATTTTGAAAAATGGCAAAAAGGAGGGAAAATTCAAAAGGTGGGGTTGAGATGGGAAATTAGTATCCGAGTGAATCGAGATTCAGTCTAAACAGTCAAAATCTGTCTATAGCATTGGTTAAATCTATCTATATTTTATGCTTATTTACAAGCAGCACTGGTTATCCCTTGTTAAGCTGGTTTCTTACAGAATAGATCGTTTTCTGTATCCTTTAAAGGTACAGTTTCAGAGGTTGTTTATATTGATTTAAGAATCAACATCTATATTTGTCGATTATGTTTGTACTACGATAAACATTAGTCATTTGTCTCTTCTAGCAGATGGCTTTCATTTTGAATGATCCAAGAAGATCCTCTGAATTTATATGAAAATTGACGCCATTTAGATCGGAGAATAACTCTGAGAAATGTACGCGATTTTTGATTTTCAATTTTCGAGCGATGCTGACACTCTTATTTCAAATACAATCAGGCGTAATACTATTGAAGAGGTAGATAAGATAACCGACCTCGGGTTATTTTTAATTCTAAATGAGATTTCCGGTATCAGTTTGATTTTATCGCAGAGAAAGCGTAGAACGTTTGTTAAACGAATGACTAAAGATTTCACAAATCCCTCTACCAACAACATCCTACATCAACCTATTCTCGATTTGAGGAGGAATAGACATTGAGGTAGTTATTATGTAAATCATGCTCTAATAAAGATTAAGGCTAGCAACCTATCTTGCAGTCCTCGGTTCAATGCGAAAAGGTTGCACAAACTAACGGCAAAACTACTAAACGTAGGAGGTGTTCGAACTAGAATGATAGTAGGACCCCGGAGTCAGATAGATTCAGCAGAAACAAACCTTGGAAGATATCGCCAGGAAGAAGGAGAAACTGCGGAACATGTCCTCTGTTGGTGCGAAAACCTAGCGGAGTGAGATTCCCAGTCATGAAAGAGAAAAACCAAGGCTTGAAGGATACACACTGGAGTCCTTAACGAAGCTTTGGGATCTGATAAAAAGCCTTAAGCTTAACAAAAAGTATTATAATGGAGGTCGCACAATAGACCTATAAGACAATTTTGGTCCAGGTGCATAAGGTCGTAATAAAACCAACTCCTTGTAACCTTAATCTCGACCTTTATCCCTCGGTTAAATTAGTTTGTATTTCAAAACAGAGGCATGCGAAAGGTGCATCAAAGGACCATCCCAAAAAGTAATCTCAGAACAATTAAACCTCAGACATGTTAGAACTAGAATGATAGTTACACTGCCCACTGAGTCCTGCAGACTCCAGAGGCATATGTACAAACTCGGAGCTGCAGAAACGCTTGTGCAGATCTATTACACCATCTATTAAAAACTTGATTATGTCAATTTGAAGACCATTTTTAAGATCGTTTTGCTCTGGTGATGACCTTAAAATAATTCAAAAGGTTGGCAGTAACAATTGAATTTGTTTTTCATCCAGGCCATACCGAGATACAGACAATTCGTGAGTAAATAAGTGGTTGACACACATTAAACTGAAACTTTGTTCTGATAAGGAAAAGAAAAGCAAGTACTGAAGAAAACAAACTGATGCATCCTTAACAAAGCTTTGGGATACGATAACAAGCCTTAAGCTTAACAAAGAGCATTAGATATAATGAAGGTTGCACAATAAACCAATTTGGGACGCGGTTCGTAAGGTCGTAAAGAAAATGACTTTTTAACCTTAACCTCTCGTACAGAAAAACTTGAATTCGTTAGGTTTATTCTTCTGCGGCGACCACGATGTCGTGGGTTCGATTCCCAGCGTAGCCTCTGGAATTATCTGCTCTCTTGCCCCCAGTTAGATACTAGTAGAAAATCTACTTACTACTTTGATCAAAAAAGATGCTTTTTTGTGTCTTTCACATGATGGGGATATATTTTAATATAAGTTGTAGGGATTTCTTATGATCATTTTCAGTCTGTCTTTTTTTTAGTCATTGTATGAAACTAAAGGTTAGCCGGGCTTAATAAATGATGGTAGCTAAGTAAACCAAAATAATTGTACACCATCAATGAAATTCCGTCAATTTGCATGAAGGCGAATCGCGCTAACCCTGAAGAGGCAATTAAACCGGCTGACAAACCAATTTAATTAAAACAGCGGGGCAAACAAGCCGTGAAATTTCACCAAGGGTTCTATTAGGGTAATAGATACCTATGAAGAGGAGTTACAATTGTGGAGAAGAAGTAGCATTGGCGGGCCTTCGGCTATGTAAATTCCCCGCGTTACCCTCCTAAGTCAATTACGCGGCCCGGGCTGCCGTACATCCTCGTGCCTCTGACATTTATTCGTAAGTTCGTCTGTCTTCCCCGGGTGAACCCCGCTTCACTCAATTTATCCCAGCATTAGCTTCAGACTTATCCCATTAAAATCGGATGCAATTTTCTTCCACTTCGACTTCATGTCTCTCGTTAAGTCCTTTCGTGGGGGGGGGGCAATATCCCATGAAAGGCGGAAGTCAGTTTATATCACATCCCTGAAATCGTTTTTTTTTTTTTTTTTAGTTTTTTTATAAACAATTGCTGATACATAATAATAATGCTTGCAATAAAGAAGCACCTTAAAAAAAAACGTAAGATTTCCTGCAATTGGATGAACACGTGATAAACTGATCGAGTCGATGCTCTCTAGCCGCTGGAGTACCGCAAGGCAATGTATGAAGATTTTCCTGGTCATAGCTTTTTCCTACCAATTGCATTGCAGTAGCATAGGATATGTTCTGTCGTTTCTGTCTCTTGTAGACCTAATCGGCATTGCTTGTCTGTTAATAATCCCATTTTTCACTTTTTCTCATTGAGTTGTTTCTACGAGTGCCCTTTTCATTTGCCTCATGCCTGGTCTTGGTTGTGTTCTTTAGTTACCAAAGATTCCAGTTCTTTCTGTGTTTATGGGTTATTCCGACGTCCCTTTTTTTATCATATTTGTTGCCTCGCTACCTGCAATTCTCTCGTATGAGACTTCATTGACTCAATAACTTCATGACACACTGTGCCACTGCAGAGTTAAGCCATTTGAAGATCTCAGTTTTTTTAGGGTATTCAAGCAGTTCCAGACTGTTTTGTGTTAACTCGTAAGCTTGAAGGGCCTTTACAGCTGCCTGACTCTCTGAAAGTATGATGATGACACCAAGGACTCTCTTCCATATGAAGTACATTAATGCTTCTTTGAGATGTTTTGACTAGCAGTTCGGCTTGAAAAATAGTTGTGGTAGGGCTTCGATCACTCTTTTATATTCTTTATACCGCAGATGGACCTAGCCTACTCTTGCATCCTTCGCCAATGACACAGCAGTACTAGTCATACAGTAATTTCTAACCCTGATCCTTTGGGGTACGAGTCTACCCAGGCATTTAACCCCCCGGGTCTTGGTCGCCCACCCTGCATAATATATAATCCTGATCCTTGAGCTATACCATGGAATAAAATACACAATACAAATTTCAGACCAACACTAACAAGGTTCACTTTTGGGCTGCATGAGCTACCTAGTCTGAAGTGAAAACTTGATTTGCTGCAACGACAAAACGTAAACATTTTGCAAACTTACAGGTTGACAATCCAAGTTATTGTCGTTAAAAGCAAGTTAACAATCTGAACCGATCTAGCCGTATACGATAGAACTGTAGGGACCCATAAAACAACATCCATTCTTTCGTTCCAAAGACCTTAGGTAAATAATAACGCTCCTTATTATGTTTCAAATGCTTCATAATACTCCACAACGACCTTACAACAAGACTATCAAAATATTTCTTTGGTTTAGGCCGCGAGTACAGCAAGGCATACTTTTACCGCAGATGACCCAACTAAACCTCCCCTTGCGTCCTTCGCCGTTATTTTATCTACATTAAAAACAAACTATCAGTATGCCATGTTCTGCTTAAACAGGTTTGAAGTTACCGTGCAATACTGTGGAGTAGTACAACTTTTCCAATTCAGTCCGAACACCTAGATGTCTTCGTCCGTTTATGTCTGGAAAACAATCCACAACGAACTTAAAACTTTTATTCGAAATATTTTCCAATTTCCAATCCCACCTCGACGAACCTATAAGTAAATAATGACCGTCTCTAGCACAAATAGCCCCACGATCTCTTTTCTGAGGACCAATAGCCATTATAAGTGTAATGTAATGGGCAAATAGCATTGATTATTTGGCTCAAATTAATGCAACCATTTATTTCAATAAGCCCTCTAATACTAATCACATGGTAAAAATATATAAAATGACAACAATATTATAAGTTGTTCTTAGGTCCCTTCGATAATTTAACAATTATACCCTTCCTTAAGGGTCGTTTTACATTATATCAGCATGCAACTTTTTTTTCTTAAATTAAACAACCATTTTAAACCAATAGAACGATTTGTGTGTCATTGCTATTAGTCATTTTAACTTTATGGGTGGGTGGATGATTTGTTCTTATCTATACATCCAGTTAAGAAGTAATTGGTCGTCGGATGCCCTCCACGACTTGGAGTTGGGCAATTTATAATATAATTTTATGCAAATGGCTTGTTAAACTAGTAGATAACGAATTGTTTTCTTCGAAACTTTTTTATTGTTCGACGGAGGGATGTTATTTTTTATTTTTTTTATATTTACTTTACTCACTGCCTCGATCTGAAATAAAGCTAAGTATCGTGTATAAATTAACATTTTATGAATAGAATGGATGACAATAATTTTCAATGCCTTTCGTGTTTCTTATCTGATACGTTTAAAGTAATGAAATCCGTCCGATAGGGAAATTATACGGTTCCAAATTTGTGAAAGGGAGAAAACGGCCATTTTGCCACATTGGATAATATCACATCATTAATTACTATTATCAAACTAACCTAGATTATGTAGGGTTCCAATCTTCGTAGAGGTCATTAGACAGGTGAAAAAAGTAGACTAAATGCTGGGTTCACCGAGCTTTCGGCAACTTATAGTGCCATCATCAGGGTCTATTTTATTACAAATTCAAAATAAATACACAGTAACATACAATTAACAATTAATGTAATAAAATGATATACATACTTTCCCAACAATGAAGAAAACAATTAACATGGAAAAACTATTGTAAAAGCGTTTTGGAGCACATGGCCAGCATACTACATTTTTTACGGTAAAGTCAAATGCTCCATAACCTTAAACCTAAAACGCGTTTACAATAGTTTTTCCATTTTAATTGCTTTCTTCCTTCTTGGGAAAGTATGTATATCATTTTATTACATTAATTGTTAATTGTATGTTCCTGTGCATTTATTTTGAATTTGTAATAAAATAGGCCCTGATGAAGGGCACTATAAAGCTCGGTGAACCAGCATTTAGTCTACTTTTCTTCACCTGTCTAATGATCCCTACGAAGATTGGAACCCTACATAGATCATCTGCATCAACATATTTTAACCTCGATTAATTTTCAAGGACAGTTTTCAAGCCGTAATCAGTTACACCCTCTACCTGTTTATACGTAAATTTCTTTATTTTCCTAGAGGTGCAGAGATCAAAATCAAAAGCGATCTATTCAAAGTTCTTACCACTTTTACTTTATAGACGATTAAGTAAGTAAGTAAGCAGATAAAAGGCCAAAGCACTTCTTAACTTACTGGCCACCTTCAGTTTGAATCAACCCCCATAGACTTGCCGGACAAGGCGTCTGTGTGGGTGTGTGTGTTTTGACATTATCTGTGTAAACACTTTCCGTCAATAAATCAATAACTCAATTTAGAGTGAGAATTAAATAAGTTAAAATACTTACTACAGAAATCCAGGATAAAAAGAGACTACTTTACAAAAATCACCCAACCCCAATATAGACCAAAATGATAGGATATGACCAAATTACAAAATGAGTTTAATTGGAAAGTTGGAAGTTTCCTTGCATATAAACGAACTTGGTAACTTGATTTTCCGGAGGTCATATAACTTAACATCTGCCACGGTCGTTTAGCCGGAAAAAATACGATTGCAATCGCACACGGGCGTGTCCAGTGTACAAAGGGCGGAAAGGTATGAAGCTAAGTTGACTGACTTAATGAAAGAGCGGGGGAAGGAGACATGGCCCTAGGCCCTTCCTTATCAAAGGGACTATGCGACTCGAAACTTTATTATACAAATCCCATTTATTCATTCCATAAGTCAGCCCTTTGTAATGTCGCGGTCGGCCGAAGGGGGGCAAGACCTCCCCCGGGGCCATCATTCATCTCGCATTATCCTTTGCCCCGTGGTTTTTACCCGCAACACTTGATTCACGTCATTTAAAACAATTGGCCCCTGTTTTGTCTTTGTTTTTTCTTGATATTGAGTCACTGTGAATATACAAAACACGACAGTATTAAACAAATTTTTTAAATTCCATAATAGATGGTCAAAACTATTGTACAAATTTGCATTCCAAACAAACAAATCTAGGAGAAATAGTTAATAATTGAACAAATTCATGCGATATTATTCATTTATCTCCCCTTGATGGTGGCGAGAAGCCGAAAAACGTCTGAGATACCACAAAAGCCGTGGTGCACTACAAACTTCAGGTTCATCACACGACGGCAACTTCAACCATCTGCAAGGATAGGTCATGTCAACGAACAATGGAAATTGAAGAAGGAGATACAGGCAGATGCCATATTTGGCATGCCAATCGACACCACTATTCCAAAATATACTTTTACCAATAAGTACAAGGTATTTATACCAGAAAGGAAAGAATTTCTATTGGTAAACCGACGGCCCAAAAACGGATAAAGACACGGGAGTTGTGCTCCTCGGGATGAATCCGAAAACAGAACTAACTTTAAACTTGGGTAAATACCCTGTAGTTTTCTAGTCTAAAATCATACCAGTTGAACACTGCGCCAAAAAAATAAAAAGTTTAGTAACACATTTCAGGAAGACAGCCATTTTCTTGGACAGTCAGGCGGCACTTAAGGCTTTGGCATCATGCGAGATAAAGGCGTATGGATTGTACGGAAGCCCTGGCAGAGTTCAGTGAAACCAATGACCTGACCTGTCATGGGGCCGTGGGCAGTCGGGACTTAGACGCAATGAGAAAGTGGAATTTGGCCAAAACAAGAACCAATATGAACCTTCCCCGAAACTGTGGCTTAGCGTCTTGCCTCAAAATCACATCCAAAAATGGATCCTTAATCCAAAACCTGATGGAACAATGCCACAGGCATGAGGTACGCGAGTAGATTTACGCAAGAGACGGCCCTCCGCAAACCTTACAGAGGAAATACTGGAGTTTTGAATCAGGCTTTATTCTTGACAGAGCTCTGCAACCTAACAAGGCACTTTCATCGGATAGGCGTACAGACAGAAATATAATCATTTTTGGTATATTACTTCGCTGAATAAACGTTCTTTTTGTTTTTTTATTAAAAGAAATACTGAAATGCATTTTGTGGTGACACAGAGGAACCACCACAGACAGCTCGATCCAGGGCCTCATCACCACCCATCTCTTGCCTATCCCCCACGGTTGGTTCGAACCATGGAGAGAGTCTACATCCACCGGGGTGGGGGAAAGAGGATATATCCAAAAATGGAGGAGGTAGAGATTGGTTTCTAGCCTGGAGATTGCTGGATGGTCGATGACTGGCTGCCTGCTGTATCGAAGAGAAAGGGAGAAAACGAGGACGTTTCCCCGACAGGACCACCCCACGGCACCGGACTACCTCAGGAAACATAGGCAGACTTCATTTTCTTCGCTCGCCCCCCTATCTCAGAAGACAACCCCGAATTCAGAGACCATTTAATATAGCGTTAAACAGTAGTAAAAATAAAAATTCTTGTGTACTGGCAAAAAATTTGAATCCCGAACTCATCCTTGGTCCCCAGCTTCTGAGAGTAAAAACCACTACAATTTGAACGGAGTGGTATAAATGGAGCAAATAATCAATTTCTGTTAAAGTTCCAATTTGATAAAACGTCCTTGTTATGATTGATAAGGAGCGTGACAGGTAAATCATTGGTCATATTAAACAATTTGCAATCGGCTATCGATTTCCTCGAAACTACCTTTTGGCCAACCCCGTTTCGATGAAGTCGGAACTATTGTGTCAATCCTTCCAAAGAGTTGACAAATGAAGTTGGAAGTAAAAACGCCGCTATCAATATCCATCTCTCGCGCCCTCTGTAAATCAAACTTGACAAAAAAAAACTTGTACGAACTCTCCCTTAACCTTTTTCCATAGCTCAATGTCATATTCACTTTCGGCGGGAGAACTGTCATGAATCATAGCTCCGAATAAAAAGGGCAGGCCTTAAATGAAAAAACTTGAATCCGCCATTTCTGCACAACCGGTGTCATATTTATGCTCTACTTTTTTGAAAAACATTGTTAGCCCCTCTCACTTCCCCCCTCGGATGGAAATTTAATACTAAGCACAGATCGAGAGTGCTTCATATTAATTAGACAGCCAATCGGTCGCTGAACATTATTGCATCTCTGGGTATCCAATACAGATAATTAGCTTCATGAATACTCCAATAATATTGTTCACTATCCCTCGTAACTTGGTTAATTTATTAAATAATGACCAAACGTTGCTCATGTTCTAAATTGTTTTCCTCTGTAGAACTGTGTACATCTTTTGTTTTGTAATGAAAAACTACTATTTCTGTGTTCAAAAAATTTACAATTGTAGTAAAATATTGAATAATAAGGTAGTAATCCTTCTAGCCCAAAATAAAATATTAAAATTAGTAGATAAAAAAACCATCTCGGTTCCTAAAACATTGTCAGGAATGCAAGTACATACCGAATTTTAAAACATATTTAAAATGTTTAAAGAAAATAGAAACTAGGTTAAAATTTATCAATATTTTGAATATTCAAGCAATAATCTAGGTAGCCCAAAATAAAATATTAAGAATGGTTATTCAGAAATCGTGAGATGCGGGTCTGGTGTGATGTAGGTTTCAGAAAAACATTTTCTTTATCGTGCCAACGTTTCGATCTTTATTGAGATCTTCTTCAGGGCTCAAAGTGTTTGTCTTCTGTGTAATTGTGCCATTCTTGGGTGTAGTGTCGAGAGTGCCCATCTCAGATGATCTCAATAAAGATCGAAACGTTGGCACGATAAAGAAAATGTTTTTCTGAAACCTACATCACACCAGACCGCATCTCACGATTTCTGAATAATTATCGATTAACGGTCACTAATCACCACACATTAAGAATGGTACAAAAAATCCGTCTTGATTCATCAGAAATTGCCAGAAATACAAGTGCATACCTTATTTTAAACAAAAATTTAAAATCTTTAAAGAAAATTGAAACTAGGTTAAAACTTATCCAATATTTTGAATATTCAAGCGATAACAGGTAGTCGAAAAAAAAATTAACAGTTGTGCATGAAATCCGTCTTGATTCGTCAGGAATTGCCAGGAATACAAGTATATACTGTATTTTAAATAAAAATTAAAAATATTTATAGAAAATTGAAGCTAGTTTGAAACTTATCCAATATTTTGAATATTCAAACAATAATCCAGGTAGTCCAAAAGAAAATATTAAAAATGGTGCATAAAATCCGTCTTGATTCGTCAGGAATTGCCAGGAATACAAGTATATACTGTATTTTAAATAAAAATTTAAAATATTTATAGAAAATTGAAGCTAGGTTAAAATGTATCCAATATTTTGAATATTAAGGTAACAATCCTGGCATTCCAAAACATATGCTGCTATTTTGGTTTTCTATTATCATATATCATTATTACATTCGTTATTATTACGAAAAAGCAAAAAAACCGTCACTTGTATTTATTTGTTGATAACTTGTGGTTTACCATTATAGAGTGTCACTAATCCTTTTGCACTCGTTAGATAAATAATAAATATAAAGATAATAAAAATAAATAATCATAAAAGATAATAAAAAAGAAAATCAATTCAATTTCATCCTTAAATTTTTTTTTCTTAAAAGCATGATTTTAAGTCGTGAAGATTTAGCCCGGGCAGATGATTTTTGGCCAACGATATATTTACATAGCTCAAGTCCTAGATCTACCGCGCTCTACCATCCAGGATGATCTAAAGCCACCGGATGTCTTAATCGAAGAGAAGTGGCCGTACAGTGGTAGAGAAGATAGATGGTTTTATTGCCCTTACCGCACTACGGAACCATCATTTGAAGACTTCTTGATAGGTAGTCAATTCAAGCGGTCCACAATGTAAATGTGAGCTATAAAGCAGTCATCAGAAGGCTTCGTGAGAATAGGTCCCGCATCAGGTTTTCTTCTAATGGAGAAGAAGACTATTTGCAAACCGCTATCTTCCTTGGAAGTGCCGGTTTGGTTTGTGCCAATAAGACGAACCGTGTGTGGTGAAAACGTGGAGAACGATTTGCTCCATGTGCCATGCGTGAGTCACTGCCTTTTCAAAGACAGTCGGTTATGGTATGGTCGATTCCATGGTACATTGAGGACGTTCTTCTGTGAGCTGTGTGCCCATTTGCTCAATTTATTATGGACTATTTCATGTTGCATTATAATACAGCTCCAGTTGTCACCAGGAGGATGTAGGTTTTACAATAATGAATTGGCCAGCATGTATTCCCGACTTGAATCTCATAAAACACTCGTTTTGTTGTAGAGTAGTTGTAGAAGAATGGTTAGGGATGGTATTCTATTTCACAAGATGAAATCCTATTGTTATTTACCCGAAGCCTAGGAAACTTTTCCTATTTATTTTTTTCCTCCATATTGCATATTTTTTTATGAATCTTCTTCTAGTCTTATAATTTTTTTTAAATTGTAATTATCTTCTTATCGTCATTGGGACAGTTTAACAGACTATATTGTCCATTTATTTCAATGGTTAAGAGTATTCTTGGCTAATGCGTTGTCCTAATCAGACCTATTTCAACCAAAACAAATGTAGTGAAATTACACACCTGAAGGATAGTCTTCACGACCTTGTACCTAACGCAAACATAAAATTTTTCTATTTCGTAAAAAATTAGTCAATTCCCATCCAAATCTTTCAGTGTCATCGTCAAATAATGAACACATTGTTTAAAATAATACTGCCAAATTCATACACATACCGCTAAATTTTATTCATAACATTACAGAAAATTTAGTTAAATGTATTTTAATTGAATGAATAAGATCGTATAAGAGAACTGTAACAAGAAGTCGATCCAACATTCACGAACTGGTGTAATTTGTCGCATAGTTTGTGGACCGGTATCTCCTCATCCACTGCCCCTCCATTCCATCACAGATCCTAATACGCATTGTTGTATCTATTCCAAGAGCTGTTCAAAGACTTTCCAGGACTTCAAAAAAGTTAGTTAATTGGATCTGTATTTTTCACCTCGAAGACTGGCTGATAATTCTCAATCTGATTGTAATTGTTACGGTATTCCTCTTCTCTGTTTATATATTTTAAAAAAACTACATGGAATGTTTTGCTAACACAAAAATAAAAAATTTCAAAACAAAATTGTAAATGATTATGTTATATAAAGATGAATTTTAGTTTAATTCAATTATTCATACTCACACAAAGTGTAGTATGAATTCTTGTATTGTAGTGTCATGTTTCTTAAACACTTGGTGAAATTATTGTGAGATGTGAATTTGTATCCTGCTGTTTTTATAAGATTGTGACAGGGAAAGCGGAGTCGTGAATGGGTTTTCTAATTCGGGCTTTATGCAAATGTACAGTTACTAATATTATTTTAAAAAATCCATTACATTTAGTGGTTATTGACCAAATTACTTCTTTTCAATTGATTAATCTTTTTACTTAAGATTTCGGTCGAAATGAAAAAGCTAGTGTCACGAGCGGGATTCGAACCCACGACCTTCGTGTCAATAGGCCGCTGCTCTAACCACTGGAGCTTTCGTGACTTCGATCCACTCGGACACAACTCCCCATCTCAACCTACAACCTTTCGAATTTTCCTTCCTTTATGCCTTTTTTTTTTTTTTTTTTTTTTTAAGTTGAATTATAAAAAGTTAATTATCATGTATAATAACATATATACAAACTTTATTATTATATATATATATATAATTTGTTTTATGATGTTGGCTTTCCTACGGCTGAGTTTGCGTGCGTCGGTAATTGTGTATGTCTGAGAAATACATATAACCTGACCACTTCTCACTACTTCAACCACTTATTGAACCAACGGTCCCCAAACAACACACGCTAGGTTGGACTGATCGGCACTGGTCACACACAAATACGTGTTTAGTAAGGAAATGTGGATATGAAGCCGAAACTTAATCGAGCCAAACGCAAACCAGCGAGAATAGGCGGACCCAGCGTTGATCAGTTCGGCATGTATCCAGTCGCAGACCAACCGACACCACCGACTTTTTTCTTTTCTTTATTACTTTTTATTTTTTTACGAGGGTTCGCAACAGCAGAGGTCATGTAAACCCTCAGGGTGCCGGTGTTTTTGAAAAAAGCCCATTTGTAAGTATGTCGGATTCGAATGCAGGGCCGCTGGATTCGAACCCGGGACCTTTACCTTACAGTGATGAGCGCCGTGTCAAAGACTAAACCTTGCGGACTTACAAATTTACAAAATAGACAAACGCCGAAAACACAAATGCCGACACTTGGCCAATTATATTATCATCAGTTATTATCAACAATCGAACGTCAAACCCAACGTATCGGCAAAGATCCCAAACTGCGATTACCGGCTAATTAATAATTCAGCGGACAATTCACGGCTGGTGTTTACCGCTATCGCAACATCTGTACCGCCGCCGGGCCTCCCTCTCATGGAATTCACTGTGAAATAATAATTGTTATTGCCCACACCGGCTTTATCCGGTTGACAGATACTTTACCAGATAGTGGGCACCGGTTATCAGACTAGATAAATGGCATTTGATAACAGCCATCGGCCCATTCGCAGTTTTAACAACACCAGGGCAGCACATTCATCTCAAAGCGCCCCTGCTAATTTCTTGGGGTACTTAAAGCGCCAAAATATGGTTATTGGGTCCTTTAAAATTATTCTTTTCATTAAACATCTCTTTCTTATAAGTTGATTAATTTTTTTACCGTTTGAAAATTTGTTTCTCTTTAACCTTAGGCACCGATCATATAGGGTTAAATCATGCTAATGGTTAAAAATTTGACAATACTCTTTTTAAAAAAAGCTTAAAAGTAACAGGAATAAACGTCCCTTGTCGTCGCTTGATATGTAAAAGTTATCCGAATACCGCAAACTTACTTTTGTATCAAACATGTCAATAGTTTCGCTTGTCAGTAGATAAAATGTTGACAGAAGGATAAGTTTTTATATCAAGTCCGGTCCGCTTATCTCCGCTTACGGTTGTCAGAATCGTTCGGCTTGAGCCCTCATATGGGAAAAACAAATCCTGTCCGAGTGTCCATTTCGACCTTTACCCTTCGGTCGGACTGTTCGAACACAATAAACAAATTCTAAGTGAAATTATTGGTCAAATTAAAATTGTGTCTACAAAGGAGAAGTATTCAGTAAATGGATCGAAAACGAATTAAGTAACCAAATCAGGCATTTCTAGGCAAGCCCAAAACATGAGCAATCAAATACATTAAGGAAATACACCTCGGTCTTTCAAGCTGAAATTCATGCCATAAACGCTTGTGCCTTAGAAAATGTTAAAAGAGATTACATTGACAAAAAATCTTCATCAGATAGGATAGGCACCTATAAAGCTTTAGCATGTTAAAAAAAATATTATTCGTTGAATGCATCCAAATTCTCCCAAATCTGGGGAAAAACCACAGCCTGATAGTTTTGGTACCAGAACACAATTTTAAGTAACGAAAACACAACTGGACAAGGAAGAATGTGCACCTATAAATACACGGCTCTGAACCTATTCTTTGACAACAAAAACAAACAGAGAAACCTTCATCACACAATGGATCCAAAAAGACGGATAAACTTCAGAGGTGCTAGGCAGAGTAAACCGCGTAAACCAAATTAAACGAGATCAAAAATTCAAGTTTTTAAAAAAAAATTTAATTATGATGATTAGGAAGAAAATTTATCAAAATATCGGAATAACTTTATTTAAAACGTTTATGAAAGGTATTGGTCGAGATAAAAAAGTCAGCGTCCCGATCGGGATTCGAACCCACGACCATCGGCTAAATATGCTGCTACTTAAACTGAATACGCTAATTAAACTGAAGATATCTTCACGAAAGCTCTCCTTGGCCATTTCATTTGTCGCCGAGAATCAAATAGATTACACGACATTTGAAAAATGGCAAAAAAGAGGGAAAATTCAAAAGGTGGGGTTGAGATGGGAAGTTAGTGTCACAATAGCTCAAGTGGAAGAATAGCGGCGTATTTAGCCGAAGGTCGTGGGTTCAAATCCCCCTCGTGCCACTGGCTTTTTTATCTCAACCAATACCTTTCATAAACATTAATTAATTGAAAAATGTTAATTGGTCAATCGGACCACGAACTGTAATGGATTTATTTAAAACAATTAAGTTTAACAAACAATTTATTACATGGTCTACTCATAAAATTTAACTAACAATTTACTACATGGTTTTGCTCAAAATTATGAATCACGATCAAAAGATTTGCGATTGTATTGTGTTTTGCGTTTTTTGTATTGTGGCGTGCGCTTCACGTCGAATAGATGTCCACACCCTACCAAAACGAGACGAGGTGTCGGGTGTGTTCCCCGCTTAAGGCTACAGAAAAACAACCGTCCCCAAGACTGGCAAACTCATTGCTACATTTACTAGTTAGAAGACTCAGAGGAATGATGAAGAGTATTTAACTGGAAACTAAGAAAACATCTACACAACATGAATATACTCAGTGATGACCCCATTTATAGGTTATGCTTTGGGGAGGAAGAAACAACCACCCATGTCTTCTTCCAACAAGAAATCTCAATGGAGACAAACCTTGGTTACAAAGAGAGCCCAGGGAAAGGAATTATAGAACAGTGAATGAACTATTACTTTTTAAAATAACGATCGAGTAAATACACCTGATCTATGGAACTATGAACTATGGAAGCCAGAAGGCTGGAGCGCTCGGGGCACAAAAACCCCCAATTCCCAGTATCCATCATTAAAATTAAAATCAGGGTTAAATTCAGAAAAAAAAGGACAACGTTGTATTTAATTTGATTAGTTTTTACAAGTAATTCAACTGTCGATTGTTAGTTCCTTTTAGAGCGAGCCCCCAAGTGCTATATTTGTATCGCTTTGTAAATGTATCAAGGCAAAAGCTAAGGACCAGATACGACCACCTATCGATCGGCTGGTTCTTTAATAAATATGTTTTGACCCAGGCCAAAACCGGTTTTCTTAGTAGAGATTAGGCAATACCGAAAAAAAGGATAAAGTGCCATTTTTATCAAGGTGACCTCCTTTCACATATCCAAAAGGTCACATGTATTCCGATATCTGCTTACTACGTGTGAATTTTTGAAATTTCACACTTGCAACTTGTACTTGTACTTTGTATTGTCAAAAACGTTAAGGACATCATTCATTCTTTACCTAATTATTGTGTTAAAAGGAATCATATTTTTTTCCAAAATTGTTATGCGTTGTGCAAACTTATTGGCAAAACTTACCTAAATGGCAAACTTTTTTCTTTTTCGTCTCATCTTTTAATTATTACCTCTTTTTCAATGTAATTAGAAATTTTAAAATATCCATTTATGGTATCACCATATAGCATTCTACTACTTCATACGTTTAAGTCCGAATTTTATGAAATTGTCTAATGTATTTGAAATTTTCTTTTTTTTATAAACCTGTTAGAAAGAAAGAAATAATTGAAAAATAAATTAATCTTAATATACAAACCTCATAGGGAAGAGGGAGGGTCGCATTTGAGAGGTTTTCAGACGTGGTAAATATGGGGTGTATGCATTTTTTACCCAAGAGATTTTCCATGTGAGCGAAATGTTACTGTTATTTATCACATGTATGTCTCTATGCGTATAGATGTATATTTTTGCTTCAGTTTATAGAAGAAGAAAAAATTCGTGATGGACCTATAACTTGAACTGTTTTTCTCTTTCATATGTCTAGATATCATCTATCGAACCACAAAACGTCTACGAGTTAGCAAGTAGAATGGCGGTAGCTTAGTAGACTTTATATAATTAGTTTAAAAGAGAAGATAACTTTCTGCATTATTTTGATGTAGAAACTTCGTATGTCGAGCTGGTGGCAACCTAACCCGACTCAAAAATTCTGGCCATTGTATTTCAAAAGGAAGGACATCCTTTTTTTTAAAACGTGGGTTTGCAACAGCAGAGGTCATGTAAACCCTCAGGATGCCGGTGTTTTTGAAAAAAAAAAAAGATTTGTAAGTATGTCGGGTTCGAATGCTGGGCCGCTGGATTCGAACCCGGGACCTTTACCTTACAGCGGTGAGCGCCGTCTCAACGCCTTAACCGTTACGGCCACCGACGCCCCCTAAAAAGATGCCAAACAGCACGCGGTGTCCCCAGGCGGTCACCCATCCGTGTACTAACCACGCGCGATGCTGCTTAACTTCGGTGATCGGTCGAGAACCGGTGTATTCAGCATGGTATGGACGTTAAAAACAAAATAATGGGCAATAAAGGATGCAATGAACGTTAAAAGAGACAGTCACGATTCGTTGACAACTTAAAACTTTTTAATAATGAGTCCTAGGCCTGTACAATTTTAGCAATATTGTTGCTTTGTAAGTCTCATGTTTGTAATCTTATATAGTTTTATTTGTAGTCTGTACTCATGCCAATGCTGGCACTTAGTGAGAGGGATTAAGGCACAAGGAGATCTAGAAGCCATCGTTAAGGCATCTTAAGGGCTCGAGCTGTAGGGCAAGGAAGGATCGAAAGGTTGGATGGAGAACGGATCAGCTCGTTGACAAAAGGAATTAGGTTGTTGTGGATAGTGAGGTTGGTGACGTAGTAAGGATGTTGGGTGGCAAGGTAGAACCTCACAGTTACACTCCTTATGTCCAAAATGTTCGTAGTAGTCTTGTACAAGGTTAGTTTAGTGTTGACGGATTTTGGTCCTAGAAGTCTTCGTAGTTGCCCAAGCCTTTTGTTAAGTTGTATCTTAAGTCATGTAGGAATCCACGTCAGTTTCCTGTCTAGGTACATTCCTTAGTATTTTACTTGAATGGAATTCGGTATCGCCTTCTTGTTGATGTAGTCAAGAGCAAGAATGTTTTTTTCAATGTGAACGTGTCTTCCATTTTTTACACCAATCTTCGATAAGCTCAAGGTGTCCTTGGATGTTGGAAGAAGCTTGGATAGGATCCGAATTAGGGTACAAAATTTCGTTATCGTCCACATAAGTTGTGATGATGGTTGTGCAGGTAGGTCAGCAATACATATGATAATGTATTGGACCAAGAACGCTCCCTTGTGGAACCGTCAAACTTTTTCATTTTACTTGCCCATTTTTTTCTTGTAACCCTAAACAAAAATATATAGTTCTGCCATTCTCACAAGAGTATTACACACTTATTAATTAGAAAATGTAATTTCGTTACAAGAAAGACAAATTTAGTTTTAAATAATGAAACAAAACCTTAAGAACATACAACATTAAAAGTTTACAAAATTTTAATTAAATACGAATATTAATTTTAACTAGCTTCAGAGGTGAATATGTCTATTTAATTTTGCTTTGAAATCGTTTAAATAGTGGAAATAGTCTCTGGGGACAGTCTATACACCACATCCCACAACTCTCGTCTTCAAAAGCTCAAGATTTTTTTTATTATATTTTTTATTTATTTATGTAAAAACCTATCCATCCATTACTTAATGTTTTACTGTACATATTTTCTATACACAACCAGGTGATTATGGCGCGCAGGTCGGTACAACAGTATATAGTTTTAATGTGTATGTCTTTCTTTCTATGTATGTAGTTATCTATACATTTTCATAAATATAGATCCATCTATCGATCTAACTTGTTCATAATTTTTTATTTATTAGTAGGAATCTTTATCTCTTTTTTAAAAAATTGTTATTTGTTACTGTTTTTGCGAAATGAAATTTTAAAAACATATCAAGCATTTAATATTGTCCCACTTTTTCTCATGGTATCAATGCTATTTAAAAACTTTGTTTCGCAGTCACGTAGTCTCACCAGATAAATATCGGCAGAACCAGGCTGTCCACTCGAATTCATTTTTAATTCAATTTTGTCAAAGGCGGCTCTGAAAGTTTCACTATTCTCCGATTCTTCGTACAAGTAGAAAGTGACCATTGCGAAAGTTGAAAGTCGTCGGATGTTCGTGCTTTTAAAATTAAAACGGACCAAGAGTGTTACGAAACTTCGATACCTCCCGCCATACAAGCAATTTCCCCTTTTGAACCGTCAAAACCGAAAATTCAATTTAGTCACATTATCGCGGAAGTTTAATTCGATTTAACGACGACAATCCCAAGAGCAAAGCCGTGTTTAATGAGAAAATACATTCGCGGTTTAAATTATTATTTCACCCTTGTATTTGGAGACAGCATCTGCCGTTTCCCACGGGTGTACAAATAATTCCTCTAAATTGTATAACAACAAACCCCTTTTTCAAATAATCGTGTATATCAAGCCGTAATGAAGTATTTTATTATGCTGATTTGACAAAATACGACAAATTGGCCGTACATACCAAATTAACACGCATTACTATAATAAGACTTCATAATACACTTTCCGACTAGTACCAATTAGGATCTGATTTATTTAAAATACAAAATTAAACTTTCTAATTAAATTGTTTTATAATAAATTGAAATTTGTGTGATAGTGGTTACACAGTTTCAGTAAATTACACGATTTGTTAATTTTTTTACAATTATGAAAGGAAGTTAACAGTATTAAAAATCCCTTTAAGAGATTTTATACGTTTTTTAATTCGTCGTTTTGATATGTTTTAACGGTATAAATCCATTATATTTAGTCTATTGACCAAATTACTTCTTTTTTTAAATGAAAAAGTTAGTGTCACGAGGGGAATTCGAAGCCCCCCCCAGCCGAATGTCGTAAGTTCGAATCCCGCTCGTGACACTAACTTTTTCATTTCAAACAAAAACCTTACGTAAAAAGACTATTTATAAAGATCTGTTCGTGAGAATTTCGTTTCAGCATTTATTGTTATTTTATGCTATTCCTGGTTGAATAAAGGAAGAGAACCAGAGAGAGAGTCATGCTTGCCGAAGAATTACATGAATCTAGATAGAATTAGTTCTTTATAAAAAAGAAAGTACAGTTCTTTATACTGTTTGTGATGAGAAGAGTAGAAAGGTGGTTGAACTGGTGATGACGTGGACTTTAAGCTGAAATATTTGGATTCGGTTTCGGTTAGATTGCTTGGGAGTAACCCTGAGTCAACCTGTAATTCCAGATCCTATTCACAGATCTTCGACGAGTTATTTTAGATATGACGTATTAAAGGTTTTTATCCAGTGTTTGATTAAAAATGTATAAAGAAGCATTAAAAGGAGCATATTATACGGAGGGATATGGATAAAAGAGGCGGCCCCAAGGCCTTCTGCTCCTAGACATGAGTGAATCTATTGTGCTCCCCTGTTTTCATAAATCACTGTCCAGCTACAGGTTGTTAATCAACGTCCACAGCCTTTCCAGCGACTCCTTAATGTAAGATTTTGCTTGTGGCTTTTCCCGTCCTAGTTGCAAGTACCTGCACCAGCTTTACTTAATCTGACAATTTTTTTTTTTTTTTTAAATGGAGTTACCAATTTGAATTAACATCATTAGATAATTAAATAAAAGGTAATTATATATCAAACAAATAGTCATATCATCAAACGTAAAGTCGTTTTACTTAATCTGGACGAAGAATTGAATAAGGAATCAAAAGCCTGTAAGATTACTTCACAAAAACTAAAAACATCATAAATTGTGTTCTGCAGTCTCCTTCTCTTCCTGGCAATATCTGCACACTGTTTCTTCTATCTGTACTTTTATCCGGTACCTGCGCTTTCGTAAGTGGCAGTGCCCTGTGACGAGTCCGACCAGAATCCTAGTTCGGTTGCGGTTGCCTTCCAGTAATTCCTTTGTAGGTTTTGCGGTTGGCCTTTTGTTGAATCTCTTCGCGTGCCTCATGCCTGTGGTATTGTTCCACAAGGTTTTGGACTCATTAAGGATCCATTTTGAGGTATATCCTCTTTTATGACAAGACTGGTCAGCATGCCTACTTTTCCTTGCCTCTACGACACGAATGCCCAGGGTGCCATGCCAAGGTCAGGCATTAGTGACGCTGACTTCCGCCAAGGCCTCCTTGCAGGTTCAAACACTCTTTGCCTTCAACTCGCATGAGACTAGGACAATTAGTGCTGCCTGACCGTCAGAAAAGATGGCTGCATTCCTGGATGTATTCCTAGCCTTTTTATTCCCTTGGCTCATTGTTCAATTTCGTTCTTTCTTTCGTTCATTCTTTAGATTCATCCCGAAGACTCCAGCCCCCATGGGAAGACTTTAGGCTTGGATTCGGTTACGTTAGATTCGAACCCCTGAATCTCTAAGCCCAGATACTATTCACTACAAATATCTTCGCCATTGCCATTTCAACCTTGGTAGAGAGAACTCAGTGGATTCCAGATTGAGAAAAGGAAGACTGGATGAGGGTTAGAGTGAGTTTAAGCTTGCTAAGGAAATTTCCAAAAGGAACATGGCCGTATTATTTTAGAAAGTAATATCAAATTCTTTATATAGTATTTGATTAGAGATGTAGGTAGTTGCATTGGTGATGAATTTGGTCGGTTTTTGGGCTGAATGTTTGGATTCGGTGTAGGTTAGATTGCTAAAAGCCTGAATACAACTCTCCAAATCCAGATCCTATTTGCAAGATATCTTTCAGCCTTTTTGGAGGGTATTGTGGATCGAGTGAAAAGTAAGCTTGCTCCAAAAAAATAAGACTCGGGAGAGTTATTTCAGAAATGAAACAAAGCGTTTATCTAGTGTTTGATTACAAATGTAGACAAGAGCATCGATGGTGATGCAGAGGACGGGCTTAAATAATTGCTTTCGGCTTAGATTAGATTGCGTAGGAGTCCCCCTAAGTTCAAGCCCAGAAGCCAGTCTCAAGAGATCTATTTGCTACAACCATTACAGGCTTTAGAGAGTTCAGGTAGTGGATTTGGTTGAAGAAAGAAAGAGTCAAACGATTGGAATGAACTGTAAGCTCACATAGGAGCTGATTTTTAGAGGAAGGAGTGTTGGTAATGATGGCAAAAGTTTTGGGATTATAGTTTGGATTCTGTAGCCTACATAGGTTAGATTATGGTCTTCTAAATGGTAAGGTTATTATTAACTTCGATTTACAGTACATTGTTTTCGACTGTGTTCAGGTTTTACCTTGTCACTGTGTTGAATGCAATTACGCAGGTTTGTTGACACCTTTTTTAGGTTAAAGTTTACATCATACTTGTATTTCTCTTGTAAATGGAATTAAAGTGAAATTCTTGAAAGATGTTAGGATGGATGCTGAAATCATTGGTGGCTAATTGTCCAGGTAGGTGAATTTATGAAGGGTCGCACTAAAAGCACTATTTTCTGAACACCCTTTTTGACAGGTTAGAGTTTCGAGGAAAAAACTGATTTCAGTTCTAGGTTGAAGTTAAGACCTTGTCAAAGGCAGCACCAGCATAAATATGAATTTAATATTGTATACTGTTGCAATTATAACGATAATATTGTAATAATTTTAAACACTATGGTGTGGCTATTGTACATAGTTATATCACCTACAGTCAGACCAAAAGGCTTGGAAGTTGTAAGACAAAAAGCGTCTTAATAAGTTTTCAAACTTGATTTTCAGCTAGTTGAAATTATGTTATGTTTTTAAGGGGTAGCAACTTGACAAGCTAGAATAAATGCTAAAAAATAAAAAGAAGTACAATTCCATAGCGTTGGTTGGAGGAATCTTGTGCGGTTCTTTCCACTATCCTTGGTGACATTAAGAATGGTTTAATCAAGGAACAGCCGGGAGCAATGAAAATAAAGATTTTATTACGGTTTCTGAGCAAATGCACCGAGACACCCTGTTATAGTCGTGGTTCAGACGGTGCGTTTCTGAAAACCTACTCTCGTCTTTCAACGGAATCCGGCCAGATCCCAACGTGATCCTGTGATCCAGAATCATAATCGAAACGGGACTCTCAAAAAAAAGGAATCAGATCCGAAGAACAGTTTTTAAAGCGATCAATCCCCCTCCCCCGGCCAAAAAGAAAATAGAGAAGTCTGGACGTAACGGAAACACTCGAGGGCACGTGAGGAATCTTAAAGGTCTCATACCGGTCCGGCGACTTTCAACTGAAAAGCCATGTTCCTTTTTTCTTTTTATTCCACTCCGAGTACTCCTGACTCATATTTCAAATGTAGAGCAACGCTTTGAACTCGGGTTGTTTGTAGATGTTCTAACAAACACTCTTATATTGGTCAAAAACATCAAGCACAACTATCTAATTCCATTAGTTTCGGGTGATTTGAAAATATCCAGTAATCCCGTTCTTGAAGAATCTTCCTCTTGAACAAAATTTAAACTACTACTCAACTCACTGTTTATCACCAGTTATAAAAATAAAAAAGTATATACTAAAAATATTATAAAACATACAATTACTAATTTTAAACCTATTTTCCCCGTTCTTTTACAACCATGATTTTTTAAGTTATTACATAAAAAAGGCCGTACTCCTCTTACACCGCCACCCATATGGCACCCCCTGTTTTATTTCCATCTTTATTACTTAAACGACTTCTTTACGTAAAAATCCTTCAAACAAAATGTTTTCAGACCATTGAACAAACCAGATTATTAGGTATCGTCGATTTTCTAAGGAGTTTCTGTAGAGACAGAAAAATAAGAAAGTATAATCAATTATTATCTTTAATTTATATTAATTAGTATTTTATATAGGAATTTATATATATAAAATATTATACTTTGCAAATTTCAGCAAATGAAAGTGGGTGAGATCTGAGGCTTATACTTAACATTTAAATCAATTATTTAAGGACTTCCAGTGATTGGGCATTTATTTTGTAAATACGAAAATAGATTGAATCATATGACCTCTCACACTGCACATTCACGCTAATAAATAGATTCACTCTGATCATAAGCTAAGGACACAAAACTATCATTACTGTACAGGGTGTCCTGTTTAGATGAGCCGGATGAATTTCTCTTCAACCAATGACGTTATAAAAAAACATAATAAGTCTATAATATTTTTTAGTCTAGTTTCAAATGTTTATCTTTTTTTTGGAGAAAAATTATGCAGGGTATCTCAGGCACACTTCAACTCCAAAATTTCAAATACGACCCTGTACATCCTGATGTACCATTTTAAAGGTTTTTTTGGTGCGATCGGATTTTACATTGGTCAAACAATGACAAAGTTACGGCAAAAAGAAACCGGCAGGGTAATTTCGACGAGGCTGTGAATATTTTACTGTATGTTCGCAAAAAATCTGAATTTTTCTCTACGAAATGTTGGAAGTGTTTCAGGTTTTTCAAAAAATAAAATTAGAAACTCCAGACTTATAATTTTAAACCGTATCTTGTTCAGGGACTTCGGGACTGATTATGTCAGGCGCCTAACGTTTCTTGCACAAATGTCGATTTGGGTGGCTGAAGAAAACGTTCTTCCATTCAATGGACTGATGAATCCAAGTTCACCTCTAATGGCGTTCAAAACCGTTGGAATTTTCGAACTTAGGCAGAGGAAAATCGTAGAATTTCATACTCTTGTCATCATCAGGTCGTTTTTACAGTACCAACGTTTGGTGTGGACTTCTCGTAAATAAATTAATTGGGCTTTATTTCTACGAAAATAATTTAAATGTTGCTCAGTTCCTCAATTTTTTGAGGGAAGTTTCACCAACACTATTCGATGATGTTCTTCTGGAACAACGAGAAATAATGATTCTCCAGCTTGATGGATGCCCCGCACACAATTCTTTTCAGGTGAGACGTTATCTGAATTGTACACTTCCTGGGATGGGTGGTAGGACCTCATCTGTTTTCCTCCTCGGTCACCCGATTTAACTCCAATTGACTATTTAAAAAATAGTGTCAACACCAATCATAACCCAGCAACCTCATTTGAAGACCTGGGGCAAAGGTTAGAAAATTCTTGTCAATTCATGTCTCTCTTGCTCTGAGCGCAGGTGAAAAGTGGTTAAAAAGAGCAAATTTTTGCATCGTTATGCAAAGCTGCAGTTCGAATATGAAATATGATTAATAAGTAGCAAACCAAATGACTGTCTTTTCAAACTTTTGGTAAAAAGTTCATCATTTTTTCACCAAATTAAAATCTGATTGCACCATTGTTTGCTGCTTAAAAACCCTTTAGAATGATGTGTGTATAAGAATGCATAGTGTCGTATTTGAAATTTTGAAGTTGAACTTGACCTGAGGTACCTTGTATAATATTTCTCAAAAAAAGGTAAAATTTTGAAACTATACTAAAAATAGAAAAACCTGGATAATAAAAGAACTCTGTTTCCTCCAAGAATCGGAACAGGGGAACTAAATACTCGCTGCTGTGCTCAAGTAAAATTCTTATATTGCATTGTGTTCTTACGCGCTCACTATAGGGAGCCAAGGAATTGTACCCTTCAATCAGGTGGGACACATCATCTCTGTACACCGGATACAAACGCGAGCTTTGATCCATAAGCGTCCGTATGAAAATGTAGATGAAGGTTTGAAGTTTATTATTGAAAAAATAATTTTGTTGTTTTTATCAATTGAATAGTCGGGAATCACGGACTTAATAGAAATTCTTAGGGCGTAAACACGCGTAACTGAAGAAGCCCGAAGCGGAATTAATAAAAGGAAAAAAGCCGGAAAGCACTTATGCACTAATTGGCCAATTAGCAAGTTTCCTTTTCAGTTTTTAATAAGTTGAACCGAATACGCAATCGTGACATTCCGCCGGATAAAAGGAAAAAAGAAATACATCTTGAACACGATGGCACTTGGAACGCTTATAAATCTTAATCTACCACTGTATATTTCGCCGGGAAGGATGCAAATATTTAACAGTTTACGATACACCAGAGCCTAAGCGTTCCTCAGCCGAGTAAGGAAAGCCAATAATGAAAATCCCAAGGCGTCTGACGCAGTACAAATATTTTACCGCTTTCCTCTGATCAGCATTTTAACACCTCATTGAGAATTCTCTCGGATATGTCAAGAGGGCGACCCTCTTTTCCTTGAGGGTAAAACTCTTTGACTGCCTTAGACCAACCGACCGATGTGGCTAACAAATCGAAAAAGCTGTTCTACTCTTGTTTTTTAAAACAGAAAACCTAGAAAAAACGTGTTTAAAACGTTCTGATTAACAAATCACCTAAAAGCTAAAGAGATGAATATTTATGCTTTTGTTAATCAATATTGTATAGTTATACATTTTTTAATTATAGTTTTATCAGGGGAAGAAGCTTAAAAACACGTTTTAGTTTATGTTGAAATAACGACTAGACGATATAAGAATAATAAGCACTAAAAAAATAGACTTTTTTGTACATTAGCATCTAAATAAAGAAGAAAAGGAAAGAAGATAATTCACCAAGAGAATATACAAAGTATACAAAGGTATGCAAGGGTATGCAATGCTAAGGAAGGAATGTGTAGTGATTAGTGACCGTTAATCGATAATTATTCAGAAATCGTGAGCCACTCTTGAGAGGGCACTCTCAACACGACACGCAAGAATGGCACAATTGAAGACCAAAACTTTGAGCCCTGAAGATGATCTCAATAAAGTTCGAAACCTTGACACGATAAAAAAAAATGTTTTTCTGAAACCTACATCACACCAGACCGCATCTCACGATTTCTGAATAATTAAAGAAGGAAGTAAACATGGAAGAATGATTGAAGATTTTTTTTCACCAAGTAGCAGTAAAGAAAAAACCTCAAAGTTTAACTTAGAAAATGTTACCTCAAAGTTTTACTTATATAATAATGCTGAAGAAAAATGGAAGATGTGGAAAGAAACAAAGATTACTCATCAAGGGTGAAGAAAAAAAAATCGTCAACAAAGCGGAAAAACATTAGAAGTAAATAGAGAGGTATACAAAGCTAAAGAAGGAAATGGATAACGAAGAATGAATGAAGGAAGATTGTTCACCAAGCAGCAGTAAAGAAAAAACCTCAAAATATAACTTAAGTATATAATGATGCTGAAAAAAACTGGAAGAAGTGGAAATAAACGAAGAGTGTGAGGAAGAATAGTGGACAACAAACCAGCGGAAAAGAATTAGAAGAGCATAGTGCATAAAACATAAAGCTAAAGAAGAACATAAACATAGAAGAAGGAATGAAAATTTTTCACCAAGCGTGGCGGTTAGCGGTGAAAAGCATAAACAATCTAGAATTAAAGAAAGAACATCTCCAAGTGTAAGTTAGGTATCTGATATGATGAAGAATGGAAAAATGGAAGAAGTGGAAAGAAATGAAGATTGTCCCCTGGGGGGTGGCAATAGAGCAAAAAGCAAAGGGTATTAAAGGAAAAATACATGAAATCAAAATCTAGATAGATGCTTAATAAAAATAGGACATGAGAAAAAAAGGAAAAAGGAAAATCGAAGACTCTAAAAAAAGTAAAATTGGTATAAATACAAAATATATAATTAAAAAAACTGAAAATGCTTGATTGTAAATAGCACACTAACACTTAACGTTAAACTTAATGGAGACGAAAGAAGACTATTCAACAAGGATGAAGAAGAAAAATGGAGAGCAAACCAGCGGAAATTAGAAATGTGTCACAAACACAGTAAAGACAAAGTGTAAGAAAATACATGTATATTATTTAACAATTAATTTAAGACGAAAGAAAACCAGACATATTATTTAAGTAGAACTAATTTTACCTATAATTAATTATTATTAATGGGAAATATTTTAAGCATTTAATTCAAAATATTGTTAGAAAAAAGTATTTGTGAAAAGCAGATTTACCGTCGTGCAAAAGCCTGTCGGAAATGTCTCCGAGGGACTTTAAATTCAACTTTATCCGACCGGTCCAGCTCCAGAGATTTCATTGTCCCAGTCTTTCCCTTTCTCCCGAAATTTTTCGGTGCCTCCGAGTGGTTTTTTTTGTATCCAGACGTCGTTCGTCGTCATCGTGGCCCAGTTCCGGGACGGGTCCCGCACCCACGCAATTCATTTTTCCAGTTTTACTTTATTTCTTTTTTTAGATCCTTGAAACTCGAATGTACAACCGGCCCGGGTCAATTTTTGAACAGTAACTAGAGTTCTAGTATAAAGTGAGTATAAAATATAAATTGCTCACATATTGTATTACGAGTTTGCAATTAAAGTTGGATCTGATATTCAAGAAAATATCAAAACTCAGAGAGAGAGAGAGAGAGAGAGAGAGAGAGAGAAAGCGAAAGAAAGAGGAAGAGAAAAATAGATAACGGAAGAAGAAGAGAAAGAAAAAACCAGACAGAGAGTGTCACAGTTCAGAAAAAATAAAAAGATAGATAGAGAGACGGAAATGATATAAGAAAAGAAAGAGAGATCTACATGACATAGAAAAAGAGACAGTTAGAGGGGATAGAGATAGGAAGAGAGGAATGAAGAGAGAGAGAATACAAAGAGAAAGAGAGAGAGGCAAAAAGATCAACAAACATTATACATATGAATTCAGAGACAGGTGGCATAGCAAAAGAAAGGGATATCTAGAGGGGAGAGAGAGATGAAGAAAGAATGAGAGCGGAAGAAACCAATAGGAATATAGATAAATAGAGAGAGAGAGAGAGAGAGAGAGAGAGAGAGAGAGAAAGAGAAAAATAGTAATATAGATAAATAGACAGAGAGGGAGAGTGAGAATCAGATAGATGACATAAGAAAAAGAGACATGTAAGAAGTGAAAAATAGAGAGAGAGTTTTACAGAGAGTTCATATAAAAAAATAAATATCTTGAAAGGCTAAAAAGGCTAAGAAGAGGAGGAGGTAAATAGGATAGTAAAGAAAAACAGACAGCAAAGAGAGAGGAAGAGTGAAAAATGAACATATAGATTGAGAGATATCTAGAGGGGATGTATAGTGGAAGAGAAAAATAAGAGCATAGATAAATAGGTCCACGTAGAAAGAAAGAAAGGGAGAGAAGTGATTTAGAAAAAAATAGACCAAGAGGGAATAGGGAGAGATACAAAAAATACAAAGCTTGATAGAGATCCATAGAGAGAAAGGCGGAAAGATAATATAGGAAAAGAGGCGACATCTAGAGGGAAGAGAGAAAGGAATAGAAAAATAAAAAACAGTTACAGAGAGAGATATGATACAAAAAGGGAGAGAGGGAGAGAGAGAGGGAGAGAGAGAGAGAGAGAGAGAGAGAGAGAGAGAGAGAGAGAGAGAGAAAGGGAGATGTAAGACAAATTGAGAAAAATATAAAGAAAAAGAGAAACAAAGTAACTTAAAGAGAAAAGCAGAGAAATAGTAGTAAAGAAGAGAAAGACAGAGAGAAAAAGGAAGAAGGAGGATAAAAAAAGAGAACATGAATCTCCCATTTAATGTTTACATTGTGTTACACATTTCTCTTAGGCCTCTAATTTCTCATTCCAATAATAATTATAAATCCTTTTTTCCATCGGTAATGTAATCAGTAATAAATATTACTACAATATTGTAAGAATAACAAAATGGCGTTTTCACCTAAAGAAAAAGAAAGTACCAGAAAAGGCACAATTGGTATTTAAGAGCCATAACTAACTGGAATGATTTTCCATAAAGCTGAATTTCCAAATTTGCCTCGGGGACACGTACCAAAGACAAAAGATTTTCATGAAAGGTTTGTCAGAGTTAATTAGCCCTTTCACCTGAGGCGGTTTTGGTCACAGGCGGTAAACCTATCTAACCTCTCTAAATAATTGTTTGTCTATTATTAATATTATTATTTTTAATTATTCGTGTTTTGCCAGTTAACAGGTCTTCTGTGACAAACTATTTTATTCGAGGGAAACTGATTTTTAAACACATCGTTTAATTTATAATTATTTTTGTTGAGAAAATAGAAAACGATCTTTTGCAAAGCGGTTGACGACCCCAGTTTTGTATCCAAAATCATCCTTTCAACAAGTCTTCCTCTATAATTCCAATGGTATAAAACAGACGTTCCCCTTGCAACCATCCAGTACCAAATTTACACATATCAGGGCCCATTATTACTATTCAACATGGGTAGCCCACGGGGGATGCTGTGACCCGAATACAAACCCGTAACATGTCATGTCCGATGCAGAAGGAAAAGGGTCTCTCATATATTTTGGTAACGCAATTATTTCCAGCCAGGGATTCGATGGGTTTAAGGCCAGTGAACGTACCCGCTGTTTGATAAAGGGATAATTAATCTGTAAACCCTTTGACGAAACTGTCTATACCGCGTTTCCTTAGCCGTCGGTAAATTAAAGGCACAAAAAAATTATTACTAACCAAAAAAAAGTAACGTTTATTTATAAGTAATAGCATTAATATTTAACTTGAATTAGAAAGAAAATATATTTGCATGGATATTCTTAGCAGTTCGATCGTACTTGATACATATCAGCTGATATGTATAATACTAGCGAGATGACCAGGATGGTCTGAACCTCCATGACAATTTACTGAAATAATGGCAAAAAGAATTGTAGACTAACTTCAATTTATCAAATTATGTGTGCTTACATTGTTTTTTAAATTATATGAATTATTGGGTTGTCCGGAAAATAATGCAGGATTTTAAGTTTTCATTAAAAAAAATCTATATAAAATATTCTGTTTACGTTTACAGGATTACTCATTTGTATGNATTTTGATTAAAGAACATTGCTTTAAAGTAACTAGTTTCTTTTTTTTTGTTTAATACCAAAATCCTGCATTATTTTCCGGACAACCCAATAATAACAGAGAGGGGGCCGCGGTAGCCGAGTGGTTAAGGCGTCAGATCCCGCGGTCGTGGGTTCGATCCCCACCGTCGCCTCTGGACTTTTTCTGACTACTAAGGGGACCGGTGGCCGCAATTGAAAAGAAATTGACACGGCACTCATCAATGGAAGGAGCGGGATCAGATCTCAGTGACCCTGAATTTGGTCCCAACCCCCTTCAAAAATGAGTTTCTTCGATGAAAGAACACCGGGGGCTCAAATTCACACTTGTATTGCGAGCCCCCAAAAAATGGAGTGCGGGATAAAGTACAAGAAGCTGTACAGCTGCAGTGCTCAGGAGGGAACTGCTCCAGTTCCTGGTATCTATTGTAAAAAAAATAATAATGACAGAGAAAAAACAATTGAGCAAAAATGATTTTTGCAACAACTTTATTGTGACATCTATTTGATATTCTTAGCTGTTTGGTCGGGTTGGTCCAATATTGCTCCTTGTGCATTGTGTAAACTCATTTTTTAACATCCATCATGTATTTGTAAAATTTAAACAACGTTTATAAATCCCATTCTCTGAAGATGATCTCAATAAAGATCGAAACGTTGGCACGATAAATAAAATGGTTTTCTAAAACCAACGTCGCACCAGACCGCATCTCACAGTCTCCAAATAATCATTGCTCCTTGTATTAATCGATCATACAGCATAATCATTGAATGTTAACGATGCTAACAGGATTAGAAGATGATGATGATGATCACCTGAGCAGAATTATTTAAATCGCTAATAAAGAAAAAACAATTAGGCAAAATTTATTTTTTACAATAATTTCTGAAATATATTTGATATTCTTACCGTTCGTTCATACTTTATCTCTGAATGGATCGACAATACAGCAATAATCACTGGATGTCTAGGATAAAACGAGACCAGGCGGACCATGATAATCCCCTAAAACGAATTATTAGAATTTGTAATAGATAAAAAAAACAATCGCGCAAAATTTATTTTTTGCATTAATTTTTGTGTGAAATATACTAATATTCTTAGCTTTTTGGTCGTATTGGTCCAATATTGATCGTTGTATTAATCGGTCATGGTTGCGATGAAAACAAAATTAGAAAAACCAGCATTATCTGTTCCTCCATGATGATGATCACCTGAAATGAATTATTTAAATTGCTAATAGAGAAAAAACTAGGCAAAATTTATTTTTTCTATTCTAACCATTCGTTCATCCTTGATTCATGAATAGTTGGTCAGCCCTAACCATTTGATATATATGACATAGCGAGATCAGGCGGACCGTGATAATCCCCTAAAACGAATTATTAAAATTTGTAATATAGAAAAAAAAAACAATTGGGCAAAATTTATTTTCTGCAATAATTTTTGTGTGAAATCTATTAATATTCTTTTATATTCGTGATAATCTGTGAATGGTTCGACAAAACAGCAATAATCACTGGATGTCTAGGATATAACGAGATCAGGCGGACCTTGATAATCCCCTAAACCGAATTTGTAAAAGGAAAAAATAATTGGGCAAAATTTATTTTTTAAGATAATTTTATTGTGGCATATATTTGATATTCTTAGCTGTTCGTTCGTACATGATCCGTGAATGGTTACACAGCCATAATAACTGGATGTCTAAGATATAGCTAAATTAGATGGAACCTCCCGGGAACCGCTAACCTTCAGGCGTGTGTTTTTGTTAAGTGTGCCTATAAACATTTCATTTATCAATCACTTTGTCCTACTGTGTTAATAATTAATTGGATGTAATGTTCTCGGTAGTGCTGGTTCTTGTAATTCCCGTCGTATACCTATGTCTAGGATGAGAGCAAGGATAGGCCGACCCGATCATCAATGTGATAGACCATCTGTTCATTGATCATTCCCACTTAGGTCAAAATGTTCGTATTGTTCTTTTAAATTATACGATTGGTTAGATTTTCAAGATGGTCCGCTTATTCTCGATACAGTTCATACGCGAAGCTCTACGATAACCTCAAATAGTTTGCCCTAATTGTAAATGATTTATGCAAACAATGATCTGATGAGACGGAAGAGAAACAGCGAGACTAAACGGACCAGAGCGATCAGAGTCCAGATATTGAAAGTTATGACCCAAAGTTTTTAAAACTTCGGAATTAATTTCCATGACATAGCATAATTAGTCTTTAATTTGGTATTTCATAAATATTGCATAGTTTAAATGTACTTATGTTTAATGTTCTGGCGTTCATTAATCAACACCCCTCTAAACTTTTGTGTTGTAATATAAACCAGACTAAACTCTGTTTATAACATATAAATTAAGTGAAGGGTTGGGCCCACGCTGGAGAATTGACAGGCATTTATAATGGATGATCCGTGGAAAATGTTTGATTTATGCTCTTCCCCTCTTATCTGGAAATTTATTTTCAATACTCGTAATACCGTGTTGATATGCGAATTTGGAAAAAGGTTGATCGACGAGTTAAAAAAAACTTAAATTCGAATGGAAACAATTATTTATTTTATTTCCCAATCGGTTTTGTATTTAAGAGAGCTACTTCAAATAACAAAACGTGCCGATAAACCAGAAAAGTAATTATTGTTCGAAAAACCTGTATATTGGAAAATAATGGAGAGAGAGAGAGAGTGAGAGAGAGAGAGAGAGAGAGAGAGAGAGAGAGAGAGAGAGAGAAGATACTTTATTCTGGAACTAGAGTCCCCTAAGAATAACAAAAACGTCATAAAATTTTTTACAAATCTGGCGTATGAATTAATGAAGGTTTGACGTTAACATCAAGAAAAAAAAGTTGATCCCATAATACAAAATATAAAAATATCACATAATACAAAATATAAAAAATATCACATAATACAAAATATAAAAAATATCACATAATACAAAATATAAAAAATAGAACTTACAGAAGCGATAATAAGGATTTAAAAGTACTAACGAAGGCAGGTCGATATATATATAGGTTCGAATCCCTCTCGTGCCATTAACTTTTTTTCATCTCAACTAAAAACCTTAATTAATTGTAATGTATTAATTGGTCAAGCGGACCACGAAATTAGGGAATTATCAATTAGCAAAATTTGAGGAAGTGACAAGATCCTATAACAATGGTTTTGGACTTTCTAGCATTTAATTCTAGGTTGTTTTTATGTGCCCATTCGTTTATGGAATTCAGATCTTCCTGAATTCTGGGAATAGTCAAATGTAGATCGGAGAGATGACTCCAACATCCAAACAACGTATCAACTCAATTAGCACAAAAATGTACAATCGCCAAAATATTACTACTCTTCTGTAATTATTTATTTATTACATTGATTAATCTTCAGAGGTATTCGTATTATTTTAGAACTGTTAAAGGTAATCCATTTATTTAGGTTCGGTTTTCAATCTTTAGTATATGTCTTTCTTAGTGACCTGTTGTTTCATAATTGGTTGGAGCCGTGAGGTAAGGTCAAGAATGAATCAATCAAGAATGTAGTTTAGAAAAACACACAAAAACCAATATGACATCACAAGAATAGCATTTTTGCCCTGAAGATGACCGAATGAAGGTCGAAACTTCGACCAAAAAAAGGAAAAAGGTGTTTTTCTAAACTACCTCATTCTTGACCGCTCCTCACGACTTCAACAAATTACTTTGTAGTACATTTTCCCTTTATCACTGGGTAGAAATTAGTAATTTGTTATTAATAGTATTTCTCCGAGAATCCATATAGATTTGTCCTATAAACAATAATATTTCCATAAACTTGTGATTTTTTCTTTAAAAACTTGTGTTACTAGAAAGAGATAACACACCACTACCCTGCAGAAGTTTCGCGATGTGGTCTGCGCATCCTCATCCCTGGCGCAAAAATTACAGCGAGGTGACATTTCTTGTCGTGTCACAAGAGTTTGTCCGCGTGTGGCATAAAGGTCTCTTGTACGAACTAAAACGCAGCCTATCTAATATCCTTCCTACCTAACCAACCGATTCTTCAAATTCCGCCGAGGATCGGCCTATTCCGACTATTATCCTCTAGGAGCGGGAGTACCTCAGGGCCACGTACACGTACCGCTCCTTTACAACCTCTACACCTCACAAATCACACCTTCACAATCCTTGCATCCTTCACCGACGCCACAGCTATGCTATACTTTGATCACGATCCCTCAATTGCTTTAGAGAAGCTCCAGGCATGTCGAAGCCGAAAGGAGAAAATATATAGTACAAAGCGTAATGAAAGCAAAAGCACACATGTACCACTCACCCTTCGAAACCAAATCGCTCATACAATAGTCCTCAATAATACTCTTATATCAAAAACCTTGGGTTCCAAATAGTTTCAAGACTACCTAGAACCAACAAGCACTTCTAAAAGTCAGGAATTTAACTAACGTTTCGGACTAATCATCCCTAGGCAGGTAAATCTAACATTTAAAAAAAAAACTGGCAATCTACAAAACAATACTAAAACCAATTTGTACGTACATATGACTGTGAGGCTAAACCTTCCAACATACAAAGAGTACTGTACTTCCAATCCAAAGTCCTCAGAATCATATATCAATGCTTCTTACTAAATCTCTAAATCTCTAACATCACCTTTCACAAAGACTTCAAAATTTCTCTCGCGCATCCCCCAAAACATTTTTCACTTTCCACAATCAACTCTCCTCCCACTCAAACCAGTTGCCCAGTCCTTATCCAACAGAAACCACCTTTTTAATCCTACCAGACGACTGAAGAGGAAATGGCCTCGCGACTACTAAACGACTATTAGTGTAGGATTAGTATACGTATAGTTGGGAGGACAGTAGTTTTAACCACCTCTCGTCAGATCTAAGCCATCTGTAAATCCAGCTCATTTCATAATGTACATAAGGTTACAGACTGTAATAAAATAATTTCATATACGTATATAACCTATATAAAGTTATATAGGTTATATAACTGTTACTGAAAAAATTATTATTTACAATATTTCCTGGGAAACGTGGTAAAATTGAGGCAGAGGAAAAAGATAAATAAAAATAATTCAAAGACGCTTACCTAAAGTAAGCAGATTTTAGCTAAATTTAGCGAGTCTCTTTGTAAAATGTGGCTTAGAGGCACTTGTCAATATTCCACGTATATCTCGAAGCTGGGAGCTTATCACCTTATGTAAACAACCGTCGAATAACATGACCGGGAAATAACTCAAGAAATACATTTATGCCCGTCATAACACTCCAGCCGGTTTTCAATATACCCTATTTCCCTTGGGGAAAACAAGAGACGTAGTTTGTTCCGCGATGCCTAGCTTAGAGGGATCGAATCTTTTAAGCTGCCAGAATTTAAATTTATGAATGTACGCCTCTATTTTACTCCTGGTGAACAACATTCAGCCAAATAGTTGAATTTCCTCCTTTCAGGACGTTAAAAGTTGATCCAAGTAGACTCCAAGAAGAAGAGAAATCCTAAGCAAATCTGTCTTCAAAACGCATTTTTTAAGTCATGGTATATAAACAGTAAAAAGAACCACGTCAGATACGTTTGTCTGATTTACACACAATGTATGAGATGAATTATCATAGAGTATGCAACCACTGATTTTTAATATGTTTAAGGTCATAATATTGACTACAATGTGGTGAAAATATTTCATGGTTTATAATGGCGTCCATATAGACTTCTTACGGTTTCGTTTCTTCTTCAGTTTGTCATAAGAGTAAGGTTGGATATGATGTAGGGACCTTGGACAATGATTCGAAGAATTTTGTCTGGAATGACTGCATTCTTTGGACGTTGAGACTTGGTTGAAGCCCACAAGAAGGTCATATTGTCTGTTCAGTTTTATTCTTTTAAGTCCAGTCTTGGGGTTCCAAGTAAGTCTTTTACCGATATAAAGTTCCAAATAGCGATTATTGATTGGTTGCTGGAACAGAGTTGTTGCAAATTGGACGGTGATACGGCCAAGTGTGAAGGATATTTGCTGCGATTTGGATTCGTTGTCTGATCCTCCATTTCTAAAAAAATAAAAACCTGGAGGTTATGTAGAGGCTCGGGTTTGCTGAAAACATGGCGTTATCGTCTTCATATGTGAAAAGGATTACTAGGAAAATGGGACCAAGGATGATGCCTTGTGGAACACCGCTTGGATTGAGGATTGGGAGAAAACATGTACATCCCAATCTCAGCCTATTCATAAATTTGTAATTTTTTCTTTACCCATCATCCATCTAACTATCCTCGCTATGTTTCTCAATTAGACGCGTTTCGGCATTTCACCATCTTCAGTGCTGGTTCTTATATATAAATTACCTCCATTATATTTCGTGGTCCGATTGACCAAGTAACTTCTTTCAATTAATTAATCTTAATGTAAGGTATTGGTTGAAATGAAAAATGGCAGAAAAGAGGGAAAATTCGAAAGGTGGAAAGTTGGTAGTCCGAGTGGATCGAAGTCACGATAGCTCAAGTGGTAGAGCAGCGGCGTATTTAGCCGAAGGTCGAGGGTTCGAAACCCGCTCGTGACACTAGCTTTTTCATTTCAACCAATACCTTACATTAAGATTATATAAATTACTTCAATTCCTTTTCTTTTTGGTATTTTATTCTTTATTTTATTTTTTTATTTGGTCTTTGGAACATTTAATAGGTCTTTTTAACAAATTTAACAATACTAAATTGTTTTTGCAAGATTTGATTTTAAAATCAAAGCTCTTTATGAACCAAATCCAGCCGATTAATTGGAATTCCTTCTATAAAAATATTTGAAAAATGGAAATTGTTTTTGATTTTTGACATTTAAAATGTAATTTTCAAGTCTTCTTGGCCAGATGAGGAGCAAAAGATAATGCCGTCAGAATCATCGAAATTTCTTCCGGCCACGCATGGAATGACGGTATGATGATCAATGATGACCACATGATCATTTAGGCATTCAGCCACTGATTATCAAAAGGGTTAAGGATTTTTTTAAAGTTATTTAACCTCTTTTAAAGTTCCGTTTGACTACCATGTCAACGTTAACGGAATATTTAGACTCCGACAAATGTCGGTATTTAAATTATCAAGAGTATGTAATGCTCGTTGCCAGTAAATAACTTTATTCGATTTGGTACATGTTGCGATACAACCAAAGTAAATTACCATTACATTACCAAATGGAAGGCCGACGGAAATAAATCCAGAGGGAGGAAATTAAAATAAACCATTAAAATTTTGTATTGTAAATGTTCAATTTATTTCACTTGTATTTTACCAGCAGAAGCGTTATATTCTCTCTCTCTCTCTCTCTCTCTCTCTCTCTCTCTCTCTCTCTCTCTCTCTCTCACACACACACACACACACACACACACACACACCGCGCGCTAAATTATTTAATTATTAAATAAACTTGAATTTTATACATATATAAAATAAATCTTTTTTTATAGAAAATTATTAATTAAATTTAACTGACCTTTATTTCTGTTTCAGGTGAGAGGAAGGAATCTCTAGCTAAGTGAAAAGGATAATTATGATGTTTTTCAAACGAATCAAAAAAATCTCGATCAGAATGGTAAGGTTTCTCATGGCCTGTTGCAACAACTTGGTTTAAACTCAGTTCAACTAAACCGAGTTCAACTCAAAAATTGGCGTTTTTCAATTTGTCTGGAGTGGTTGATCCGTCAAATTTGATTTGAAAACTTTGGATCTTTCTTATATATCATTCTAGTGGTCTATTTTTCCCTAAAGTCATAAATTTTGTGCCAATCCTTAATTTTGTAAAAGTGGGCCAGAAATTCCATTCCTTTGACAATAGAACTAAAGCATTTTCCCTCTAATCTGTATTTCTTTTACATATTGTACACGTCATTGATTTCAAACGAACTAACGCTTATGATAAAATACTAGTTAAAAATAATAGTTTTAGCAAAACTTCTCGTTACGGTTATCATAAATGTGAACTTTTATGCAAAAATCGCTACATAGCATTGCCTAATAATTAAATTCTTACGATTTTAGCAACACACTTCAAGTTCTATTGAGGCTAATTTTTTTAACTATTTTACAAACAGAAAAACTAATAAAAACTATTTGAAGAAAGAAACTAAATCTGAAGAACAAAAGTTAAATCGTAAGCACGTGCCTTAACAGTAATAAAACTGTTTGTTAGTAAACGAAATTTCATTGGGATAATAGATAAATAAGTAATAAAATGGATAAATTGTGACAATTAACTGCGGATGAACAACATATATCATTGAATAAACAGGTGTAAAATTTTAACAAAGTAAAGGTTTTTTTTAGAACCAAACCATTTTTACGTTATAGCGTGGACCACAATTACATGACACAACGAAATCCGACGTCCAATTTTCCATAAAATCTATTACCCACGTCCACATTTGCCTGACGGTGATGCAGCACCAAGATCCCCACTGTCCAGATTTTCTTCGAGTTGCTTCGGGTTGGGGACGGTCTCGTCAGGTTTAAGTGCGAAAATTAGTGTTGTCCTGATCCGTTCCTTTATTGCTCCATGGAGAAAATAAATGATAATTTGGTGATCGTGAGATGCGGTCTGGTGTGTGACGTAGGTTTTATCGGTGAACCAACTCTAGCGAATGATGAATGCAACGATCTCAAGGATTCATTTGTATCTGAAGTCATATTTCTAACTGAATAGTGTCTCTCTGCTCTAATCTGTTCTTTTGTGCCAACTCGCAAAGGAAATGGGCTTCCCCTGACCTGACTCCCATTAAAATAAACATAAATCCTGTATTTTCCTGGTTTGTGAGTATGTAAGGAAACTATATAGATGGAATCAGGAATCCTTTGGATGGTATGGGGCATAGATTGTTTATCTCTAACAATATCTACTGTAATTTGACCTAGCCCTCAAGTGCCAGATGCGTCCAGTGTGAAGTTATGCTCTCTGGAATGGCTGGAGTGTCTATTCCAATCAGTTTTATTCCATTCGGGTCAAATACGAAACAGGTGTAAGGAGTATCATGAATTGGATTTCCTGAGTGTTTGACTTGAATGCTCCATTCTCCCGCTTCATCCGGTTGAAAAGTGGCAGAAAAGACACCGCCTTTTTGGCTAACTGGGCAATCGAGAAGCCGGCCAGTGGGACAAACAGCAATAACTTCGACTTGTCCAGCTTCAGACCCATTAGAGTTAGAATTTACCACAACTTCCACAATAGACCCTACAGCACAAGGTTCCATTCCAGTGTATACAATGTTAGTTATTTCTGGCAACCCTTGACCAGTTCACCATCATAATAAACATTTATCTCATTCATTCCAACTCGCAGTTTGAAGTGATTTTCCCTCCTGATGAGTGAACGCTAATTCGTGAATCGACTTTTTCCCCATCAGGTGCAACTACCCCAGCCGTAATTAATTTACTGTCCAATTCATCCAGGAACTCCATTTGAATTGTAGTTTGTGTGTAAATGCGAGACGTACGTTTTAGAAAAACATTTTCTTTATCGTGCCAACGTTTCGATCTTTATTGAAATCATCTTCAGGTTTGTTTTCTGTGTAAATGTGTCATTTTTATGTGTCGTGTTGAGAATGCCAGTGGAGATAATAAAGTTAATGCATCCATGAGGATTCTATCAGCATTTTCTTCCTTTTCTAGTATAGAGGCAGCTGCAGCAATCTGCTTGCTTTCAACGGCGAACAGAAAGCTTGGGTTATAAAGTGAACCTCACTAGAGATGTATCTGGTGCATGCCGTACGTTAATTTCTATATTAGCAAAGGAAAAATATTGATCGATTCCATACGGAAACAATAATTTTATTATCTGCATGGACCAATAAAGGAACTGATCAGGAAAACTAAGGCTAGCCGAAGCTAATCAACGAAAATCTGTGCAGTGGGGATCTTGGTTGCGACTCGTTGCTGCGTCACGTCAGGCAAATTTGCACGTGGGTAATGGCATTCTTACGGAAAATTGAACAACGGTTTTGGGTTGGGTGGCGTTGTCTCAGTGTGTTCCCCGTTGTAGGATCACCAGCAGTACAAAAAGCTAGGATCGATGCTACCAACTCATAGTTGAACTGTCCATTAGTCCTTTAGTTGGTGGATCGCGTCCTTCTCTGAACTTGGTTCAAATTATAAACAACCTTCCACTGAACCCGAAAGTGACTGGTGCAACGGGCCCCCTAATTCGATGGTTACCGATCACCCTAGTATTTCCGTTTTGAATTTGCCACACGGACACACTGAAGATGGCAAAATTCCAAAATGCTCAGTCAAGAGACAACCCAGCTAGTATAGGCTGACCAGGATGCTCTGCGACCAAATTTGTTTTATTGAACTACCCAGTGCAAATGTACATCCAAATTGTTGAAAAATTATTCTCTGTTTGTTTTATATTTTGCATTGATCTGAGAACTTATCTATCTTATTAATGACGTGGGGCAATATGCAAAAGCAATCCTTTTGACTTGAAAGAAGATAAAACGGGTTGCATTTTACAAGCGAGTAAACGGTATACAGGCCCTTTTTATAAAAAGGCTCCGTTATACAAAGAGCCCAGATCGAAAGATAATTCCAATCTTCTTCTTGGGTTTATAAAAAGCAATACCTATCGGACCTTCGCCTGCCCTCGGGCGGAGGCGTGTGCGCGAGTGAAAACGGAATCCAGTAATTCAAAAACAGGGGGACGGACAATAAAATTAAACTGACAGTATGGATGAGATAAAACAATAAATCAGGGATGGGCTTTAAATGTAAACGAGGCTGAATATCAAACGAGCCTGGAGTTCAATAAAATGTAAGATACGGATGTGAGATTGGGCCAACCGATCCGTAACTGTGTTCAAAAACTTCCCTTTTCTCTTTCTCCAATGGACTTTCAACTTCTTAATCTGGAATCTTCCGAACCGTTCTGCTCGTTTAATATAAAAGGGGTAACCGCTGATAAAGAAAAACGGCGTCCTGATAAGAATAAGTCCGAAAACGGAGATTTTCATCTAAATAGAGGCTCATTTACGCGCCCTAGGTGAGCACTGCAGAAAATTTATTCTGAATTTCTATCGGGTTTGACTGTGAAGGTTCAATCGGTTTTCAAAACCGCCAATTTCCTATAAATCACTTTTACCTATTTCAAAAAATTCGAAATTCGTTCTCATTTGATAGCAAAGAATAAGCACTAAGCTAAGCTCACAAGCCAACAACAATTGAAATAATTTTGGTCCCTTCTCATTTCTATAATTCTGAAATCTGTTACATTTCGGTCCAAATCTGCACCCAGTACGCTAAAGATGTTAAGAGAATCATTGATTCAATGAATTGTTTTCGATGTCAAAATACTGCATCGTCTGACCGACAAAAAACGAAAATAGGCGGACCAGAGTGGTCAAGGCGATCAAACTGCTTACAAACTTTCTACAATTCACAATAAATATTTAGTTTTTTATCTTTCCCTTCTGTGGAATAGTGTGGGTCAAGATAAAAAAATATGTCAGTGTCACGAGCGGGATTCGAACCCACGACCTTCTGCTAAATGCGCCGCTACTTTACCACTTGAGCTACCGTGACTTCGATCCTCTCGGACACCAACTCTCCATCTTAATTCATTTAAACAACTTAAACAACTTCTAAGACACATGAGTGGTTATAATATGAAATTACCTGAAGCAGATAAAATTATATGGTCATATAGGGAGCAATTTCATACGTAGGTGGAAATTTTAATTGAATGAATGTATTTATTAGCAAGAACGTTATAGTATTTTCGGGTGTGTTTCTCGTGGAATAGCGAATATCCACAAACATACCGAAGTAATTAAATTACATAGAATACTTCGGTATGTTTGTGGATATTCGATATTCCATGAGGAACACGCCCAAACATACTATAACGTTCTCGCTAATAAATACATTCACTCAATTATGAATTTCCACCTTCGTATATGTAAATGTATATATATATANATATATATACACAGACTTTTTTTAATACCAAAAACCCTGATGAGTATAATTTTGTGAATGTATTTATATGCATTAGTGGTTAAGTACGTAAAGGCATGATCTGTGAGGAATGTCGACCACCCAAAGACCTGCCGACCCAATTAGGTTAACGAAGATAGTGAATGCATGAATTTCACTGTGTGTGAATGTATTTCTTAGCGTGAAAGAAGGGAAGGAGATTTGCCAGACTCCGACTGTCGGTCTAGGCTGTAATTTTATCGTAGTTGTAGGGGGTGGGTATATCGAGAACTACGCTGAGACCAACCAAACTTAGGTCAGATAATCTTTTAAATAGCGTTACTGTGTATTTTAATATTTTAATTTTTTTTAAATTTTGAAATAAATAAAACGTGAGTAGCTGCTAGTCGGCTGAGAAAAATAAGGAAAATTAACTCCTCACCTATCAGTCATCCAAATCCATCCCTTAATCAGTTTTCCTCATCTTCACTTCCTGATAGTCTTCAACATAGACCGAAACGCCGATGATGATCATTGGTATATCAATTCTGCTGACCACTCAAGACAATTATTTTACCATACTGCATTTATTTGTAGTTGATTCTACATTTATACATTTCCAATAAAAAATGAGAGGGACGAAAGATTTTAACGAAGCAACAGACAAGCTGTTTGAACAAGCATTGACAACAGTATGACAAGCAAGATGAATGAGAAATGAATGGCTCAACTTTGATCTGTTTTTCCTCGTTACAGCGCAATATATCTGATTAATCAAAAAATGTTTGAACCATTGATCAAATGATTTCATCAATTAAGATTTAACATGTGAATTTACCGCTGTTGACAACAGACCACAAGGTTTATGTTATTTTTAAATAATTGTTTATTTAAGCCCGACTTTATTGCTCTTCTAAACTTGAAGGATGTCGTTAAAAGTATCACTTCTTTAATTAATTCACCGACCTTAAAAAGTTGTTTATACTCATTAAAAACTTCTTTGTGTGTTAAAGTGCGATTATTAATTCAAAAAATCCCCCTGAAATCTGGTATGATAAAAAAGTTTACTTATCGTTAGTTACTTTTGTCCCCACCCCGCTTGCATATTATTAGAGAAATTTCATAAACTCAACAAAGGGATGAGCCGGATAAAAAAATTTATTTAATATGTGTGGTTAGTGACCGTTAGTTAATGATTATTCGGAGATCGTGAGGTGCGGTCTGGTGTGACGTAGGTTTTAGAAAAACATTTTCTTTATCGTGCCAACGTTTCGGTCTTTATTGAGATCATCTTCAGCGCCTTGTGTTGTCTGCATTTCAACAAAAAAGTTCTCTGGTCGATAGCCAATGCAAGTTTCCTCTCATTGTTGACGATGTCCTTCAGAATACTCTCTGCTTGGTGTCTATATTTAGTTGAAATCTGTTCATAGAATCCCATGTTCTTCGTTCTTCTCTCACGACCTCCGAATAATCATTAACTGACGGTCTCTAAACACCACACATTTCTACACGAGAAGAACGAAGAAGTGCACTCAGAGTGAGGGATTAAGGGATTTTGATGCCATCGTCGGTTAAGGTGTGGGAGCAGGTGTAAAGAGAGCAACAGTAGGGTTAGGATGGATGGAGAGACTGGTGTGAAACTCAATGAATCACATTCGTCGGGATCAATTCGTTGACAAAAGGAATTGAAGTTGTATATAGTGAGGTTAGTGACGTAGTAATGAGCTTTGACGATTTGTCTGAGGAGTTTTGATCGAAAGGATTAGCGCTTGGTGTTGTATGGCTTAGCAGAACCGTACAGTTCCACTACGTATGTCCAAAGTGGTCGCAGTAAAGTCGTGTATAAAGTTAGTTTTGTTTTGACGGTCAAATCAGGCTTTGGTCGCTTTGGTGGCAGTTGTTCAAGTCTTCATTTAGTTGTCTCTTAAGTGTAATGTGAAGGGCAAGACTTTCAGTGTGAACACTGATTACATTGTTCTTCATTAAGTCTTGTCTTCCTCTTTTCGTACCATCTTCGATAAGCTAGTGTAGGGCGAGCCTCGGATTCGAGTTAGAGGACCAAATTGTGGTATCGTCTGCATGCTGATGGTATTAGGGGTCAGAAGGACAGCAGTGATGAGAGAAAGGATGGGACCAAGAATGCCCCCTTGTGGAACGCCGGCTTGTATCTGATTTCCGAGAACTCGTTGCCGTACTTCACTCTTAGCAGCGGTCTGTTATGTAGGATTTCAGGATAAGATAATAACGAGTGAGTAAGTTTAAGTTTGTAAAGCATGCCCCGGTGCTACTCTATCAAAAGCTACATTTAGGAATACTTGGATTATTACTTTGGAAAGGAAATTTTCACAACAAGCGAGATAGAAACTTTGTACAATTTCATTGTAATTGATTTTGCTTGATTCAATATATCAAAATTAGCATTTAATCCTTGGTGGTTTGTTTCATTTTATAAAATATTAAAAATTTATAAATTCTTCCTAAGTATCAAAAATACTTTATGGGTTCAATTACTGGTTCGTGTTCTACTTTGTAAATATATTACAATTAATTAAGGTTTTTAGTTGAGATAAAAAAGTCAATGGCACGAGCGGGATTCGAACCCACGATCTTCGGCTTGATACGCCGCTGGTCTACCACTTGAGCTATCGTGACCTCGATCCACTCGGACACCAACTTCCTATCTCAACCCCACCTTGGAGTGGATCGAGGTCACGATAGCTCAAGTGGTAGAGCAGTGGCGTATCAAGCCGAAGATCGTGGGTTCGAATCCCGCTTGTGCCATTGACTTTTTTATCTCAACTAAAAACCTTAATTAATTGTAATATATTAATTGGTCAAGCGGACCACGAAATTAGTGAATTTGTAAATATACTCAATTCATTAAATTTCGTGGCCCGATTGACCAAATAACTTCTTTCAAGTAATTAATCTTAATGCCTAATATGCAAGATCATAAGGCCAATAAAAATAAATAAAAATAAAAAATCTTAATGTAAGGTATTGGTTGAGATAAAAAAGCCAGTGTCACGAGCGGGATTCGAACCCACGACCTTCGGCTCAATACGCCGGCGCTCTAACCACTTGAGCTATCGTGACTTCGATCTACTCGGACACCAGCTTCCCCTCTCAACCCCACCTTTCGAATTTTCCCTCCTTTTTACCATTTTTTTTTTTTTTTTAATATAGAAAATAACTAAATAAGCTGTACACCTCGAAGATACCATGGAAAAATCGCACAAAATATGGAAATAGTTAATATTTACTTAATTATTTAAAAGTAATCTTGAAAGTCAAACACCGTTCTCACTGGGAAATGAAAAACCTCCACACTTTTTTTGTCTACTTTGGAAGTAATCAGAATAATTACTTGTTTTAAGGGGTTTTGTAGTTTGAAAACTTGAAGGGTTAAGAAAAGAGTGAAACTCATTAAAGTTCTTTGACCGTTGAAAAACATGATTCATGGTCCAAGGCGTAAAATTATCTCGACGTTATTGAGTTTCCTCCGCCGAGGAAAATAAAACAAGGAAAGATAAAAGAAAATTTGAATTGTAAAAATAAAATAACACTTTTTTTTACATAAGTCTCAGGTTTTAAAATACCAAGTATTACTATATCGATTAGTCGTATCTCCCCCGAGAGTCCTGTGAATTACGAAATAGAATGCCATAGCCGGGGGACAAAGCAATTAAACCGCTTTTCCGCCTATCTCCAGTGGTTCTGCCCTCTTGGAAAATTGTTTTTCACCACTTTTTTTTAACAATGCCTTTGGACGGCGACGTCGTACTCCTTGCAGCCGGGAAGTTGAATAATTGAAGAGCAAAGGCGACAGCTACTATGATCTGGGCCCACATGTTTATGCGGAAACCCCCGAGGGGCCTTGCATACAGACAGCTACTGAGCAACAGACCGCCCTTTTTGCAACATTTATATACCTTATTTATATACGAAACTATGGTGACTTTTTTTGTCTGTCCCATTCCCCAGCGGATGCCGTGGATATTCAAGAAATTCCGACTCATAAGGACAATCGGTTTCTCTGTTCTTTCCCCTCGAGCTGAGTTCTGACGTTTTGATATTACAATTTAAATTACACCCTGCTTTATTGCTTTCACTGAGATTTAGAAGTCTTTACCTGTAAAGCTCCGAACAATAAAAGCCTTACAGCTACTAAATGAAATAAATAATTTATTTTGTACAATAGACTCCTTCATTTATACATTCTACTAAACCAAAATAGTAGACAAGTCATTTAAATGATATATTACATCCCTTTTGTGACTATGTAATAATATGACTTTTTTGAACTGAATGCAATCAATTTCCAAGTAATTTGTAAAGAAAAACGTTTTTAAAATATAATTAGAAAAGAAGCATATATGAAAATCATGGTATATTTTAAGGTCCTCCGGGTTGGATAAACAAAAAACTTCCAGTCGTGCAAATTACGGGGAAATTACTACATATCCATTAATAAATTTTACCATCTCTCTCTCTCTCTCTCTCTCTCTCTCTCTCTCTCTCTCTCTCTCTCTCCCTCCCTCTCTAAAAAATTTCCAGATCGAATTCATCATCTCCTCTTTCTGAAGGCTGAGTAACCTAAATCCAGGTTGATTGCTGGATAACTGGGTGAATCCATGTTTAAAAACTCTCGGGCTTACCCAGTACGCTCTTCTAGACAGTCAAGTAGTTCACCGCTCTGCACTTTTTACATCCGAACCAGATCATGCGTGTGAAGACAAATTAGACAATGCTTTTGCAATATCCTTAGGATAAAAGAAACAATAATATGGTCAATTGATAGTATTGGAGAATCATGTTATCATTTATGGTCCTCCGGGCCGGATAAACTGAAAGTGTCCCAGCTACCTACGTCCAGGTTGATTGCTCTCTCTCTTGTTCTCTCTCTCTCTCTCTCTCTCTCTCTTTTACTACCTCCCTTCCACTATTTTTCCTTGCCGCTCTCTATATATTTACTAGTTACTATTATATCTGTCTCCTTCTCTCCCCCGATTAACCTATCTACCTTTACATGTATATTATAGATTCACTATATTTCTCATATTTATACGGTGTTTTGATATTACATACTACATTAAAGCAGATAAACTGCTACATAAAAAATAGTTTATGTATGTATGAGTTTAGAAATTATGGTAAACATATGGTCCTCCGGGCCGGATAGATAAAAAATGTCTAACCTTGTACCAACCAAACCAATACATTCCTTTTCTGACTTTGTAATAATACCACTTATTTGAACTGAATGCACTCAATTTACAAGAAATTTGTAAAGAAAAATGTTTTTAAAATATACATATATACAGACATGTATAGAAAAGAAGCATATATGAGAATCATGTTATATTTTATGATCCTGCGGGCAGATTGAATAAAAAGACTTCCAGCCTAGCAAAAACGGTGTAATTACTACTTATCCATTAATCAATTTTACCATAAAATTGGTTTGTTATGCATCTTTCAATTCTATTATAAATTATACACATATTTCTCTCTCTTTTACTCTCTCTCTCTCTCTCTCTCTCTCTCTCTCTCTCTCTCTCTCGTTATTTATTTATCTCTTCCTCTGCCTCTCTACTTCTCTTTACGTTACTATATTACTCCTCCTCTCCCCTCTCGTCATCCTATCCAGATCTCTCTTTCTCTATGTCATCTCTTTCTGAAATCCTCTTCTTTTCTATTTTTACCTTCCAAACGCTTCTTCTAAAATTTCATCTAGTTTCTCTCTAGTCTATTATGAAAAATGAGGACATAATTAGAGTTGTGTTATGTGTTCAGTAGTTTTACCGCTACCTTCTTTAGGCAACCTCCCTGTTTTTCGAGTCCAGTTGTAAACGGGTGTTAAGGCTATATCAAATCGATACATAAAAACACGCTGCTGGAAATTATTTTTTACAGTTGCACAGGTTCAAATGATTAATGCGCCAGCGGTTGATGCGTCTTAGCTTGTTAATAAGGTTCAACTTGTTTTTGCCGCTCCGCTAGCCGCCCCCAAGGAACCCCTTTAACTATTCAACCTGTTTGTCTCGGAAACGCTCCCTAACAAGGGCGGAAATTAATGATCAGAAACTGTCAACTTTAAAACTTATAGAGAAATGGCATTTCATTAACGAGATTTACAAGCTGAAGAACATTCAAACTTTGTGGCAATACTGGCGAACCCCGTGCCGTCCTACTTTGAACATTGTAAATAGCTCGTTGAATCAAAACCACATTGAGAATTTTGTACAGTGGAAGCAAGTATGTTTTGGCATAGGGTTTTTCTCAATTTTTAAATTCTGGCGTAGGAAAATTGCGGGAAAAACGAGGAAAGAGACAGTGGTAGTGAGCAAGAGAGTCTAAGAAAAAGAGAGAGAGAGAGATGATATGTCAGGAAAGTGCATAATAAACAAATTTTGTTTTTAAAAAAATTTAACGGAGTAGTAGCTTCACAGTTTTTGGTAGGCTGAAAGACGTTCCGTTCATCCGGCCCGGAGGACCTTAAATGATTACACTATTGTCCAATACTTTGAGGTGATCATATTTTTCACTTATTTTTTAACAAAAGAGTGAGAAAGAGAAAGAGTAAGGGAAGAAGAGAAATATGATGGGAGACTTGTGAGACCTTTATCTCATGAAATTACAAATAAATTCATCCTCCATTGAACAAAAGCGGAGTGATCCGGGAATGTTCTTTGACGTTTTCAACCCTTCGATAGGCTTTGGCAGCCGGGCCTCAGTGGAAGCTGAAGAGTTAAACGGGCACACGATATCTTGGGTCTCACAAGGGAGCATTTTAGGACCTCACCTTTACACGTTATACACATAATATACTGCTGGCACTCCTACGTCATAAGCAATGACCTCCAATTTTGCTGACGATACAAGAATCCTTTCCCGTAATGTTCCCGCCTTCAGAACCATTTGCAGTACCTCGTAGGTCTTAATTAATCAGACGTTACAAAATATTTTCACTATTACTAGACAGACGAAACAAACTTCCACCAAACTACAAAAGGTTGATATACACCAAGATCTTCAAACCTGTGCGGACTTATGATATCGAACTTGGTTCAACCAAGAATGTCAACTTCCAACGAATCAAAAAAATCCCGAATCAAAAGTACCAAGAAAATTTGTGAACCTCCTGTTTATGCACCAAACCTCACCTACACCGAAACCTCAGGGTTCTTTTTGTATCAAAAGTAGCAGAATCCAATACAAAAAATTCCATCAATCACAAACATTTATCTCATTTAATATCATACATATCATTCATTTAGTAAATGCGAACGTAGTAAAGTTCAGCTTGTAGCACATCCACCCCCGAATGAAACAAATTTTACCTCGATTTCATAAAAGCAAAACACTATTAGAAGAATTCTGTAGTAAATTGAATTATTTCTTTTCAAGAAAGTTAGGAATCCACAAAATCGAATTCCACCCCCAGGAAGCGGTTAATTAAAGCCTATAATCCGTAATTAATACAACATCCAATTTTCGTCCCCCGTTGCTAATGAACAAAAAATCAAACTTTATATTGGCACTTTGTGAGGAAACGGCAAACGAAAATGCGTTCTATTAAATTCTAACGGGCACCTTCATGAGCCTCCTTTGTCTTGTCTTTCACCCCTGGAATTTTCTCCTTAGAGTGAGAATGTGACAAACCATTCCTGGAATACCGGATCACCCGCAGACCTAAAATACTTATTTATTGATAATTTGATCAAATAAAATAGCGGATAAAGTTGGAATGCTCACTCATATCCCCTTGTCTATATATCGAATTTTTGCCAGGCTACCGACACTGGAGTCAATCGCCAATGCACTGTGAGAACCGACTGGGATATTGATATTCCTGACATCGGCCCTCTCATATACACAAGCACACAAACAATTACATACACAGTGTAGAGCTACACAATAATTATATTTAATACTTACCATATAGATAAGGAAACACCCCCGTTTCTCTTAGAAATTGGAACATTATTCCCCATTGGGGGTTTGCAATGTCATTAAAATGACAATGAGGTTCCTTAGCGTGCGCACTTGCCACATGGCCTTATGACACGTTTAGATTCTCAAGATAGGAGCCACCCACCTCCGCTCACAAGTGGTCCTTGTTAATCCTATGAGGTTTGGTGCAGAAGCTACTATCCACAGATTACGGTGACTTCTCCCGCAGAACGCTCACCTTTTCCCCGAGAGGGTGGGCCGACACATATGCATCCGACGGTGCCACATAGCTGTTAGAAAGCCGCTCACTCAGTGCTGAAATGCATCAGTTAACTAACCTGCTATACTATGAATATAGAGGAGATAACTCTATTTCCCAGAGTGTTGGGGCCCCAGCGTCGGAACTTCCGCATCCGCTCCGGCCGCGGTTTTTGTTTATAGTGGAATTTCTAAGCAACCGCTAGAGGAACTCTGCCTTCGGAAAGGAAGCCGGTGAAGGCACCACCGAACAACAGGCTCTACTCTAAGTACCCGCCAGGGGCTCTCCAGTGTGGCCACCAACCTGGCGTGGAACTTGGAACTTTGTGCTACCCTGTTCAGTTGGTTATGCACCCTCCCTCGTCTTTGCAGACAGGATCTGGTACCCTAACCCATCTGTGCTACTGATCGAACACAAGCCATCCGCCTGATGACGTATAGCCAGCACGCGAAAACAGCTTGTGCTTTAGAGTTCACCACGCTCTATAGGCTACACCATTATGCTTTACCTGGAAACCCCCCCCCGTGCATCCGAGGGTTAGAACAGGTCTTAAGGAAATATGCCGTGGGACCTGGATTGAGGAAAGGAAATGCCTGAGAACGCTCACCTTCTGATTGCACCCCTCGCCTCAGGCATAATGTACCACCAAAGAATTGAGGTACGGTCCTTCTGGGTGGATGAAAGAGATGAGAATGATCGTTCAAGAGCCGAACAAGTCGAACACCTTCCCGACCACCCCAGCTCGAAGGATAGTTCCGAGAATGTGTGTCCGCCTTACACACATCCCGGTTTAACGGAAAAAATCGGAACAGGGGACTCAACAACTCACTCGCCTAAGGATTGTCTTTGTGTCGGATGCCACGCCTACTCACTCCCTGTAAGGGGTTAAGGCGCGGCACTCCTCGACCAAGTATGACACACTGAACAATCTTTCTCTATAAGGTGCCACCAGCGTGGGTTTGCCCAAAAGCAGGCGTTCGTATATCAGGTGTCCGGATTCCATTTAGAGTGTGGAGTGAATTTAGCGGGGGCAGGAAGTTCCTGAAAAAGCAATGATCCTGGCAATGATGCTGTGCCAAGAGTGTTGCAAGCTAAAGTACGTCGGTTGCAGAAGTATTGTAGGGTAAGGTCGGAAGCCCAACCCTTTTGAGGAGGTGGAAGTCCTTTAACTTTAAACGTCGAGAAACCGAGAGAACCAGGTGTGGTAAATAAATATGAACTCGCAGTAGAATGTCTATATATCAATGGCCTATCGTCAAACTGGTGCAACACCCTTCCTTGGGTTTGAGACACTCGGTGGTCCATCGTTCAGTCGTGCTCTTGACACACAACAGCTTTTATTGCCTTCCTTACTGCTCGTACAAAGGCAAGACGTCCCAGCCTTCGCCGCTTCGACTGCACGTTCGTTGCCCTTTAATTCGACATGTCCGGGAACCCAGACAACTTCCACGATTTTTTCCTGGTCTCCGACTAAGGCCCCACCCTAGACCATCCCCATCCGTACTGTTATGACCCCAACAACCCTCTGGGTTGGGTCATAACAATATAGACGAGGCGAAAACTGGCGAACCCAGATTTGGGTTGGAAGAACGCAACTCGGTAGAGGTGCGACGGTACGGCACTAAATGACATTGAACATTATAAAAACAAGTTTCTCGATAGCACATCTTCTCATCCAAACAAATAATATTTTTATAAATAAAGAGAAAATCTAAAGATATCAATATCAGTCTTTGAATTATAAGTTTTTGAATAATACCTTCTATTAAAGAAGTAATTAACCAGTTTCATTTTGAACAAATTGATAGTTATAGTATTTTTTATCTTTCCCAGGAGGAAAAGGGTAAAATTATTGACTATAACTTTGACATTCACTTATGGATCTAATTTAATTTTGCCCATAAAAGACCACGAAACCATTAAATTGGTTATTGTGCGCTAACTTTTATTTTAATATTTGGAAGGAATTACCTTTTTTTTACACGGTTGGGTATGAAATATGTCGTGAATGAAAGAGAAGGATGATATTTCTGTCGTGTTATTACTAAACTCTTAAGCGGTTTAATGGGTAATCGTAAACCGACATGTAAAACGAAGCGATATACATGATTAAAGGTTTTTATCCCGTCTTTTTCCTTTTTTTTAACAATTAATTATTAATTTTTCAAGAAAAAGGCAGCGTAATCAGTTTTATTAAATTTTGTTAAAACTGATAGCAGAACGAAAACCAGAGATAAGTTTTTGTCTTTTTTACTCTTACAATTCATGCCGAGAGGCGTGGTTGTAAATCCTTCAACCTGATGATGAGCATTAAGCTTGAAATCCGGATCGTTGGAAACAACCAACTGTAAGTAATATCCGACTTTTTTTAAAAGATTAAACTGCATACTTTATACATTATCATTATACTTACTTTATCATTTCTATGAAATAATTAGTTTTCCAATTTTTTTCGGACTTAGTACAAGCCACATGTGTTGAGATATCTGCCCGATGGCGATTTCCAGCATAGTAATAAACAGAGCCAACAATAAATAAACGAATAAACTAAATAACAATACATTATCTCTATTAAGATATTGGTTGAGATAAAAAAAAGTCAGTGTCACGAGCGGGATTCGAACCAACGACCTTCGGCTAAATACGCCGCTGCTCTACCACTTGAGCTATCGTGACTTCGGACACCAGGTTCGAATCCCGCTCGTGACACTGACTGTTTTATCTCAACCAATACCTTACATAAAGATTAATTAATTGAAAAGAAGTTATTTGGTCAATCGGACCACGAACTCTAATGGAAACAATACATTATGTTAAGAGTAATTTATAAAAGATAACAATATAAAGAAAATAGAGAAATAAAAAAGAGAGTGTACGAGCAAAGGAAATCGATCCCAGTGGGAAAAAGGTCGTTCTGGAATGGGTTCTCGGGCACATTGGTATAACCGGAAATGAACAAGCAGATAAGATACATGGTTCATATGAATCATTAACATAGCGAATGAATTTTAGGGTCTGTTTGTAATTTATTAGAGTGAACAGCAGAGTTTATCCGCAAGTACTCCGAGGAATATGGAGTCTCTCGGTGTAGTGTAAATTAATCTTTGAATGTAATTTATTAGCGTGAATGGCACGGTTTATCCCCAATTTCCCCGAGGAACATCGAGTATCTGAGGTAGTGTGAATGACTATCGTGTTTATAGGAATAGGTCACGATAGCTCAAGTGGTAGAGCAGCGGCGTATCTAGCCGAAGATCGTGGGTTCGAATCCCGCTCGTGCCATTAACTTTTTTTCATCTCAACTAAAAACCTTAATTAATTACAATGAATTAATTGGTCAAGCAAACCACGAAATTAGTGAATTTAATGAATTAAATGAAGTACACTTCACTAAAGCGCTCCGAGGACATTTTATTTGTCGTCGAGAATCCAATCCGATTATACGACATTTGAAAAATGGCAAAAGGAGGGAAAACTCATAAGGTGGGGTTGAGATGGGGAGTTGATGTCCGAGTGAATCGAGGTCACGATAGCTCAAGTGGTAGAGCAGCGGCGTATCTAGCCGAAGATCGTGGGTTCGAATCCCGCTCGTGCCATTAACTTTTTTTCATCTCAACTAAAAACCTTAATTAATTATACTGACCAATGTTGTTTGTTGGCCCTAAAACAAAAATGATTAGTCAAAATGTTTATTACATGAAAGTGTCATATTAGTTTAATTAATTAATAGATAAACAAATAGACCTATAGGTCTTGACTTTCCGTAAACTCAGCTTTAGTACTTTCCAAATTGTACTTATTGTACGTGATCTATAAAATTCTGTCTATTTGTAATTGATGGATCAGATATCATGGACGGATATACAGGTCTGGTCCTCCGGGATGGATGAAACGGAGTTGCCATTAGTGTAACTTTCTTGCTTTGGTATATTTCAGTAATTAATTGAGACAGGAAAAGAAAATAGAAAGTTTAAAACGCGAGAAAGACAAGAAAAGAAGAGCTAAGAAAGAGAGTGCACACCAATGTAGTTTGTCGGCCCTAAAACAAAAATGATTAGGCAAAAAGTTAATTACATGAAAGTGTCATATTAGTTTAATTAATTTAATAGCTAAAGAAATAGACTTGTAGGTCTTGACTTTCAATAAACTCAGCTTCAGTACTTATTGTACGTGATCTATAAAGATCTGTAAAGAACGTGTCATGGATTTAGGTTTGGTCCTCCGGGCTGGATGAACGGGAGTTGCCATTAGTGTAACTTTCATTGCTTTGGTATTTTTCAGTAATTGCTTGCTACATATTTTGTCGAATCATTCCTACTTCTGTCTATGAAATATATAGTAATTTAATTAAAAGGAAAATCTTATTCTTAAGAGAACTTTTTTTTAATAAAAATTACAATGCTTGTTAGAAAAGCAACAGTCCTTTTGGCCGGGCCGTTTCGGGTTTTTCGTCTTTTCTCGTAAAAATTTAATTAACCCGGATCGTTTAAACCATAACTGAGCCGTCGGATTCTGCACTTTCATTAGATTGCTCTTTAGGGATGGCCTTGCTGATACCATTCCCGTCTTAATGGTGCTTCTTCAAAGGGCATCACAACCCATTCATTTAATAACCGTCATAAAAATCCTAACAGTTGGCTTTTTCTTAAAACCCTTTACTTTCCTCTAGCCCCTTCGAGATTTGCAATCAACATTCTTTACTTTCTTGATTATTCTCAATGAACTAAAACAAACGGTAATTAATTGATTAATCTTTTTATGAAATGGAGGTAAAATCAACAAGTTTAATTACGCTAGAATTATTTATTAGGCATGTAGCTGGCAATTGGGAAAGATGGTGGTTGTTTAACACAATTTCATCGTACCACGTTATATTTTCTGGTCAGCCTTTTCCTTTCGCCTTCCCCAGTGGACGTTTATGCGTTACCTCTCGCTCCCTTTATAGACTGAACCCTTCAAGTCAAACGGGAAAAGGTCCCTTTTGTCGTAAGTCAATAAAGGAATTTTTAGTCTTAGTTAATGACATTAATAACAATTTACAATTAATTAAGGTTTTCAGTTGAGATAAAAAAGTCAATGGCACGAGCGGGATTCGAACCCACGATCTTTGGCTTGATACGCCGCTGTTCTACCACTTGAGCTATCGTGACCTCGATCCACTCGGACACTAACTTCCCATCTCAACCCCACCTTTTGTATTGTTATCTTTTATCTCAACTGAAAACCTTAATTAATATACATAATTAATAAACTTCAATTAATTAATAATTAATTATTTATGGAAGGTCTTGGTTGAGATGAAAAAGTTAGTGTCACGAGCGGGATTCGAACCCACGACCTTTAACTCAATGCGCCACTGCTCTAACCACTTGAGCTATCGTGAAGTCAAGTTAGTACAGCGCGTATTGAGCCGAACGTCGTGGGTTCGAATCTCATCGTGACACCAACTTTTTCTTCTCAACCAAGACATTTCATAAAAATAATAATTAATGAAATAATTAATTTGGTCAATTAGACCACTAAATATAAATGGATTAATAACAAAGTTAACTGAGTTCAATTTATCAATATTATTAACGTAAACATCTTAAACAAATATTTTAGAAGTTGAACATTTCTTTCCAATTGATGCGCGCATGTCGTCGATAATAATGTTACCGCCAAAACTGTGTATAAAATGCTTCATTATTGATTTGGCCTTTGAATTGGTTTTAACGTTAGATTTTATTGTAAAAAAAAAGAGAACCACCGGATTCTGTCGAGCAAAAAAATTCCATCGTGCGAGCATGTGTTTTTAGAAAAAAAAAATCCCTTCTCCATTAAAACATCAAAATATTTCCATGGCAACAAACACCACCTCCCCTTTAACCGCGCGAATTGAAGAGGACGAGCGAGGGTTGTCGAGGAATGTTTTTCTTCCCCCGAGGCAGCAAATAGCAGGGATTTTCCTCTGCAGCGGCACGGATTCCACCGACAATCGCTGATGTAAAGAGATGTTAATTATGAAGGGATAATGAAACCGGTGGGTCTGTACGAATAGAGTATTACCGATGGGGGGGTTGAGCTAATGAGGATGTCGGTCTGTGGTCGTTTCGATTAATTCGCTCCGTGTAATTTCCTTTATATTTCATAATCATAAATCATCGATATTTTCATCTGAGTCAACCTGACTTTTGATTACTTAATCAAAAGCTGTGTTGAATGGTTGATTAATGAGTTCAATCAAAGATTTTTAGTTGATCTACGTAGATTTATTCTAATCTTAATAAAGGATAGAGTAGACAAATCTTGTGAATCGTTCTTATCATCAGCGAGTTCATTTCCTTTTCTTCTCACGAGTACCCTGACCAATGGTACGACGGTACTATCTCAATTCTCTTTACATGGGTAATTGTTTATTCCTATGAAAGACACATAAAGAAGCTACTATCGGATAGAATTCTTATTCTGGTTGCTTCAACTGCCCATAACAAGAACGTTGATCAGTCTGGTAGTTCGATTGCCAATTTACATCTCTGTTTCGGCTTTCTAAAGATTGAGTAAACTAAATCCAGGTTGATTGCTGGATAACTGGGTGAATCCATGTTTAAAAACTCTCGGGCTTGCGATCTAGACCTCGAGTAGTTCACCGCTCTACACTTTTCACTTCCGAACCAGATCATGCCTTTGAAGAAAAATTAGGCAATGTTTTTGCAATATCATTAGAATAAAAGAAACAAGAATATGGTCAATTGATAGTATTGGAGAATCGTGTTATCATTTATGGTCCTCCGGGCCGGATGCACTGAAAGTTTACCAGCTACCTACGTCCAGTTTGATTGCTCTCTCCCCTCTCACCCCCTCTCTCTCTCTCTCTCTCTCTCTCTCTCTCTCTCTCTCTCTCTCTCTCTCTTTCTCACTTGCAGAGCGTACTGAACCGATATTTGAATGGTTACTATATATTATCATTCTATATACCTGAGTAGTTCCTGTTTTTTTTCTGTTTTATGTATATTTTGTGTTCATTTTGTTTTGTTTTACGACCTAAGATGTTAGCAAAATTACTTCAGAGCAACAATTGGCGCCGGTGTAAATAAATAAAGAGGAAAAAATTTCTTTTTTCTTTTAAACAAATTGTTGCGTTGTTGAAACAGTTAAAGCTCCAATCACGCAGGAAGTGATTATTAACTGTGGAATGGAGAAATTCCATTTGTTTAAATATGCTACCAGGAAATCGAAAGTGACCTCCCGAAAAACCAGTTTACATTACATAATGAACACACCCTGGAGAAATATTCGACCGGAGTAGTAAAGTATGCCGCTGAAATTTAATTTTAAATAATGCAACCCTTAATAAAAAATGAAAGCTCGAACTCCCGAAAGTTGTAGATTTTTAGTGCAAAAGTGATAACGATAAATTATTAAATTCCAAAATCCGGCTGATTTGTGATAGGTGAAGATAAAACAGTGTTTTAAAAAAGTAGATTTTTATGGATATGCCCAGTTATTAAAGCATTAGATAGGAAAAAAATCACATCAAAATTCTTCAACGAATCAATCTTCAAAACTTGAAATCCAACAACTTTATGATATCTTGGGTACCAGGGTACAAGGGAATTTTGGGTAATGAAAAAGCAGACACAATGCCAGAGCAATCTGCAAGACCATGTAACAAAAACAAACACAGAATCTTCAATCATAGAATGGATTTAAAAAAAAGATAAAAGAAATAAAAAATAACCTGTACAGGTAACACAGTAAGCTTGTTAAAATAACCATCACAAAGACTGGCAAACTCACTGTTATAGTTACAAAGGGCTAAACTTGGAGGAGTAATAGAACTGTTTACCAGTCCCTGTCATTTGATAAAAACATCTACATAAATATTTTCGACGATGACCCCATTTGTACTTAGCAATGAGGAGGAAGACGTCCATCCACATCTTCTTTGAATGTGAAGCAACCGCTCAATGGAGGTTACAAAAAAAACCCAAGGAAAGGAACTGTAACGACTGTCAATGACCTAGTACCCCTTAAAAGATGGATCGAATCGACAGAGTGAACTAAGGAACTAGAAAAGTACAATAAGCCAAAAGGCAGCAGTGCTTGGAGATGCTAATTTCCTTCCATCATCATCATTATCAACACCATACCGTGGAATGTCTACTTCGTGCACCTCTCTCGGTGGGAGAATTGCCTTACGGAAGGGATTATACTGCATAAGGACTAGTGCTCTTGATGGGGTCGGCATGTTTCTCTCACTGATTGATAAGAGAAAGTTAAGATGGCAGCGGCCAGTTTAGAGGCCTATAATTTTTCCCAAATCTTGCCTGCTGAGTGACAGGGATACCTTCGCCTTCCTTATTGAGAGATTTACAAATCTTTTTGTGTTTTTGTCTAGCGCTCAAGTTTTTCTTTTTCAAGCCACTTTTTCCAGCTCTAACTTTATCCTGCTATATCTCATGGATGAGTTGGTTGCCCCCTTTTTTTTGCTAGTTGGTCACCCTGTTCTTTTCCTTCTATACCTTCATATCCGAGAACCCATGTGTTTCAACCTTTTTGTGTTTTGCTAGGGCCAAGTCAATAGCATTCCCAGACTAGTTTGAACCTAAACATACTCGTATTTAGTGCCTTTGTATTTGCTGCCTGACTGTCGAATCCGTGCACCTTTTTCCATCGGGCGCTGGGGTAATAGGAGAACCCAAGTCTATTTTTAAAAAAATTATACTATTTTTATGTCATGATCCTCTCGAATTTGCCTGCTAAAGTTCAAATTTAAATATTGTAACCCTTAATAACAATAATTATTCATTTAATATCCTAACTCGTAGATTTTTAATAGAACCTTATGATTTATTTTGGCCCATTTATTGAACTAGACTGATCTGGCAAATGGACCAATGGACGAATTAATTGCTGTGTACTAATAATTATATTATTATAATTGAATCACAAGCAATACAACAAATTAACAATCTATTTATTTTAATTATTAAATCTAGAATGATTTATTCATCAGAATCGCTGGAAGAGGTCATTAAATCAGGTCACCCGGAGGGGGTCATTAAATTATCATCAAATCATTACAAAAGCTTTCATCCTTGGTAATAATTATTTTATTTGGGGTTGTAAGAACTTAATTAATTATCGTTGTTTTAATTTTGACTGATGGAAGTACGGCTTTGACCCTGAAACGATAAAGTTCGTCGGGCTAAGTGATTTTATTTAATTAATTTTTTTTTTTTTTTTTGCAGCCACGACAGAGAACAACCTTTCACGTTCCAGCTCGGCGTCGGCCAAGTAATAAAGGGTTGGGATCAAGGCCTAGAAAATATGTGCGTTGGCGAAAAGAGGAAGTTGACCATCCCACCAGAATTGGCCTACGGTGATAAAGGTGCTGGAAACGTCATCCCAGCCGGTTAGTAACTTCTTTTTATTTATTTTTTGGGGGGGTCATGTAAATCTTTTCTATACAAATTAAATATAATGATTCACAGGTTGTTACAGAAGCTTGTAACGTTTTAATTTTGCAGAATATACAATTGAGGTGAAAAGTTATGCTTGGCACAAGGGGTGAAGTTACTTAGGCGTCTTTTTTTTACTCGTTCATACATTATAAAGTTTACAAGCATATTGAGTCTGGGAAATTTCTTCAGATTTTTCCCTCGCTCAATTAAAACTACTAGAAAAACTTTTTTTCGAAAAAGCCGGGGTCTGTGGAAAACGTTTTGTCTTAACAAATTAGCCATGTTGCGCCAGGTTTAAATCGACAATGTTTTGCCTAATAATTTACCTTCTTGGCCAAGTTTTTGTCTTCCGATTCCTAATTTCTTGAATGATTTTCATACAATGCTGTCGTGACCTTTCTGTGATTATTTCATTTCACATATAAGCTGTAAAGCACAGATAAAGCTCTGCTTTGCAATATAAAACCAGAAAAGGAGAAGATTATTGACGTAATGTGCAGTGGTGTATCATCTCTTAAGAAAACGGAAACAAGATTGCAATGAGAACCGTAGAATCGCAACTTCCAATTGGATCAGGCGAAGGATGGAAAAATTCACAGCAAGTCCACTTAGCAACAAGTTTTCTTCTTCAAGATCCAAAACGGTTCATCAACAAATAGGTGTGTTGTTGACAAGAGATACATCGGTAGCTGAGTGGTCAGATTCTTGGCTAAGTAGATCCCGCGGTCGCGGGTTCGATTCCCACACTGGAAAATAAATTTCGTCAATATGACGAGCCCCCAAAATGGGAGAAAAGATTTGTAACATTGCTACCACTTCAAACAGGCAACTATGCTGGTTACTACTATTCAAGTAACAGTGTAGCGCGCATAGTTGATCAAATCACTTGTTCGAAGGGCATGTAATTTATTTCTAAGATATTACAATTAATTAAGGTTTTTAGTTGAGATAAAAAAGTCAATGGCACGAGCGGGATTCGAACCCACGATCTTCGGCTTGATACGCCGCTGCTCTACCACTTGACACCAACTTCCCATCTCAACCCCACCTTTTGAATTTTTATCTCAACTGAAAACCTGAAATTAATTGTAAGATGTTAATTGGTCAAGCGGACCACGAAACTAGTGAAATTAATAATAAACTTCAATTAATTATTTATGGAAGGTCTTGGTTGAGATGAAAAAGTTAGTGTCACGAGAGGGATTCGACACCAACTTCCCGAGTGGAACGAGGTCACGTTAGCTCAAGTGGTAGAGCAGCGGCGTATCAAGCCGAAGATCGTGGGTTCGAATCCCGCTCGTGCCATTGACTTTTTTATCTCAACTAAAAACCTTAATTAATTGTAATATATTAATTGGTCAAGCGGACCACGAAATTGGTGAATTTAATTTCTAAGATGGTTTAACGTGATTTTATTCTCTAAAAACAAGTATATAATCAATAAACACCAAAAAAATTAAATATAAACAATAAAAAATTAAATAATATTTATTCGGAAATCGTGAGATGCGGTCTAGTGTGAAGTAGGTTTTAAAAAAACATTTTCTTTTTCGTACCAACGTTTCGATCTTTATTGAGATCATCTCCATAGCTCAAAGTGTTTGTTTTCTGCGTAATTGTGTCATTCTTGGGCGTCGTGTGGGCACTCACAACACGACACACAAGAATGACACAATTTCGCAGAAAACAAACACTTTGAGCCCTGAAGATGATCTCAATAAAGATCGAAACGTTGGTACGATAAAGAAAATGTTTTTCTAAAACCTACGTCACATCAGACTGCATCTCACGATTTCCGAATAATCATCGACTAACGGTCACTAATCACCACACATAAATAATATTAATCCATATATGTTTAGCGGTCATAATTGACGATAGCTCAAGTGGTTAGAGCAGCGGCGTATTGAGCTGAAGGTCGTGGTTCGAATCCCGCTCGTGACATTAGCTTTTTCATCTCAACCAAGACCTTAGTTTAAAAAATTAATTGAAATAATTAATATTAAGATGAATAAGGTGATAGCAATGTTCTCAATATATCAACTCTCGGAGTACCGGTGTTTTAAGAAAAAAAATAGCCCTGATTCGAACCCGGGAACTTTACCTTACAGAGATGAGCTCCTGTCAACGTGTTAAACGTTGCGGCCAACGACGCCTCTTCGTTTCTTATTATTCTTATCCATTTTCATATATCTCAGACGACAACTTGTAACAGATATGTTTATGATATATTGGTAGATGCATCATTTTTGCTGGACTGGAATCTATTCATCCGGCCCGGAGGACCATACATTTTAAAACGATTCTCCAATACTTTCACACAAGCAAGCTTTTCGCGTCTTATTCCGAACAAAGGGTTGTTTGCTTCTACTAGAAGAATATTGGCAGGTGTTGACGTCAAAACACAAGCTTAAGGAATTGTTCTGGATTCAGTTTAGCTTTTTGATATAGGTCTCGGCAGCGTCAAGAAAAAACTATAGTCTAACCTCAGCAATTCGTATGTGAGGTGAGAAAGAACTAAAAGACTTTCTGTTCATCCGGCCCGGAGGACCATAAATTATAACATGACTCCCCAGTACTTTCACTTGACCATATTTTTCGGGTTGCTTCTTATCTTACGGGAGAGAGATGGGGGAAGAGAGAGAGTAAGAATAATCAACCTTGACGTAGGTAACTGACGAGATTTTCTGTTCATCCAGACCGGAGGACCGTAAATTATGACATGCTTCTCCAATATTTTCACGTGACCGTATTTTTCGTGGTGCTTCTTATCTGACGAGAAAGAGAAAGATAGATAGATAGAGAGAGAGAATCACTAATTGCAGAAATAGAGTAGAATATTTTTTGCGAGCACAAAGCAGGCAGAATTTTTATATAAATATGTATAGATTTATCAAAAGTACTGTAAATTGTTTAGCATTTTTTTCTCTTTTGCAGGAGCTACTCTCACCTTCGAAGTTGAACTGCTCAACATCGGGGACCACGCGTCCACCACGAACGTCTTCAAGGAAATCGACTCCGACGCCGATTTGATGCTGTCCAGGGAGGAGGTGAGCGAGTACCTCAAGAAGCAGATGATCGTCGCCGGCGAGGGTGAGGAACTGAAGCAGATGTTGGACGGCCACGACAAACTGGTCGAGGAGATCTTCCAGCACGAAGACAAGGACAAGAACGGTTTCATCTCCCACGAAGAGTTCTCGGGTCCCAAGCACGACGAGCTCTAAAAGGAGTGGGAGCTGCAAATAAAACACGCACACAATACAAAGACTAAGAGGAAAACAACACGAAACCTATGTGAATATGTACAAAAATGAATTTTTTTAAAAATAGGGAAGAGACAAAAATAAAATATAAAAAGACTTTTTACTGTGGCTATCACTGAACCCCCCCCCCCCATTGTATACCCGATGCTCAACCAGTACAAGCGAACAAACACCGATGTGTACATATCACCGGCGGGATTTATACATATAATTTTTGTACAGACATTTAAAGAAAAAAATATTTATAAAAATTTGTTGATGTTTTACAAGTTTTAATTGTGTTATAGTTTACAGTTTCGGTTACCTTTTAGTTTCAACTTTTGTTTAAAAACTACTGGTACTCTCATATAATTGAGGCTGCTTTTATTTTCTATATTGTGAAGTAACTCAAAAAGGGAAATTTGTGTAATCCATGTTGTGTTACTTATTTCAATGTGCAATTAATCATATTCGATAAATGTACTGTTTAAACAAGTTTGGAATAATGGTTTATTAATAAAATTTGTTACAAAAAGCGTTAAAATATTTTAAGTTGTACCTATTACCAAAGGCGATCCTCCGATCCTCAATTGAAACCACCATTTTAAAAAGGTAAGATATCAAAGGTAAAGAAAAACCTGAAAATACATTTCTCAATGTGAAATTGGTAAAACAAATTCCTTTTTACCCCCTTGTTTCCATTTGTGAGTTTTTATTAGTGATAATGGCCCAGTTAGAAGAAATATCAACAATCTTGCCATTTTATGGAAGAATACATTTCAGCAGTTTGTCATAGATCCCGGATATCTTAGTCATTGCAAATGTTGTTTTCTGTCGTTTAACTTCTAAACCCTGTGACTTAAGTAAAATGATATTTTCCAATTATATTTTGAACTTTTTTAATATTTCTTTTCTTGATTAAAGGACATCTAGTAAAAGTTTTAAATAATGAATGTAGAGTAAGGATCCTTGAATAATTTTTCAGTTTATCATGACTGCAAAGCTGCTAATGCTCTGATTTCATTGATTTTCCGTCCATCAAGAAACACGATGGCTCATTAACCATGGGTTAAAATTTTTGACTAGTCAGTAGATATAACAGAAATTTACTCAAATCCTTACAAACTGGGTATAAATACAAACGTAATACGTACCCTGACCAGTGTAAATCCCAGCTCATTACACCGCTCTCCAAACCTGAAGGGATCACGAAGTGGATCATTTTACGCATCCCTGTTCTTGGTAGACTCTTAGGCGCCTGCTATAACTATACAGGCAGAAATGCGACTCATCAGTAAACATAACAGCATTCCATTTGGTGTTCTTGCTGCACCATAATCTCCTGAGTTGCTGTAGGTTGGCTCAAAGGGGCATACAATGTGAGGCCAAATTCCCACAAACGATTACAAATCATTTGTTTGATGCCTTGCCAAAACATCTTGTACTTCATTTAGGATCTGGCGGGCACTATCAAAAGGATTCCGTCCTGCAGGAAAGACAATATTTCTTCCTCCCTTGGTGTCATAATGGGCTGAGATCCACTACCACTTGGCACTCTCAAAATTGGGCTAAAGCCCGGGAGACCTCGCTCTGAGAAACGCCAACTGCCTCTGCGATATCCACTCGCCTTGGTGACCTCGATGACTCTTTCTCACAATAATATTGCAAACTTCCGGTTCAAAAAGATGTCTTTCAATGGTTGAAGAGAATACAACTGGATTAAAATGGAGAAAAGGTGTTTGTTTAAAAAAAGAGTAATCTTCATATTTACTTTTCTTAAGTATATTGATTATTAAAAATGAGAATTAACATTTGTTTTTTCTTTTGTATATTCTATTTTGATTTATCACTCTAAAAGAATATATTGGTTAATTTAATAGAATAAAAATAAATTCCAAATATCCCTATTCACTTTTGAGCAGTTTATATTAACAAAGATTGAAACAAGTGTTTCCATACTTTAGTTTGCATTTGTAGACATAGTTGTTGTTTAAACTTTCATCTATTGTATCTGACCTCTGTTAATGGTTTTATTTATTTATTTATTTATTTATTTATTTATTTATTTACAGATCGAAATCCACTATAAAAAAAGACATTTTACAATAACAAAAAATATAAATGATATATGTAAAAATACAAATAATATACATAAAAAGAATAAGGACGTATATACATGGTAATAATATAAATGGTAAATATAAATTATAAATATAAAAATACAATTAAAGAGTAAAAACTTTTTTTTTTTTATTAAATTTATTTATTAAAACTGGTCTTATTAGACCAACCATTAATTTTACAATAATATTATAGAATAAATAAATAAAAAGAGTAAAAACTGAACAACAAAAATGAAAGACATAATTACTAACCAAATAAGGCAGAGGAAACAAAATAAAACTGAAAGACAATTGAAACTACAATAATTAGGTACATATTTAATGAAAATAATGCTCTTTGTAAATATATAATAAGACAAGAGTGCGAGAATTAGTTGAACCAGTAAACGAAATAAATTGTAATAATTTTGTACAGTATGAAATATAAAAGCATTCAACTAAGGTTGTATGATATGGTTTTCACAGATTGCACAGAACTATTGAAGAAGTCAATGCTATTGCAGATGTTGTTACTCTTGATCATCATTCTGTGTAGAGGAGAAGAGAGCATGTAGTTAGAGCTTTGGAATTCAATATAAAATAATTTATAGGTTTTAAGAGAGTGCGAAGGGACATGTAGCTGTAGTTGAAAGAGGAGAGGTCTATCAATGAGATTGTTTAATAATTTAAATACAAAAGCAATATCAAAGCAATCCCTTCTTAGTGCCAGTTCGAAAAGTTTAAATTCAGAGCAGATTCCGGAGGAAGATTGAGTTTGTCGGAAAGTTTTTTAAAAATTTGTTTTGTACAGATTGAAGAATTTTTTGATAATTTAGATAGAATGGGTTCCAAACAGGTGTAACATATTCTAGTATGGGTTGTACAAATGCTTTATAAAGATGGACAAAACATAGAGGATTTTTAAATTCATAGGTGTTCCGGATGATGAAACCTAGCATCTTCATAGATCTATTTTTTATTGAAGAAATATGTTCTTTAAACTTGAGCTTTTGATCAAAAAGTACACCAAGATCCTTTACGACCTCAACTCGCGTTAAAAGATCATGGAGAGTATAGAGATAAATAAAAGGTTGTTTCTTATGAGAGAATGTAATTGTGTAGCATTTGGAAACATTAAGAGCAAGTTTGTTATTAGAGCACCAGGTCAGCACATTATTGATAGAATTTTGTAATTGTAAGCAATCGGAAGAAGTGATTATGGAATAGATTTACAGATCATCAGCAAATAATAAAAATTGAGCAGAAGGGAGAGCAAGATGGATATCATTAATAAATAAGAGAAACAAAACTGGTCCAAGATAAGACCCTTGCGGGACTCCCGAGGAAGCCGCAAAGGGACATGATTTAAATTATTTTATTTTGACTATTTGTTTTCTGTCGGAGAGAAAGCTGGATAACCAATTCAAGATAGTTCTGGTCAAACCATAATCCATTAGTTTCCTTAACAGTATTGTGTGATTTACTTTATCAAAATCTTTAGAAAAATCAGTATACACTGAGTCTAATTGGTGTCCAGAGTTTATTGCATCTAAGATGTAATTTTGAAATGTGAGCAGGTTAGTAACAGTTGATCTATTAGAGCAGAAACCATGTTGCTGAGGTATAATAAAAGATTTAATGTCGTTTTTAAGTTTATTACAAATAATAGAATCAAATATCTTGGAGAACATGGATATTGGTCTGTAATTGAAAACATTAGATCTATCGCCAGCTTTATGTAGAGGAATGACAAAAGTGCTTTTCCAAGTATTGGGGAAAATACCTGTTTTTAACGATTGGTTCATAATATAGTGTAAAGGAGCAATAAGAGCCGCAGAACAATTTTTAACTAATATAGGGGGTATGCAATCGGGACCAGAAGACTTTTTCACGTTGAGTAATGAGATAGAATTTAGTATTTCATTGTGTGAGATATAGTAATTAGAGGTAGAATGAGAAGATGGCATAAGGAGAGAGGTTGTTTCAGGTAGGGAAGTGGGAAGATCAGAACTATGGTCATAGACTTGGGAGAAATATTTAGCAAAGAGATTAGCAATGTCATGGCCATTAGATGAAGATTCATTTCCTAAACGCATGAAAGAGGTCATGGCCTTAGTGTTGACAGAATTCACATAATTCCAAAACTTTTTAGGTTTTCTAATGCTATTGGCATATTTCCGTTTCTTTAATGGAGTACAGTATTCTTTTCAGGGGTGTAGCATTGAGGTCTGGTTCGTGGTTAAGTACGTCATCCTTACATACCTATTGGCTGTTGCGTAGGTTATGTTCTGTTGCCTCCGTCTCCTCTAGACATGGTCAATTTTTTTTACCATTTAATTCCTTAAAGTTAAATAAGAATCTCATTTTTTTCCATTGGATTGTGTTTGCAAGGTCCAAAATGTGTTGGAGGAAGGGGCTATCCTTAATTGGCAGCAACGCTCCTCACCTTTGCTAGTTCGCCAGAACCTGTTCCTTCACATTGACTCCCTGACAGAATCAGGACGCGATGTGAAGAAAGATAGATTAAGTTAAACTAAATTAAATTAATATGATATATATACATTGGACGATAAAGTTAATTTAATTTACATAAGTTCAACAATAAAGTGACCTGGCCAGGGTCAATAGATTAAAGAGAATAGTGACAGACTTATTACAGAGAATTAATCAAACTATACAAAAAACTTGGTTTTAAATGTTTTTCACAGTAGTTAACAATTAAGAGAACAAACACTTCAAATTAAAGTCTTATTAGAAGACATGAGCAGCCGAAAGGAAAGATTTGACCTATGAACAGCAAAATGATGTGCGGTGAAGAATTGCAGGCAATGTGATTCCACAGCGATGAGCGGGCGAAGAGAAAACAAATAACTTTGTAATCCGGCGGGGTACTCGTCAATTGTAACTTCGATCACAAATCGAGATATAAAAAAAAATAATTAAACAAACGCGTTCGTCCACTCTCCAATACTAACTGGCCAGCTGGACCCCCCGAGACCTTTTTTTTGTTTTTCGTCTCCATGGATATTTGAATAAATAAACAAAATTTTAAAAAATGAATAAAATTATCTTCGGCGTAAACATACCGCCCACCAAATTTCAATAGAAATTTCACTAAGAGAAGAGACGTTGCAGAGTGGAAGAACCGGATTGAAAAGATTCAGGGTTCAGGGAGCAGAGGAGATAGACGTGTAACCGGGCACGTATATTCTCCTGAGGGGGTTTTTATGCGCACAACTCGTAACACCCCTTAGCTCATTCCTGGCATATGTCCACTGAATTTGTTGTGTTCTTTGGTAACCCAAGATTTCATTTTTCTTTTTTTAACGTGGCTATAATTTATGCTACAGAATGAATTTGGGCCTATGGTTTGTACCTACGACTACCTTTTTTTATCTGTCTGCTGCCTTGTTGCCTGAAATTCCCTCAGGACCTGGGACCAACTTTAGCATTAGGTTATTTGTAGATGCAAGTTTTTCCAAACTTTTAGTTTTCTTAATTTCACAAATGCCATATTTTACAAATATAAGGAAGTACAGAATCCTTAGGTTTGATGAAAACTGTACACGTAAAAACAAAAATTTCTTTATGCATTTCCACATACAACAGCAAGAAAAAGAAAAAAAGGAGAATTTTCCAGGCGTAAAAATTGTATTTACATCAGATGTATACCTTCAATTCAACAAACAATAAAAATAGCAATTGCAGTTTAATTTAATCTAAAGTATAGGCAATTAAGTTACTTTTAACACAACAGATTATGGCATTGTAGAAAATATGGTAACCAAAAATAAATATTTCCTGTTTAAAAATATGGCTAAAAGTTATAAAATAAAAACTCAACAAATACATGTTTACATTAATTTTATCTAGTCAAAAATTATACAATAAGCAATACATTTAAACAGATAGTATATCCTTTTGGTTTTGAGAAATCTTGGTTTCTGCGTATTTTTCTTTGATAGGAAAAATAGGTGTGCCCATGGACGGAGTGAATGAATGCCTCACAATACGCCTCACCTTTCTTGACCGAAGAAACTTATTCCATGATATGTACATTTCCGCAATTGCGATGAGTAGCGTGAAAGCCAGGGCAGCAAGAAGTCCCAAGATAATACTATTGTCTTCGATGTAGAAGCTCTTAGAGTAGCGTCCCACACGGTTGATGTCGATGATTATTATCTTGCTCGAAGACTGTATCACGAAAACATCCCGTTGCCCGTTGAAAAGGATGCTGTTTATATTTTCTTCGATGGCCATTGGAATATCAAACAGATTATTTGTTTGGTTACTCATAAGACTTGAATTGTACGCAATATCGGCCAGATTCTGAGCCAGTGCTAATGTAAAATTTTCACGCTGCTCACTTTTCAGATCGACCGCTGATTCTACGCATTTTAAAATCTGGTGGATGAAAGCAGACCATTCGCTTGTGTTCGTGTATGAAAGGACGCATAAGTTTTCTACCGGAGCTGAATTTCCGAACCCAATGAATGCTATTAAGAGAACAGCAATGGACACGCGCGTACTATTTGCCATGTTGTACGCTTAAAAGAAACCTGATTTTTTTAAACTTATATAATAATTTTTACATAAATTTCTACATCCTTTGTCTGATGAAAAATGTAAATAAACTACCAAGTGTCAAAACAACTGATTCATTGCTTGTGTCTGTAAATGTACAAAAGAGATTGTAAACCATATGGCCAAACAATTTTGAAACAATTGAACTATTTAATTAATTATATGTAATTTTTTCTTAATAAAATTTTTAGCAAAAATCCCACACCATAGAAGAAATTTAAATTTGAATTCATAAGAATATAATTTTTATAATAGAATATAAATCCTAAATGCATTAAGAGCATGAGCAGGCGCAGTGTAAATTTGTATAACTGGCTAAAATTTTCAAAATACTGACTTTTGGAATTATTTTTCCTAAATGTTCATTTTTCAGCCTTTTGAAATTATAAAGTAAATACAACCGTCATTCCTCACAATAAGGACCAATAAAAGTTTATTAACCAATTTAAAATGGTTTACTTTTTTATAACCATATTCGCAAACTTAGTATAATAATACAATCCTAGAAATAATTACACAAAGTTTGTAATAAGCTCAGGCTCAGTGTGATCTCAGAACTGAAAAATAAATTCTCCACTGACCCGCTGACACAAGCCATTTACGAAAAGGTAGCCAGACTGGGTCGGAGTCGCGAGGTTGTATTCGACTGGAGAAAGAAAATGCAGAACAAGAAGTAAAAGAAAAATTAAAAATATTAGTTACCAAGCTGTTGGATTGAAATGACCAAAAACAAGTTTAAAAAACACACCACACTGTGGCTGTGGTGATTACCTACAGTTACCACGGTAGCCACTAGGTGTCACCAGCATTTCTGGAATAGCCTTGGTTTCCGCTTTGCAGCCAGAATGGAGCAGTTCTGTCCATAAGCAGGGGGTTCTGCAGCTCTGACTTCTGACTCATCTACTCAACTAGCTCGCACTGTACACCTTGGGACTCGTCTCCCCCAACAAGGTCTCAACACTTACTCACTAATGGAGCAAGGACACTCGCAGCAACAGCCTCGACCTCGCCTTCTCACTTCCGCTGTTGGGTCAACCGACAATGGACTGATCATGGCCCCAGACCTCAGCCAATGGCTCTCTTGGTCATGGACCTCTACCAACAGTACACACACAGTCCCGGCCTCATCTACCGGCTTTAGACTTCATAACAACACGAAAATTCCCAGTCACTAAAGTGGCCCTTAATATTATGCAGGCGACCAAGACCCGAGGGGTTAAAAGCCTAGGTATGCCCGTACCCCAAGTGGCCCTTAAAGAAAATATATTAAAAAAAAATTACATCAACAAAACTGAGGATGGGCCACACCCGACACACATGACTATCTTCTGGTCATCAGTCAACAATGCCCGGAATGCGATTAGCCCATGACAGTACTACTAGTAAAGTGTGAGGGGTTATGCTGTGACATACTCTCGGGTCAAAGAAAAACTTTAAAATGCAGCAGTAATTGATCAGGAGAAATTATTCAACGTTTATAAACAGTGAATCTATACGAATATAATCTGCCCATTCCCAGATTATTTTCTCCTACTTTTGTATGAGTTTATGTAAAATGTATTTTATTTTTATGGCGAGAATGAGTATAACAAATATTTCTGAATGTTGATGGCCAACATTTAGTTGTGTGCGTATAAATGAAAAATGGTTGTTTCTTCATAACAGCAGAGGTCATATCAACCCTTGGAGTGTTGGTGTTTTTGAAAAAACCATTTGTGTCAGGTTCAAACCCGGAACCTTACAGTTATGAGCACGTTGACATCTAAACCATTGTGGCCACTGACACCCCCATAAATAGTCTATTTAGTTAACATGAGAAACTGTATTTACCAGCAACAGGGATGGGTTCTGTAGGTATAAATGTTGTATTGCATAACCATACTCAGGAATCGGTGGAAACACCTTAGCTATACACAGCAAATCACTCCTATGGTCTTACATATGAAGACAAGGCCTGCAAGTTCCAAGAATTTAATTCAGTAAGTATAGTGGAGTAGAGACCTAAGATTGTCCCAGACGAGTATGGCTGAAAGGACTCCATGCAGTTGCCCAGTACAAGTATCTTTCCCAGTGTCATTCTAACATTGCAGAAACATATTCCCAGGAAGTCATATAATATTTGGCTGAGGATCGCACCCGAAAGCCAATGTTACTTTTTAGTCAAGAGCCTACCCCCCACATAGCCAAGGGTAAGCTGCTCTCTTCTAAGTTTATGAGCTTTTTTTTCTCATTGTATACTAAAGAAGTTCCCCCTAAGCACTTTACTGCTTACTGTACTCCTTCCTGGATCCATTTTTAGAAGCTTGCAACACACATGCATTCAGCCCCTGTATACCGGTATTCTTCCATCAAAGAAACTCATTTTCACATGGGGTCATCCAACCCAGTACCAGACCTTCCATTAATGAGTGCCATGTCAAATCTTCATTGGAGCCACCCCTTGTGCATCAAAAAGAAAGTCCACGGTCTCTAGCCGAAAGTTTAACACCTTAACCACTCAGCTCCATGGTCCGCAGTCCCCCACCAAAAGGCTTGAAAGATAGCATATAGTTTTATGTTCCACTGTGAAATATATATGAATTCTTGAAATCACTAATAAAAAAAATAAATAAATGTTTCAACACGACATGTGAAAAATAAAAAATAATTTCTTAATTTTAAAAGTGGGGTATTTCAAGTTTTCAACAAACATGTCAAAGTATTTATAAGTATTTATTTTAAATTTAGATTTACAGAAAGAAATATAATTTCACTGAAGAATAACAAAAAGAAAACTGGGTGAAAGGGGTAATTAATTAAACCTAAAATAAATAAAACAATATTGTTAACAAAAATTTTTTTGAACAGTGTCATTCCTCATTACACAAAGGCCGGCATTCTTGACTTTAAATTATGACTCGAGTTCAGAGATCTTATTAATAATCCATTCAAATGAGCCTTTGCTATTTAATTTTGTCATTAAACTACATTAAATCTTAGAAGTAGTCATTCGTCCCAATTTCAATAAGGCTAACAAAATAGAATAAACATTTCGTTTTACTTTTAAAATCTTTGTTGTGTAAGACCAGAACTAAAAACAAAAAAAATATAATAATAATAATAAAGAAAAAAGGCGTAATATTTTCTACTAGATCTTTTAATTATTAATAATAAAGTTGATTAGGGATTTTGAAAATTTGTTTTTACATTTTTTTGGAAAAAAGGTTGAACAAACATCTATAATTTTTTTTTATTCAATTACTTCTTTGCAAGTTGTGCCTACAAAGAAACTTGTTTTATTTTACCTTTATTACTTTGTTATTAATAATAAATAAAATATTTAGATTTACAGCACTTCCTTTTATATAAATGTTCGTATTTATTTACACCATAAATCTTAAATATATATATATTTTTTTTACGAATGATTTGTAAGGCTTAAAATTGTGAAGGCTACATATTAAAATGTACAAAGTACCAACAGAGCTGAACTAACTATAGATGTCTACAACACCGAATTAAAATAAATACTTTCATTCAACCAAATTAAAGACTTAAGGAGGAAGGGAAGGCAAATAAAGGAAAGCGCGGTTTTGTTTTGGTGGTGCTCTGTTTTTTTTTTTTTTGTTTTTTTTTTCGTGTTTTTTTAGGACTATACGTGTACACACCAAAAATAATAAATTATCTTTCTTTCAATTTTATGCTTTCTTTGTTTTTGTTTGGTTTTGCTGGTGTAAGTACACAACAGGTTTCGATCACAGATTAGACAGCCCCAGATTTCACTTTATTTTAAACACCGTTCAAAAAAGACAGAACCAACACTTCCACCTTTCATAGCCTTCTGGACATTCTGTTCAAATATTCTTCTGTTGTTCTGCAGTACTTCAGCAGCTTCCTTGTTTAGCGGGTCTTCAGGATTTGGCTCCTGTAAAAGACAATTATTAAATTGTAATTATTTCAATATATTTTGGCCCCTTTAAAAAAATATATTTCTTTGATAACACTTACCAGAAACAAATACTGTAATCCGTACACAATGGAGTTAACGGTTAGAACAGGCTTCCAATCTTCCCTCAGTATGTTGAGGCATACGTTTCCTTCTAAGTCAATGTTCGGATGGTAAACCTGCGTCTCGCACTTCACCTTAGGTGGATCGTGGGGGTAATTCGGGCCCACTTTAAAGCTAAATGTGAATTTACCCCCTCGGTAGAAGCCCTGGAAATTTCCCATTAGAAATTGCTGATAAACTGAATTTGGAAAAACATAAAGATAAGATAGTGGTTTTAAACAATTGATTGAACATTATGATCATCTTTAAGTGTGTTACAGTCTGAAATTAATTGACAAATAACTCAGTACCTATGATTTCTCATTAAACTCTTTAATACATTGACTGTAGAGTTCCCTATGCAAATATGTCTACTTTTTTCTCATTAAGTCGTCTAACTCTTTTTACTATTTTATATGCTTTGCATGAAGGTATGGTGATATTTTACTTAATACTCCTTTTAAATTCACAGGACTGATGCCTAAGGAGGAGCTGAGTGTTGGTCCAAAAGTATTAAAAAAAGTGGAAAAGTTTAATTTTTAAAAAAATGTATTTCTTGAATAAGTGAGAGAGAGAGAGAGTGAATGTGTGTGTGAGAGAGAGAGAGAAAGTGAGTGAGTGAGTGAATGAGAGTACAAGTGAGTGAAAAAGAGAAAGAAATTAACTTTGAGTGAGTGAGTGAGTGAGAAATATTATAAATGAATGTGTGTGAGAGAGATATTATAAATGAGTATGTGAGGGGGAGTGCGTGCGTGAGTGAGTGAGTGAGTGAGTGAGTGAGTGAGTGAGTGAGTGAGTGAGTGAATGAGTGAGTGAGAAATATTATAAATGAATGTGTGGGAGAGAGATATTATAAATGAGTATGTAAGTGGGAGGGAAAGAGTGAGTGAGTGAGTGAGATAAAAGGAGAGAGCGATTAGTAAGAGGATGTGAGACACTGAGTGAGTGACTGAGCAAGCGAGTGAGTAAGTGAGTGAGAAAGTATAAGTGAGTGGGATGAAAAGGAGTGATTGAATGATAAGAGTGTGAGGCATTGAGTGAGTGAGGAAGAGAAAGAGATTAAGTTTGAATAAGTGAATGGGAAAAATAGAGATTATAAATGAGTGTGTGAATGAGTGAGAGGGAGGGAAAGAGAGTTAGAGGGAAATAGAGTGAGTGAGAGGGAGGGAAAGGATGAGTGAGTTAAAGGGGAGTGAGTAAGTGAGAAGGAAAGAGAGTGTGAGTTAGGGAGAGAGAGAAGTGAGTGATTAATTGAGGTAAAGAGTGAGTGAGCAAATAGTGAGATAGTGAGTGAAAGTGAAAGAGTGAGTGAGTGAGTGAGTGAGTGAGAGTGAGAGAGTGAGAGAGTGAGTGAGTGAGTGAGTGAGTGAGTGAGTGAGAGAGAGAGAGAGAGAGTGAGTGAGAGAGAGAGAGAGAGTGAGTGAGTGAGAGAGAGCGTGAGAGAGAGAGAGAGAGAGAGAGAGAGAGAGAGAGAATGAATGAGTAGGATAAAGTAAGTGACATTGTTCTACATTTTCTTCTGTTAAGTATTAGTGATAAAGAGGAAGAGGCAATGAAGAAAGCCAGAGCATTATACGATTTCCAAATAAAAATTTTTGTTTCTGAACCAGGCAAACCTCTTAGATGACGGTGCTTGGTTAGGTTGCTTTTAAAGTTTTCTTGTTTATAATTATTATTTACACATAAGTAGCCTTAAATACAATTTACTTTACATACCTCATCAGGGCATATTATTAATTTAAAAGTAAGAAGGTCATCTGGATCTGGAAATTCTGTACTGCAAGTTTTCGGCAGGTTTAATTCATTTAAGTCTGTAACAAACAAAAAAATATTATTAATTAGTTAAATGGAATAGGTAAAGCATGTAAAGAAGACAAGTCATGTACAACACGATACAAATCTTATATTACATACAATTTTATCTTAAAATGACAGATTTTAAACTAAAATCATCTATGTGTAATAAAATTTGATTGTAAATATGATGTTTATAACACAAGAATGAGTTGAGTCCTGAAAAGTCTCTAAACAACATATTGCAGGCATTTCTCTGAAATAAATTTTGAGAGATTAAGAATTACAACTCTCCTGCGATAAAAGATATGACATGGTCAACAACAACAACAAAAATGTAAATTTCCATTAAATCAATTCAAATACAATTTAAAATGTTACTTAAATTGCTGTAAAATAAAAAATATATAATGGTAAACCATAGTACATATTTATATATCATAGATATTATGGAACAGTGGTTGTTCAGTAACATATTTTTGGACCTTAACAAAAGACTCTAACAGACAAGTAGACAGTTGATGGGGTTGAAATATATGTTACTGAGGATTGCCTCGAAATACATGTAAAAAGAAAAGCAAACTAATATCATCAAAACTAAATAAAAATGGAGAAATTAAATATGTTAGTGTTGCAAAATAATGAGACACATAAATGTAATTTTTATGGGAGTCATTCCCATGCTCATTTTTAAAACAAAACAAAAAAAATCACCCATGGTGGGATATGGTATAAATCTATGTTAGAAATAAGTAATAATAGCCTGAGGCTCATTAGAGACTTAAAACAAAAAAATATTGATGATGGGATGTGGTGGGATTGGAGTAAAACTATAATAAGAATTGAGAAATATTTTATTTGTGAACCAAACAGATTCAGTTAAAAATTATGCGTGTGGAAATGATTAAGTTCTTTCAAGATTATGACTTGTCACCGAGCCATTTGCTCAGTAACAAATTTTTGAGCCTCAACAGAAGACAGCAGTCGATGGGGCAGAAATGTTGCTGATGAGGAAACAGAATGCCTCGAAATGCGTGTAAAATGAAAAGTACATGAATATCACCAAAATTACATAAAAATGGAGGTGCAAAATAACGCGTCACTGACATACAAGTGTAATCTTTATGGGAAAGTCATCCCATGGCTCATGGGCAGCTTAAAACAAAAAAAATCAACTATGATGGGATATGGTGTAAATCTATGCCAGGAATGAGAAATAGTTTATTTCTTAAACAAACAGATCCGATTATAAGTTGAAAAATATTAAAATAAGTGAAGATGATTAAGTTCTTTCACGATCTGACTTGTGATTGTGCCTCCTGTTCAAGCAAAATATTTTTGAGCCTTAACAAAATACTTTTAACCGACAGAGAGACAGTGATGACGCTGTTATATATGTCACTGAGTATGAAACTGAATACACGAAATGCATGAAAAAGAAAAGCACACTAATATCACCAAAACTACATAAAATGGAGATGCCAAATGCGTTATGGATGCAAAATAATGATTCACTAAAATATGAATGTAGTTTTTATGGGAAAGTCATTTCACGGTTCATTAGAGGTTTAAAGCAAAACAAAAAAGTCACCCATAGGATATGATGTAAATCTATGTTAGAAATGAAAACTAGTTTATTTCTGAACCCAATAGATAATTTTTTACAAACAGTCTGAGGCTCATTAGTGGTTTAAAACAAAAACATATTATGATGGGATATGGTGGTATTGGAGTAAATCTATACTAGGAATGAGACATAGTTTATTTCTGAACCAAACAGATCCTTTTATAAGTTGAAAAATATGAAAATGAGTGTGGAGATGATTAAGAACTTCCTCAAATCTGAGTTGTGACTGAGCCTCTTTTTTAACAATATATTTTTGAGCCTCACAGAAGAAGGGGCTGAAATATATGTTACTGAGGATTGCCTCTAAATACATGTAAAAAGAAAAGCAAAAAATATCACCAAAACTACATAAAAATGGAGAACCTAAATGTGTTAGTGTTACAAAATAATGAGTCACTGACATATACATGTAATTTTTATGGGAATATCATTCCCATGCTCTTAGGAGGTTTAAAATGAAACAACAAAAAATCACCTATGATGGAATATGGTGGGAATGGAGTAAATCTACATTAACAATGAATTTTATTTGTAAACCAAACAGATACATGTTTAAGTTAAAAAATATGATAATGAGTGTGAAAATGATTAAGTTCTTGCACGATTATCAGTTCTCACTGAGCCTTTTGTTCATTAACGAATTTTTGAGCCTCAACAGAAGACAAGCAACAGCAGTTGATGAGGCTGAATATATGTTGCTCATGAGGATGCAAAATGGCTCAAAGTGCATGTAAAAGGAAAAGCACACTAATATCAACAAAACCACATAAATTGGAGATGCTAAATACGTTAGAGATGTAAAATAATGAGTCCGGGTCATACAAGTTTCAATTTTATGGGAAAGTCATCTTGTGACTCATTAGAGGTTTAAAGCAAAACAAAAGAGTCACCCATGGTGGGATATGGTGCAAATCTATGTTAGAAAAGAGAAATGTTTTATTTCTGAACCAAATAGATAATTTTTTACATACAGTCTGACTCTCATTAGAGGTTTAAAACAAAACAAAAAATATCAATGATGGGATATGGTGGGATTGGAGTAAATCTATACTAGTTACGAGAAATAGTTTATTTTGTAAACAAACAGATCTTTTTACATGTTGCAAAATATGAAAACGAGTGAAGGTTCTTCCACAATCTGAGTTGTGATTGTGCCTCCTGTCCAAGTAAAATATTTTTGAGCTTCAACAAAACACTCTTATAAGACAGATAGACAGTTGATGAGGCTAAAATATATGATGCAGATGATGCAGAATGGCTCAAAATGTGTGTAAAATGAAAAGCACACTAATACCACCAACATCACATAAAAATGGAGATGCTAAAAACGTTAGGGATGAAAAATAATTAATCACTATCATATGAGTTTGATTTATATGGGAATGGATAGTCTAAGCTTGGGAATACGAACTAGTTTATTTCTGAACCAAAAATATAATTTTTACATGCAGCCTGAGGCTCATTAGAGGTTTGAAACACAACAACAAAAAATCACAGATAGTGGGATATGCTGGAATTGGAGTAAATCTATACTAAGAATGCAGCATTTATGCATTGCATTAAGTTAAAAAACATGAGTGTGGAGATGATTAAGTTCTTTCACGATTATGAGTTGTCACTGAGCCTTTTGTTCATTAACACATTTTTGAGCCTCAACAGAAGATTCTAAGAGATAAGTAAGGCTGAAATATATGTGTGGTGTTTAGTGGCCGTTCCTTGATGATTATTTGGAGATCGTGAGATGTGGTTTGGTGTGACATTTTCTTTATCATTCCAATGTTTCGATCTTTACTGAGATCATCTTCAGGGCCTAGGATTTATAAACATTATTTAAATTTTACAAATACATGTAGGATGTGAAAAAATAATGTTTATAAATCCCAGGCCCTGAAGATGATCTCAATAAAGATCAAAAGTTTGGAACGATAAAGGAAGTGTTTTTCTAAAACCTATATCACACCAGACCGCATCTCGCGACCACCAAATAATAATCAAGCTGAAATATATGTTTCTGATGAGGAAGCAGAATGGCTTGAAATGCGTGTAAAATGAAAAGCATACTAATATCACCAAAATCACATAAAAATGGAGACGCAAAATAATGAGTCACTGACATACGAGTGTAATCCTTATGGGAAAGTCATTCCCATGCTCACAGGAGGTTTAAAACACAACAAATCACTGATGATGGGATATGGTGCGACTGGAGTAAATCTATACTAAGAATGAGAAAAATTTTACGTGTGAACCAAACAGATACATTTATAATTTAAAAGATATGACAATAAATGTGGAAATGATTAACATATTTTTGAGCCACGACAGAAGACAGGTAGTAGTTGATGAGGCTAAAATATATGTTGCTGATGAGGAAGCAGAATGCCTTGAAATATGTGAATAATGAAAATCACACTAATATCACCAAAATCACATAAAAATGGAGATTCTAAAAGAGTTAGGGATAAAAAATAATGAGTCGGGGACATACGAGCTTGTATTTTATGGGAAAGTCATTCTCAGGCTCATTAGAGGTTTAAAACAAACAGGAAAATCACCCATGATGGGATATGGCGTAAACCTATGCTTAGTTATAAAAATAGTTTATTTCTGAACCAAACAATCTATTTACATGTTTCAAAATTATGCAAATGAATGCGGAAATGATGAAGTTGTATACCTTTCGTGATTCTGAGTTGTGCTGCGGATGCCTTCTTTTGGTTGCCGACTTTCGGCGTAGCCTCACCATCTTTCTTCTGTTGTTTCAACGAAAAGAGTTTTATCATATCGGTGAAAATTGAGGCGCGTTTTTGGACAGTCCGCGAGGTTGATGGGGCGCGTCAAAAATTGCGTTTTGGCCGATTTCGGTCTGCGGGTTTGAAAAACGGAGAGAAATTTTCAGGAGTGATACGAAACGGAAATATTCATTTAGCTTGTATGTGGTTTGTTTGGGTCTAGTCTAAAAATCCGACCGTTCTAAGGGGCGAACGGGAAAAGCTATTGTCTTTTTTTTTTTAAAAATGATCACAGTCTGGAATTTCGTGCGCCTCGGGGCTTCACTCCTGGGGTCCCTAACGCGTTTTATCTCTCTCCGGAGAGAAGGCCTGTGTGGGAAATTAAAAAAAAAAAAACTAACTAATCGGACGAACTTAATATTTGAGAGCCAAACGATTGTAGAAGTTACAACATAGAAGCGAACCTCTTGTCTGCTACAATCGGATCATATGGTCCCACTTACGCACAGGGCATTACAAACCGAGTTTATTTTTAAAAGAGAACCCGCTTGGAATTTCAAGCCGAGGATGTCTCTCCATCCAGGTATTTTGTAATTTGAAGGGAAATAAATTTCGACTTTTTAAACGGAAAATCTCTTTTACGGGAAATCGCTCTGGGTAGAGAATTTTCAATGGGGTACACGTTTTCTCTGGATCGAAGAGGCGGTAAAACGACACCGTTCAAAACGGAAAGGCCTCGGTTTAGAATCACATTTTCACATTTTTACATAAATTAAACAAAAATATTGGCCTATTTACTACAGATTTACCTCCTTTATTGTATCATCATCCATCACTTAATTTAAACAATTTAAAAAAGAAAATATTATAAATTATCACGACTTGAAATTTTTAAAACCTCTAGCAGTAGTCTGGTGACAGTTTCTAAAGGTGATTCAAAACAAGGACGGCAATAATTAAATATTTATTGTACCTTTTCACATATATCTGCGTATTAATTTTTGTTTGTTTAGTTTATTTTTATTTAATGTAACCGAGATCGCAATAAAATTCGCACTTCTAGTTTATTATGTTATTTATAAATGAAACGCATTCAGGGAGAAAAACAAGAAAAAACATGTTTATTATAGAAATTGCATTCATTTATTTCCTTCGTTATTGCTATCATAATAATCATTTAATTTAAACAATTTACAAAATAAAATGTTATAAATTATCAAGGACTTGAAATTTTCAAAATGTCTACCAGTAGTCTGATGACAGGTTCTAAAGGTGATTCAAAACAATGACAGGTTTAATTAAATCTTTATTGTACATATGTACATATATCTGCGTATTTATTTTTGTGTTTTGTTTATTTTTATTTAGTGTAACTGAGATCGCAATAAAATTTGCACTTCTAGTTTATTATGTTATTTATAAATGAAACACATTTAGAGGGAATATTAAAAAAAAAAGTTGTTTATTATAGAAATAGCATTTGTTTATTTCCTCCATTATTGTTGTCACAATAGTCATTTAATTTATACAATTTAAAAATAAAATATGATAAAGTTTCAGTACGACTTGAAATGTTAAAAAAAAAAATCAATGTCCTTTCTGGTAACAGATTCTAATGGCAATTGAAAAACAAGGACAGCAATAATTAAATCTTTCTTGTATTTCCGTGTATTTATTTATTAATTATTTCATTTTTCTTATTTATTATAACCGAGACTCCCAATAAAATTTGCACATTTTGTTACTTATTTACAAATGAAATGCATTCAAGGAAAACATCAAGGAAAAAATATAAATCAATTGCTAATTTTCTTTTTTTTTTTTGCGTTATGATCTAGCGTATTAGCCATGGTGACAATTCTTATTTGTGTGTTCAAATTGGGGGGGGGGGGGTTAGAGGCGACGGTGGGAATCGAACCCACGACCGCGGCGAGAGAGTCTCTCATGCTAACCACTCGGCTACCGCGGTCCCCAATTGCTAATTTTAAACTTATGTTGAGGTGAGCGGCCCCAGAAAAAAAGTCCCAATGCTTCGATCAAAACATTTATTGACGTTTCGGAAGGCCATTTTTCTGTCGGTCTGGGACGCCGGAAAAGGTGTTACTGACACAAAAAACAATGATTATGTACCTGATGAAAGACTTGAGCTGTCCGAAACGTCAATAAATTTTTGATCGAAGCATTGGGACTTTTTTGCTGGGGCCACTCACCTCAACATAAGTTTAAAATTAGAAAAAAATATATTGTTTGTTGTAGAAATTGCATTTATTTATGTTTTTGTTATTGTTGTCATAATAATAATTATATTTAAACAAAGTACAATATAAAATATGTTAAATTAACAGTATGATTTGAAATTTAAAAAAAAAATTCAGAGTTCTGACTGGTAACATATTCTAAAGGTGATTCAAAAACAAGGAAAGCAATAATTAAATCTTTATTGGACCTATTTATATCAGTACATTTATGTTTATATGTTTCAATTTTTTATTGTAAGCAAGATTGCAATAAAATTCACCCTTCTACTTTCTTATGTCATTTATAATTGTATTTATTTATTATTTTATCATCATTATCATTTATTTATTTATTTTTTGTTGTTGTCATAATAATCATTTAATTTAAACAATTTCAAAAATAAAATATAAAATAACAGTTACGATAAATAACGATTTAATTTTTTTTTCAATTTCAGAGTTCTGTCTGTTAACAGATACTAAAGGTGATTGAAAAACAAGGAAAGTAATAATTAAATCTTTCTTCAGTGTATTTATTTATTCTTTCATTTTCCTTACTTATTGTAACTGAAATTCGCAACAGAATTTGCACTTATGTTTTTTTAAAGTTATTTATAAATAAAATACATCCAAGGAAAAAACACTTTTAATATAGAAATTGAATTTACAACTCTGTACAAGCGCATTCATGTGTTATATGTGTAGATGTGGGCTTATATAAATCCAACTAGTAGTATGTATATGATATGTTATGTATAAAGGAAAAAAATGCGTGTCCAGAAGTAGAGAAAAAATATAAATGTTACATGAACCAGACCTCTATATATTGTTCTTTTTATAAAAAATACAGTACTTTTTGATTGATTGAATGATTGATTTTGGAGACAATTCGGTTCCATTCTTCAAGGCACCTTTAAAAAAAAAATAAACATAACAAGCCAACGAGGCAGATTTATTTATTTTAATGCTAATCTGACAGATATATTTTTAATTAAAATGTATACCTTTTCAACTAATTTTTATCTCGAATTAAACAGTACATTTTTATCTCGAATTAAACAGTTTATGCTTATACATACATTAAAATATCTTTAAGGAAAAATGTTCCTTGGGTTAATAGTAGAGTTTTGTACCGTCAATAGCGGTATAGTAGACTTGTTGAATTTAATTTCGCTTTTTAATTTTTAATATTAAAAAAATTACTTGAAGGTAAATAAAAAGACAGAAAAATACCTAACTTAAGATAGTTTACTCTAATATGTTTGTTAAATTATATAATTGATGTTTTCTCGCGCCAATCGATTCCTTATTTCGTCTTAACTCTTTCAGTTTGTACATGGTAGGCCTGAAGTCTTCGGACCGGTAATTTTTGGATAGGCAGATTCTCCCTTCCGATTTTTACGTACCGCTGCCAATTTGGTTTTTGTTTATGAAAAGGCCTGGTTGTTGTACTCTGACGCTGTTTGCTTTGACGTCTGTGGGAGGTAAGAATTTGAAGTTTGTAATATGGTGTTCTTTACGTAAAACGAGTCGAATTTCAGTCGGTTTCTTCCAATGACAAAGATCGAGAAAAAAGCACGTGGTTCTAAGCTCACTTGGTGAAGTCGAGAAAGATGGTTTTTGGTGTACGGACCAACAAAAATAACAAATCACTTGAACCCATGGTTTATTCCTTTCTCTAGGATCCCTTTTAACATAAAGTACACCTGTACATCATTTGCATGTCATTCCCTGTCAAAATTATGGGAAAAAAGTATGGAGTTGGTCCTGTTTTTGTTGGATTAGCTTATACGTGCATGTTTTCATTTTGGACGCGATCGCCAATTATGGGTTATGCGTACAGAGTGAGACAAGGTGCGCCAAAGCATTCGAATTGTTCGTATTTGTTTTCTGCCCGAAATTACACAAAATCATCTCAAAACTGCCAAAATGGTTATTAATCTCTTTTATTGGAAGATGTGTTAGTGTTCTCCAACAAGATTGTAACTGAACCAATAACTTTTGAATAGTCATTTTGAAGATCTGAATGCCTGTACCTAATGTTTTAACCCACGGTTTCAATTCATTCACTTTATTAATTTGATTGTCATTTATGATCAATGTGAGGCGAAACACTCGGAAAAGTCACTCAAAAAGAAATTCTTTGGTTTACAATTGCTGTCAACTGGTACCGAAGCATTGATACGATCATTGTGCTTGTTAGTATAAAGCGCAATTGTAGGTTCTCGTGAATTATTGTCGATGGTACGTCTTCACTTTGGACACAATTGTTGGTTATGCACACTGGGTTATGCAAAAGTTGCACCAAAAGCATTTGAATTGTAGTTTAGTATGATGTATGTCAATACTGTATGTTCTAAAATTACACAAAATAACTTCTCAAATCCTACAGAATGTGTCATTTATGTTAATTAATATTTCTTTTATTGGAAGATGTTCACTAACAAGATTGTAACGGAAACAAAAGCTTTTGAATCAGTCATTTTGAAGATCTGAATACCTGTACCTAATGCATTGATTCACCGTTTCAATTCATTCACTTTATTAATTTGATTGTCATTTATGATCAATGTGAGGCGAAACACTCGGAAAAGTCACTCAAAAAGATATTCTTTTGTTTGCAACTGCTGTCATTGGGACCGAAGTCTTGAAATGATCATTGTGTCCATTTGCATAAAGCGCAACTGTAAGTTTTCAATGATTGTCGATGATATATGTTTTCACTTTGGACACATTCATGGGTTATACTCATTGGGTGGAGACACACCAAAAATTGCGCCAAAGCACTTCAATAATTTAGTTGTACAATGTGAGTCAAATCTCAACTCTGCCACAATGTTTTATGTTAACTAATATTTCTTTGATTGTAAGTTGTGATCTTGTTCGCCAACAAGATTGTGACTGAAATGAGTTTTTGAATCAGTCATTTTGAGAACCAAAGCCTGTACCAAAGGAATTGATTGACGGTTTAATTTAATTTATTATTTAATTGTCATTTGTGGTCAATATGGAGTGATGTAGGGTATCACATACACAAAAAATAGAAAAATAAACTAAGAACTCTACCAAAAGACTTGATTAACAATTTCAGTTCATTGAAATTAGACAAGTTCAGTTTTTTCTTATTTTATTTTAAATTATGGTCAATGTGAGAATACACTCATAAAAGGCACTCAAAAAGAAAGTCTTTGTTTACAATTGTTGTCATAATGTTCCAAAGAATTTTAACCATTGTTATGTTCAATAGCGAAAAGTACAACTGTAAAATTCGTAGGATTGGATAATTGTCGTATTTAATGAGAGTATTTCAACTATGAGGTTTATATGAACCCTCAGGGTGTTGAAAAAGTTTGTTTTTGAAAAAAAGCCCATCTATAAGCATGTCAGACCCAGGATCCCTTACAGCGATAAGCACCGTGCCAACGCTTAAAACATTGCGACCACCAATGCAGTGAAAACATACCCTGCCAAAAACCAGTGTTTGGACAATGCAGGTTGGAGAACTGAAAATAGTGTACCAAAGAACTTGATTGACACTTTCAAGTTAGGCAAATTCAATTTTATTTTACATAATGATAGGTGAATGATCACTGCCATTGTCATTTATAGTTAATGTGAGCCAGAACACTTGGTAAAGGCACTCTAAAAAAAGTTTTTGTTTGAACTTTCATTTTCTTCTTCTGATTAAAGTATTTAAGTTTCATTTTCAGATTCTAAAATACGATTTGGCTGCTGTGTGACCCCCTACATGTTTAATTCTGGATTATCGAATGTCAAAGCGTTTGCTTCGAATAGTTCTTATTCACATCACATTCACTATACTCATAAAAGTTTTATTATTCGACCATACATGACAGCGACTGAATCTATCTAATAGATATATAAATAAAGGCAACAAAAACAAAAATATCTTAAATATGAAGTAGTTTGAACGTGAACAATGCAATTTTACCGAGGTGAAAAATTAGAAATACGATAGGATAGGTGGAGGGTTGGGAAAGGTATGGGAAGTTTTAAAAAAATAGAGCAACCGAAGGGACATGGATGTAGCCAGATGGTTTACCTGAAAAAGGAATATGCCATAGAAGTTTGATAGAGGCCAGATTTTGAACAGAAGGGGAGAAAAGAATGATTTGTTGAGGAAGATGATCATGAAGATAAGTTGAAAAAAAAACTAAAAATAACACTGGGAGTGAATTGCAGGAAAAGCCCCAACGGTTTTCTTCCGGCCCGCGGAAAATCTGGGTCGTTCACGAGTCCCACATCCGCTGTTTTCCTATAAAAAAAAAGAGAGAAAGAGATCTTTCATGTCATAAATCTCATGCAAAAGCTTGAAAAAAGAACTTGCACATCCAACTCATTAATTATTGTCATTACAATCCTTATTAGTACAAGACCTAAAATGGACATGGAACGGTGGCAGTGTTAAAGGTCCAAATTATGTATCCAGCCAAACCTCTAGGTCTCACACATCAATTTCCCAAGAGGAGATCCGTACAATAGAAACCTACCCAAAGAAAATCATCGAAAAAAGGGTGCAGAGTGCAAACATCTCATCCCTACTGCACCAAAGGATTTAGACTATTTCAACTCAAAACTGGTCTAGGTTTGGTACTGAAAGGTATTTATATGTAAGTATTCTATTGTCAACAGAACAAAGAAGGCCTTAGACTTCGCCTTTAACTTACAGCATTATGGGAATGACAGACATACATATCTTCGTACAACAGAATTCTGTGAACAAGGCAGGTTCAAAAAGGGACTGCACATATATACATATTCTCAGACAGCTAAGCAGAACTTGAGGCTTTAGACACCTCTACTTTCAACTTAAATCTAGTCTAGGAAAGTTACTGAAGATACACCATATGTAAGTCGCCTCAGACAGCCGAGCAGCAGGTTTTGGATTGCTCCACTTTCGACCCAAAGCTGGTATGGGAATGGTGTGGGAGGTCTCCATTCACTATCGAGGTGCCTGCTGTACATTGGGTATGACCTTGACCTGTGAGGGTCCTGCTAAGACTTGCAAAAATAAAATAAAAAAATAAGGTCTGACAATGTTTATATTTTACGAGATAACTTGTCACCAGTCCTGTTCAGATTAATGTCCAACTACCCACTTTGCATTGACATGATCATGGGGTCAGACCACGTAAATATTTCTTTTTCCCAATTGTTTTTATATAAAATTGTAAAGGCAATGCTAAAATTTTGAATCCAGTCATCTCAGTCACCACAATCCCTCTTGAGAAGTGCAGGACATTAGGTAAAGTGGGGTAGCATGATGCATGCTGACATTGAGACTTGAACCAAAGCTTCGCTCCAGTTGACAAAAATACTATTGTTAAATTCATATCTGTTTAAGAACAGATAACTTTATTTTAATTTGAAATTATATTTATGATTATACAACTGAACAAGTTATAAGAATAAGGTTAATCTCATTAAAGCATTTAACATATTCAATTTGACGAGAATTTTAGCACTACCAAGGTTTGGTTATTACCAATGCGTGTCTTTTCTTATTTATTCATTTTTTTTAAATTTAGTACATAATTACAAATTTGAGTGACCAACCAGAAAGTCTTTAGATTGTTTAAATTGTTGTAAAAGTTTCAGTGAAATGAGAAGCGGAAAAAAGTTTTTAAAAACCACTCATTTAGACAGGATAATGACAAAATAGATTTTGATGGCCCAAATAAGTTAATACAAAGATTATACACATTTATGGACCAGAAATCATAGGAAAATCACAGCACTTAATGGACTATCACAGATATCTTAAAAATCACAGCTCAGACTCAAAGCAGAATATTCTTTACACACTAATGCTTCCAGCGCCAATTACTCTGCATAGGGCATTCCTGCTGGCAGTACTTCTGCTGAAGAAGGGTAGCGTTCTTGACTTCACCTCCATGGCAATGGTCTTCATTTTGGCCATCTCGTAGAGGCACTCTATCCTTGTCCATCTTGGGCAGGAGGTGACACACCTCAAAAACTTATTTGGGATCACTTGTAACATGTTGAGGTTTGTCCGGATTCTTCAAGCATGGGCTTAACAATACTGCTGTGGAGGAGCTTTTTGTTAAAAGTGCTCATCATCTTCTTATAGGTTGGATACGTTTAATTGGTAAAGGAAAAATTGCGAATATAGGATCTTTTTTAGGGAGTTTGTTTTCATTTCATTACTTCCAGTTTTTCCTTGTTAATACTGTATAGAGTACTTTGTCTATACATGGTTTTTGTACTATAATAAAAATCATTAAAATATAAAATTAAATTTGGAACATATTTTTCATTACAAGTTTTATTGTTACTATTTGATCTGAACCGTTAAATGAAAAGAATAAATATTTAATGTTCTAACATTCTTGCTTTGCAGAAATTTGGTTAAAATGCCCAAAATTGTTTTAACATATTTTTGTATTTGTTTTTAGATTTAAAGAATTCTTTTCATAATGAACGGATTGGGAAGAGGAAGGCTGATGGAGGAGAACTTCGACCCAATGGCAGAGGACTACAATGACGAGTCTTTCAACTCGTATTCACAAGGACCTGGGGCTGCTGTCAAGCAAACCTGCCAAGTTGAACGACGAAGGTAAAACCATTCAATAGTCAAATAGGATAGTTCTACTCACAAACTGTTTTTTAGCAGTTATCTTGATTTTAAGCATTTGACATAAAAGAGATCTGCATAAGACTCTTTTCATTCTGATGATGAGTGTTTAAATGCACGAAATCTGGATAACTGCCAAAAACATACTGGTCAGATCTATATGTAAAAATTCCAATATAATTTTTTTGGAAATTTTGTTTGACATAAAGTAAAAAAAAAAAAAAAAAAAAAATACAACAAAGTAAAGAATGTGGAAATAGTTATGGGAGGGCAGGATATTATGGCATGTGAATTTCATGCCCAGTTGAACATAAAGCCCTATAAAAAATATAATAAAATGTAAAAGCTCTTTATAAAATTGCTAATATTAAGAATGAAGAACAGTCAGAGGGCAAATTTATTTTTATATGCAAATATTTCCCATTAGTGGACACTACTTAAGAAAAGGATTTTATCAACTTATTAGAAGTGTCCACTGTTGAATGCTAGATTTCATATTTGTATTGTCTTTCTATATTGCCTTGGATTACCTGTCTAGCACGACGGTTGCTGAATTTATAATAATTTTAAACAATCGGAACCATTGTGATATGTGATATATATTTTAATTATAAAAGTGTACGTTGCAGCTTAGGCCTGACTTTATTGGACACCATCACCAGTTTAGTCAGTTGACTTTTTCTCTGACAAAATTTTTTTTTTCCTTCGCGTTCATCTCCGATTCGGTTTTTCACAGTCACATCACAATCGGGGAACTGACTTTGGGAAGTTTGAATTGAGAGTTTAATGGGAAGCACCAAAGACATTCGAGAGGGTTGTTTGTTTGTGCATAACAAATATGAGATTTAGTGGTAGATGATTTTGATATTCTTCAGTTGATCATTTATCAGACCTACAACGAATAAAACTAGGATGGTTTTAGTCACTTGTCAAAAAAAAGTTTGATTGCTGAGCTTTTGACTATACTATCACCATTATCAATGCTATATAAATTATGCTATTATCATTAATATTAATTATGTTATTATCACTTTCAATGCTGTATAAACAATATTTTTTATTTCTGAACCAACAGTTTCGAAATCCCTGAATTTGAACCCAGTATTCTTCTTGTGCTATTTTAGTTTAAAGACACTAGTTGCTAACCCGTATAAAAAATATATAATCAATAAGATCAGTAAGAATTTTCAAGATGTTAGGATGGCAAGAAGTCTATAACAATGTGGAAACTTATCAGATTTTATGACAAAGTTTGCTGTCCTTCAAGCCTAATCAAAGAAAAAAAATCTGGTAAACTGTACAATTTTTACATGTGTGTGCATAAGGTTTTGTGTCCACTGGGACCAGAAAAGTGCGAAAAGTTGCGAATTAGCGTTTGTCAGAAAACGCGTGAACGATCCAACTCACAGAAATGAGTTAAACCTCGTTCACTAGGTTCATTTTTGTTGGTTTTCTTGCGTAATGTTGAGAAAGCGAATCGATCCAGTTCATTTTGGATTTTGATGCGAGTTCGGACAAATCAATCACACTCTCGGACTCCGTATGATGGTTTGCAAGAAATTAATCATTTTACTTTTTTGCAAGAAGACATCTGTGGGACCAGAGAGAAACATAAGGAATGTACAGAAGAAATTGTGGGAGTAGATTTCAAATTTTTCTTTAAAAAAAATACTGTTCACCCACATTTTTCAACGTCTTTGCTCTCATAAAAATAACGGTGAATCCAAAGCCAAAAATTCTGAGTCTGACAAATTGAATGCCATTTTGATCTACACTTTAAGATGTTCGGACGAATACTGAGTCATTGGACAAGGGCTAGATGCAAGATTTTGTATGAAGGTAATTCACGCGAATCTGCTGTACATTTTCAGTAGTACACTTTCAGAAGAGAAAGAAAGCTGAAAAAAAATGTGTTAAACAATGTGAAGCTAGTCAATCTACTGCCAAATATGCAATTATTGTTTGGATGAAGTAATTCACAGGAGGATAAAGAACGCTCCTATAATTGGCCATGATAACTAGGTTTTTTAATATAATAAATAATAATTTAGTTATAACACCCAGCTGGAGAAATGTGTCACAAGACAGAAATTCCAGTAACCCACTGTATTTAATGTACACTGATGGACAAATTTAACACATACTCAATTTATTTTGTTTAAAATTAAATCCATTTTCTTTCTACATTAGTTGCATGTAATTAACAGCTATCGTAGTAAAAATAAACTGTAAATAATGCATTGTACTGATTAACCCCATTTGCACAAAAAAATAGCATTACGCCCTTGCTTTCTGCAATGCTTAAAGATCACTTTTAGTTAATATTTTTCCTTCATTGATTTCATTTGATATTCTTATTCTTAAACCTTTTTGAATGGCTCCAGACAGGCATTTGAGTGAATATGACAGGGACAGAGTCATAACAACATGTAGTCCTCCGAATTGTTTCTATTTCCTCCAAACTGTAAGACTTATGTACCCTGCCTAGTGGTCCTGGGTTCAAATCTCAGCATAGCCTATAGAATTTTAATTGTGAATAATATGGAGAGAAAGTATTGTATAGTGGTTTGACAACTCATCCGGAACACCCAATGGACAGTTAGATATTTAAGCCCTTTATGACAGGAATTTGTCACTGAAAAGCGCATAATGACAAATAGTATAGAGTTGAGTTGAAGTAAGAACTTAGATATTCCACATGACATATCGGGAACCTTGGGGCATTTATCACTGATCCATAACCTCAGCCATAAATATTTTAAATTGTATTTGTTATTCCTTTTTACTGGCTTAAATAAAAAGGCTAGATGAGAAATAATTCGTACTTGTATCTTGTACTAAGTGATGTAATTTATTAGCATGAATGGTGGGGCTTCTTCCCCAATTACTCTTAGTAATGACAGTATGAATGCTAACTGGATTGATTTGTTTTTAGATGAATATACTTTCATTATATGTGTAAAGTTTGTCTGTATACCATATATAAATTTTTATCATTGACTGACAAGGCCTAGAAGTTGGCAAGATCATAGATTTGAATATAACTGGGCAGCAATATCAGAAAAGTGATTCAAAAGGAATACAATGCGAGAAGGAAAATAATAGAATTTCAAAGAATAGAGCTGGCGATGATTATTGTAGTTGGCCAGCCTTAAAACTCCCACATGTAAGGTTCCTGGGGTAGCATTTCTTTGGCCACTCGCATCGAATAAGTTGTGCAAGGAAGATCTCTACCTTCATAGAGCTACTTAATAGACATAATCAAAGATCATGTAGTGCCATTTGCCACTCGCATTGATTGAGAGATTCTTGTTAATGCAGGATAATGCCAGGCCCCATAGAGCATATTGTGGATGACTACCTGAATGATGTTGGAATTGACTGCTTGCTGTGGCCAGCTCAAAGTCCAGATTTGAACCCAATTGAACACATTCGAGACCAACTTAAGCGACAAGTACAACAGCGAATCTCATGTCCTAACACCCTAGAAGAGTTGGTAACAGCTTTTCTTGATGAATAGGAAAGAATTCTTTAGGATTCATGCCAGAGGTGGAAATACTCAGAATTAAACGGGACTAAAAGTTTTTAAATTTATTTTTGTCTTTACCCAATTTTTTTTTTAATCTAACCAACCCATTATTAAATTTAAGGGTGGTGTGTTAATTTTGTCCATCAGTGTGTACGTGCATAAATAAACATTTATTTTCTTCTTCATGCAGGCAAAGGGAACCAACTCCATATTTGAAACTTCACGTTAGCAACATCCCTAATGCTCTGACAGAAGTAAGTACTTAATGTGATTTTAGCGTTAATTGCATTTATTAACAAAAAAACCTTTCTTTATCAGAAAGCAGTGCGATGTATATTTGAGGTTTATGGCGAGGTCATTAGTGTTTATGTACATAATCGACCGCCAACTTCCAAATGGGCATTTGTAGAATATGAACATATCGAGTAAGTATGTTTATTCTTCTTTTCGTTTTTGTTGTACTTCCTTTTTTTTATGAACAGTTTAGTTCTTATTTATATGCCAATTTGAATGTCGTTAAATATATTTTAATTCTACGTTTTAGCCTCCTCTGTCATTTTCAAATAGTTTACAAGGATTGCACTTTCAGTATTTATTTATTTTTTTAATTTTCTTAGCGAAGCCCAAAGGGCTATTGCAGGCATAAACCGCAAACCTCCACACTTCCTGTCAGTGAAGTTTTCAAAAGAAACTTCAGAAAAGGTTGAAAAAGATTCTGCAGATTCTTCTATGGTCACCACGAATACTTCTTTTGATAAACAGCCAGATAAAGTGTTGTAAGTTTTATATTGTACAATGTAAATTTTAAAAAAAATTGAATCTTTTGTTTGTAAGTGTTAAGACACAATCTGGTCGGGGACGCCTTCCGCCTATGACTGGGCTGCGTCCAAAGTCGTTTAAATGCAACATGACAAATATAGAGAAATACTATAATCAAGAACTCCAGCCCGACAATTACGATGAAGGCCAGTTCAATCTGTTCGACGCGCCGGATTCGGTCACATTGGCCAATGAAGCTATCGCGATGACTATCAATCATCCCACCAAGCCACAAGGAGTTATGGGCCGAGGATTTAGTGCACCTTCGAATAATAAATTCATTCATCCTATGTAAGCAAAAGTTATATAATAAAAATAATAAAAAAATCTAGAACTTTTTAATTATTATGATTTTGTTTTGTTAACGAATCATATTTTTTCCAGGGACACATATAGAATTCCAAAGCGTACTCCAGAGGAAGAACAAAAAATTATGGACTATGTTGATAAGCAGACTAAATATTGCGAGGTATTTACATAGGCTTATGATCAAAATATTAGTTATTCTATGTTTGTAAATATTTATTCATTGTAAGGCCAAAGTTCGCTTTTCAATAAGAAGGATTTAGTGAATATTTGATTTTGCATTCTTGTTCTTAAAATGGAAGCTAAGGTGATTAATCACTTATTTTATGTTTTAACATCTTACAATTAAGGTTTTCAGTTGAGATAAAAAAGTCAATGGCATGAGGGATTCGAACCCACGATCTTCGGCTTGATACGCCGCTGTTCTACCACTTGAGCTATCGTGACCTCGTTTTAAATTGTAATGATAAGTGTTTGACATCACCTACCCCTTGTATATATAATACTTACAATACAATAAACAATTTCTAGAAATGATAATGATGATGATAGTCTTACATTTCATGTAATGATTTAAAATTTTCTTTTCATACTTGTGATGATAATGACTTGCTTACAGTGTCAGATATCTTGGTGTGACATTGGACTTGAATTTGAGATTTAATTTAAATACTCATTGTTTGGTTTCCCGTCTGAGAAATCTCTTTTATAAATCTAGAATTTTACGCAACTTTTATAAATCTAGAATTTTACGCAACTTTTTGAAAATTGAAGTCTTAAGGGCAATATATTTTTCTCTTGCACAATCCATAATAGCCTATGGTATTGTTTCATCGGGAGGTACTAATAAATGGTACACTAATACTCTGGGTGTAACTATAAACTCGCTTCTTAAAATCATTTTACGTAAACTGTATAGGTATAATCCGAAACAATTATACAGTGAATTTAAAGCACTGAATCTATACCAAATCTTTCATAAATGTTCATGTTTGTACATATATAAAAATAAAATGAGGGAAAATTCGAAAGGTGGGTTGAGGAGGGAAGTTAGTGTCCGAATGGATCGAAGTCACAATAGCTCAAGTGGTAGAACAACGGTGTATCAAGCCGAAGATCGTGGGTTCGAATCCCACTCGTGCCATTGACTTTTTTATCTCTTTTTTTTACCACGAAACTAGTGAATTTATGTTTTAATATTAATCATAACAATTAACGTGTTTGGTGCTAATGGTTGGTGGTAGTATTTTTATTCAGAGTCATTAGACTGATTCTTTTGACGTTATTCCCTTGGGATGAGTCTGTTTCTTGCACATCATAAAGGAGGATTTTTTAACAAATGTTTAGTTCTTATAATCAAATTAATAACAGTTTATTTTTATATTTATACAAAATTGTACTTGCCATAAGTGGACGCCACTCAGGAATAAGATTTTGTCTATTTATCAGAAGTGTCTGTTTAGAAAATATATTAGGCACATCGAGAAAGAAAAAATAAATTGAATTCTTATGTGTACACTTTCTCATGTATTTATGATTTTTACCCTTTCTATAACAAAACAAAACAAAACAAAAAAAATCGTCTTTGAATTAGTATGCACAATCACAATCAGAAATTTGACTTGAAGGCAAGAAGGGCGTTTGTGGTGTTGAGTGGGGCGTGAAATTTCCCGAACCTATTGTTTGTAACAATACATAAGTCATCTGTTATTTGTGGAATCTTGGGGTTTTTCTTTTTTAATTAATTAAATTTATTTATTTATTTTGTCATGAGGTGCTAAAGGTCGCCTATGGACACGTTTAGGTGGGACAAATGCCCCCTTCCATCACAGAAGGTAGGTCAATTAAATTTCGGGCTAATAAGCACTCGGCTCCTGATCTCTGCAGCGGACTGATCCTAGCTTCTCTAACTGGTTAAACCGTAAGTGCTTTTTGTCTCCACCGATTAAGCTCCTCCGTTCGCTCAATTTTCAATTCTTAATTGGGGGGACCGCGGTAGCCGAGTGGTTAGCATGAGAGACTCTCACGCCGCGGTCGTGGGTTCGATTCCCACCATCGCCTCTGGCCCTTTTTTCACGATAACCCCCCCGATTTGAACACACATATAAGAATTGTCACCATGGCTAATATGCATAGTTCATAACGCAAAAAAATAAATAAATAAATAAAATAAAAATATTAATTGTCACAAGAAAGTTTGAGGCCTATTTATTTTTAGTTTGTATAAATTTTACCATTGAAGTAATAAATTTATTTTTGGTCAAGAAGGTTTTGTTTTACTTTTGCTTTTCATTTTACTTCTCTTTATTTTAATTCCCCCACGCTTTCATCACAGCGCGCTCTGCTGATTTCGCTGTATGTGGGCTTTGGAAACTGCGAGCCATTTCTTGGACTTAAGGTAAGTTTAAATAACCGAAGTCCATCGCAGGATAGAGCAAAGCTGACACCTGACAGCAGAGTGCGCTTTGATGAAAGCGTGGGGGAATTAAAATAAAGAGAAGTAAAATGAAAAGCAAAAGTAAAACAAAACCTTCTTGACCAAAAATAAATTTATTACTTCAATGGTAAAATTTATACAAACTAAAAATAAATAGGCCTCAAACTTGCTTGTGGCAATTAATAATTGAAAATTGAATGAACAGAGGAGCTTAATCGTTGGAGACAAAAAGCACTTACGGTTTAACCAGTTAGAGAAGCTAGGCTGCAGAGATCAGGAGCCGAGTGCTTATTAGCCTGAAATTTAATTGACCTACCTTCTGTGATGGAAGGGGGCATTTGTCCCACCTAAATATGTCCATAGGTGACCCCTAGCGCCTTGTGACAATTTTTAATGTCTTTATGTATTATGCATATTAGCCAATGCCAGACAATATATTAGGCATATTCGTATTGGGAGGAAGGGTATTGTGAAAAAGGGCCAGAGGCGATGGCAGGAATTGAACCCACGACCGTGGGGTCTACGAGCCGAGAGTCTTTCACGCTAACCACTGGGCTACCATGGTCCCCCAAATTTGTTTTTAATAGCCTAGTTTTTCATATGTATGCCATTGTATGTCTGTCATGAATGAATAATATTTTTTGGTCGGGAGGGGGGCGGGTTAAAAATTCCAGGTGCGACAATGGGAATTGAACCTGTTACAGATTCCTCCTCGGACCATTGACAACTAACCCAGTCTCCAGGTACATGGGCGTGTGAAAAGTGGAAATCCTTTTCTCTAAAATAAATAAAAAGAAAATAATCATCGGGCGCCACACTGTTTTTCTCTTTTTGGAAAACAGTGAAATGTCAGAGTGAAATAAGAAAAAACAAAGAAACAAACAAGAAAAAAAATAACAATGGCTTGTATATTTAAAAAGAAGAAAAAAAAAGGGAGAGAGAGGAAGAGAGAGAGAGGGTGAGGGGGAAAATAACAAAACCAGCTCTCTTCAGAAAATAACCTTGTCCTGGTCCTTACGTCACAGCATGGTTCTCCTTTCGCATATACGAACTCTCCAAGAAGAAAAGTCCCCAGATTAAAAAATAAATAAAAAAATATTAAAAAAGGAAGCCCGTGACATTACAGGGAGCCACTGACGCATTCCATTCCTTGCCTATGTCCCTGCTGAGCCCTGGCTGGGCCTCTTTCGGCGTCCAAAGACCGCCCGTGTGTCTTCGGCCTCTTCCCGGCCTCACTCAACCTTGCCGAGGACACCCATGTCTCCGGCCAAATCTGGTCACTGCCCCCCGTGCAAAAAAAAAATTCCTTTCTTATTTCCCACTCGTAACAAATCCAAGAATGTGGGATCTATGAGCTGAGAATCAGACATGCTAAGCACTCTATTATCATAGGTCCCTTAGTTGTTTTATTTATTTATTTTATTTGGTGACCTCTAAACAGACTTTTGAGTGGAAAACTGAAAAAAAAAAAAAAAGAGTTATGGTTGTGGTATGAGTGCAGAGCATTAGGTTGGTTAGAGCGTGCAAAGCTGCAATGCCACAGCCACACTGTCCAGCAGGTTTTCGGTCATTTTTTTCATAGCATTTCCCTCTAAGCCGCCATTAGCAATAATAGGAATAGTAACATTTTGCTTAGCTGTTCGCATACAGTCATATTCAGCTACACCATTAAATAAGCAGGCATGAGTTCTGCCCTAAATAGTTACACCTTGTACACCACAACGTTCAGCCAGTTGGGCTATTTTATACAGTTCCATTCTTCAGGTGACAAACCAGTGTGAACCTTTTAATGTAACAGAAACATCAACCGTATTCACAACAGCCAATAGAATTTTTTTTATCTGCTTTGGATGGATAGTGCAATAACTAAACTTGCTAATTTACGATTCACTTTGCTACTTTATTTGGCATTACATAACATATCTGTAAAATGCATTATGCCTATCAAAAATCGGAAACAAACCATGATTCAATGTATGTATGTTAATATACAGTAATCGAATTACCACCTAATAGAGAAGCCATTTACACAAAAATTTTACAGCCTCGCTTTTTTATTATTTTTGTAGATTTGTTATTATATATTGACTTTGAACACCATATTTGCATTCTTCCTGCTTACAATTTTATTTATGGGGTTCAGAACTAATTAAAAACTTATATTGATTTTCCTGTAATAAATATATAAAGTATCTGTACATGGATGAACCCAATAATGCTTACTTTGTAAATGTGCTCTTTGTACACGAGGTGAACACAACGAGACCTGGTCACTGAACGGCAAAAACCACATGTGTGGATCAGGCCTAATTGTCATTACAAGTACTTTTTTTTAGTAAAGTAATAGATAAAATAATGCTGGCGACAAAAAGACAGGGTCTGTACGGACAGAAGTGTTGGCTGCAGTGATAACAATCATATCCTTGATTGAAATAATTTTTGTCCTTTCATGGATTGTGTAGTAATAATTTATAAACTAAAAGAAATTATTTTCCCTTTACAGGTGGCTGAATACCCTCCAGATATTGTTTTACCCGTAAACCATGGGAACTGTCAGTATTGTCATAAACCATCAATGCATGTCTGTTCTGTGTGCAAGGCTTGGTACTGCAGTTTTACCTGCATCAGACTTGACTGGCCCAAGCATAAACTGGAATGCACTATGTAAGCATTAATTTTTTTTTATTTAATTTTTTGGCAATGACAATGAAAAATTATTATGTAGGAAGACGGTGGTGTTTACTCAAGACGGCAACATGTTATACAAGAGTGAAGACATTTCAGATTTCATCAACCAAAAGAATTCATTTCAGAGAGAAAACAATTTTGGACGAAACCACCCTGCCAATCAAAACAATGAAAATCGTCGTCAAGATAACAGGCGCAATCAGCCGAACGACATGAAAAGGCAGAGTGCCAACTATCACCAAAGTAAGAATCGCAGCAGCCTCAGTGAACACCAGAGCGATACAGATAGCACCAGAACGAGTGACATGGAAGGTAGACAGAACCCAAATAATAGTTTTAAGAAGAAAAGTCAAAATGGCGCTCGAGGAATGTTTAAGAATAACCATCCGAAAACAGCAAACAAACACGGTTTCGGCAATAGAAACCAACCGGCCGAGCCAACTGTTGTTATTAAAAAGCCTGACTCAGACAAGGATGTGAGTTTTGCATGTAGATCGATAAATGTAAGATCTCTTTTCACATTGTTTTCAAATTCAATTTTTCTAGGATTACCAAAAGGCACCATCACCTGCACAAAAAAAGACCTTACCGATTCCCACAAATCTCTTTACTGAGGTAAGTACTATTTAATTTTAAGACTTCATTTTCCTAGATTATTATTAAATAATATTTATTTCTCACTGTTTTAATACATAAAAGTCACAGGACACTAAATACGAGGGTTTATCAAAAATAAATGGGTCTCATTAAAACAAAATCTAACTTTATTTTATTAAGCTTAACTTATATTATTTTTCTACATGTTCTCCTGCCTCAGAATTGCATTACCCCCATCAGATTGGGAATTTATATTGCATCGATCATAAAAACTCTTGGGATTTTCTCGTAGTCACTGAAGTACAAATGTTTCCATAGCTTTGTTGAGTTGAAATGCTGGCCTCCGAGTGCTTCCAAAAAATTAGGAAGTGCTAAGTGCTTAAAAAAAACACTGAAGAGTTTTAATGTTTCCTATCCTATTGCATCTAGTTTTTGCTTCATGGCATTTAGCCGTATGAGGCTTGGTGTAATCATAAATGATTGTTTCTCCCTTTTTCTTTGAAATGATTATTTTGCAACATCCAATAATTCACAATAACATTGTGACATTTTCATTATGGATGGCTGGGTCTCAAACTTTCTAAAAAAAATATGCCCTCCCAGTGCACAAAGAGAATTATCTGACTAAATGACTGAAAATTACACCATGTTGACTGAAAAATTTTCTATCGGTGAATGGCATGCTGCTACAAAAAAATAACTCTAATACCTCTCCTGGACTCGACGAAATATACTAATCAATGCCGGCACATTTACCATCGATATGTCAATCAAGCCTTCTAAATCTCTTGAACGATTTTTGGGAAAAAGATCAGTTTCCCAAACAATGGAAGAACACATTGATAATTCCAATACTGAAATCTGGAAAGCCTCAAACAGATATCTACTCATACTGTCCTATATATCTTACTTCCTGTCTGGTTAAGACATTCGAAAGAATGGTAAAGGCATGACTAGAATGATGCCTAGAAGGCAATAAAAAACTGCCCAACCCACAAATGGGTTTCAGAAAAGAACGCTCAATCACAGAATACTAGTCACAGACGTACAACTAGGCTTCACGAATAACCAAAGCACTCTAGCACTTGTTTTTGGACATATCAGCTGCCTTTGATTCCGTCGATCTGTTCATTCTGGCAGAAAAAATGCAAAAGATGGGTTTACCTAATAAATTTATTAACAACTTAATAACGCTCGTCTCAGAGAGGAACATATATGTCCAAATAAATGACATCACTCTTGAACTGAGGAAAGGTAGTTTTGCCTTGTATAAGGGAATGACCTATAAAACATTATTTCCACTTGTGAAAATGAAACCGTGGTTTAACAAACTAGACATGGCAAAAAAAGACATAACCACCATACATCGGTTAAGAACAAACCATGGCAACTGCGCAGTGTATCTTCACAAGATTGGCATAAAACAATACCCTAATTGTGACACATGCGGAGTAAAAGAGGACCTAACGCACATAATGTTTCACTGCAGCCAACATTCGTCGGCCAGAAATAAATTCTACCAGGATTTGGAGAAAGGAGTAGAACACCCAATTACAGAAACTAGAGCTCTATTCAAGAATCTCAGTGTATAACTTGATAATAAAATTTTTAAATGATGTCTGAAAATATAATTTGAACTGTTTAAAAAGTATTTTTTGTAACATGGCTATGTAATTGTTTGATCTAAATTAAAAAAAAAAAAAAAAATTATGCATTGTCAATCATGGAGAAAGTCAACATGAAAAGCGGCCTCAATGTTGGCCTCGGTCATATGCTTTGGTCGGTGATAATGACTTCTGTTCTTGATTTTTTCACATCTTTTTGTGCCAAGCGAACACGGCTTCTTGACAGGGTGCTGGCCTTGTACTGTGCCTTTAGTCACCCCAAAATTTTGGTTGGCTTCACTCCCTCCTCGGCAAAACCTTTATAATAATTATGCCACACACAATACACCACAACCATGAACCAAACACAATAGAATCAAGCTTAAGATTGATGCACAACACATAAAAATGACAAAACTCAACTTACTGGAGAATTACAATTAATTAAGGTTTTTATCTCAACTAAAAATCGTAATTAATTGTAATATATTAATTGGTCAAGCGGGCCATGAAATTAGTGAATCTACTGGAGAATATTTATTTAGAAATTGTGAGATGCAGTCTGGTGTGATGTAGGTTTCAGAAAAACATTTTCTTTATCGTGCCAATGTTTTGATCTTTATTAAGATCATCTTCAGGGTCTGGATTTACAAACATTGTTTACATATAACAATTACATTTTGGATGTGGAAAAGTGAATTTATACAATGCAAAATATATTTTTTATATTCAATCAAAGTATTTCTACTCACTCAAAGTGTGTAATTGTGCCATTCTTGCGTGTCGTGTCGAGAGTGCCAGTGAGATTTTGCTATTTTGTGTTTATATATGTTGCATTTTGAAGGGGTGGAGAAGGATGTCGGTATAGAGTAAAGCGACATATCTATGATTGCAAAAAACCTAAGCAAAATCCTACAGCACTTGCTACCACCATCTTGAACACCAATACAATTTCGACTTCAAAAATCCAAAAGTATTACACACAGAACAAAACAAACATAAATGTAATTTCTTAAAAATGGTTTATATCAACAGAGATAAACACAGCATCAATTACAGAACAGATACATATAAACTCAGTCGCAGCTATGCCAATATCATCCAAATTCAATATAGATAACATACCTATATCCTTACATTACATTCCACACATCAAATATTTTTCACATAGTTTAATTTCCCAACAATTTAGCTTTCCTTTTCCTATTTTATCCCTTTCTATACAATCCTGAAAGGATAATCTGGCCGAACCATTACCAACACATTTTTTCCCTTTGTCGGCTCTTTTCACCTCAAAGAACAGGCTTTATACATACCTTATACAAAAATGTCTTTTCTATACCGACATCCTTCCCTCCCTTCAAAATCCAATGTATATAAACACAAAATAGCAAAATCTCACTGGCACTCTTGACACGACACGACACACAAGAATGGCACAATTACACAGAAGACAAACACTTTGAGTGAGTAGAAATACTTTGATTGAATATATAAAAAATTTGCATTGTATAAATTCACTTTTCCACATCCAAAATGTAATTGTTTTATGTAAACAATGTTTCTAAATCCAGGCCCTGAAGATGATCTCAATAAAGATCGAAACATTGGCACGATAAAGAAAATGTTTTTCTGAAACCTACATCACACCAGACCGCATCTCACGATTTCTAAATAAATATCAATTAACGGTCACTAATCACCATACATTTCTACTGGAGAATTTTGAGATATACTAATAAATAAATGTTAAAAAAGGAAAACATAAACACATAAAATCACATTCACACACTACCTTCACAACATTAAAAACACAGCAAAAAAACAACAACATAACAAAATAAGTTTTTGAGGTTTGTCACCTCCTGCCCAAGATCGACCAGGATTGAGCGCCCCCTTAGGATAGCCAAAATTGACAAAAGAAGGCCATTGCCGCGGAGGTGAAGTCAAGAACGCTACGCTTCTTCACTAGATGTCCTTGCCAGGAATGCCCCATGCAGAGTAATAGCTGGAAAACTTTTCCACTTCTCAAAACCCTCACTGCAACTATTTACCACACAAGTTAAACAATTTAAAGACTTTCTGGCTGTAGTTAAAGTGGTCCTGCCACTATCACTCAAATTTGTAATTGTGTACTAAATTAATAAATAAATAAAGGGGAGAATTGGTGACTGTTTTGCCTTTTCCTTACAATCTAACTACACACCTCCTTTCAGTTCTAAACCCTCTGATGTTTTTAAGAAAATCAGTCCCATTTGTACTTGATTCGCCCTCATGTTTAACAATAAGCCTAACAAAATTAACAATCTGCAAGGATTGTAAAAACACATTTATATAACAATAGGAGATGATTATTCTTTTATTTTTTTTAAATGAACAGGTGTACATTTCAAATATAGAAGGATCGACATATTGGGTTTACAAGAAAGAGAATCTCGTAGAACAGGAGAGAATTACAACTAAATTGATGGAATACTGCAATGACCCAAAAGTCGTTTCTGATCCTAACTTGATGACAAAATGCTGTGCACCGTTTGCTGGAGCTTGGTACTTTAGTTTCTTATATTTTCTTTCTTTAGAATATTTCTGTAATAATGGATTTAAATGCAGGTACAGAGCGAAGATTTTGAGCAAAAGTGATAAATCTGCAAAAGTCCTCTTTATCGACTTTGGAAATGAATGTGAAATTCAATTGAATGAGATGAAACGCGTTCCAAAGGATCTTATCTCAATAAAGCCTTTGGTATGTTTACTATTATATTTAATTTAAGACTTGTATTTTAACATATTTTTTCCAGTCTTTTAAAATTAAGTTTGTTGAGGGAACACCCAACACGGAAACTTTTGAAGTGGATCAGCTTATAAGCATCAAAGCTGTCAAAATGGTATGTTTCATATTTATAATTTTTTTTTTAATTTGTTAACATTTTTCATCCTTTTAGGAAAATGATCATTGTGAAGTTCAAATTAAGGGTGGGCCAGGACCAAAACTAGAGTCTGAAGCAATTGTTCCTTCTGACGATGCTTCGTTCAAGAAAAATCTCCCAATTTCATCTGTTAACTTTGTACCTGTAAGTATTTGAAATTTAAAGCATTTTAAGAAATTGAAATATTTTATTCCTTCCTAGGTTAAAATAGTAGTGACCGAACAGCCCGATGAATATTGGGTCGTTCTCGAAGACGATTTCATAAATCTGTGCAAGATTGGCTGTTCACTAAATGTTCACAGTTCCGTCACTATCGCCGAGCCAGTACTCAATGAAACATACGTTGTTAAATATGATTCAGTATGGTAAGATTATAATGTCTTTTTTTTTTTCATTATATATAATCTCTGTCTCTTCAGGTGTCGGGCTAAAGTTACCAATCTCAATCCGCTGACTGTCTTCTACATAGATTACGGCAACTCTGATATCGTCAAACTAGAAGAACTACATCCAATGCCGATTAACCTTAAGAATATTCCACCAATGGTAAATCTTATGGAATAATTGAAATAACAACATTTACAACAATTTTTTTTTTTCAGGCCATCAAAATCAAACTAGCTAAAGGAACTCCTTCTGAATATACGGGCCTGGAGAATACAAACATCCTCAATGTGAAAGCAGTTAAAGCAGTTAGTCCTCTAAATATTTAATCTAGCAATTTCATAGATTTTTATATGTTGACACAACTGTTTACAATGCTTTTCTAGGGACTAAGGAAAAAGAGCACTAACTCAACCCCCTGGGGGGGGGGGACAACTAAAAGTGAAAATAATTATTTCAAAATGAAGTTAAAGTATTTAAATAGAAAAATTCCACCCCCAATTTTTTGTTTTAAACTTATAAAAGTTTGAACAAAAATCTATCAAGTATCAGTTAGATAAACATCTCAAATTAATTTGCATTATAAATTTCTGACGGTTCGTAGCCAGTGGTAAGGTGACAAAATTCGATTCTTCCAGTCAGTTGTTTAATCAGAATTCACAGAATTTGGCTCACCACTATTATTATTATTTTTAATACATTATTGAACCCCTACTCTTCTTAAATGTATCAAACCGTTGAAGCAGCAAAGTCTGTGATTCCCAAGGCGCTTGCCACTTATTGGTATATTAGAGCTCCTGACTTGGATCAACCAATTTTTTAGAATGTTCTTCATATTTTATGGATTATTTATTTTTTTATGGTTCTTTATGAGCTGAAACAAATTTACCTATATATATGTATAAAATCTTATGTAAAGTTGGTACTTTTATGTTCTTGGTTGCAGAGCTCGATCAAACTTTATTATTATTTTTTTTAAATAATGTTTTCAAAATTTTATAAACAGATTCGAGAAAAATAAAATACTGAAAAGGTTATTAGATCAATACACAAGTTATTAAATCAAGAAATTAATTTATTATTTTACTATGTTAAAAACAAATAGGATTATTTGGGAACAACGGAAAATTAAACTGTGCAACTCACCTAAAGGAAAATAAGTGACAGACCCAACTAATGACAATAGCCAGATCAATATGAGAGGTGTGTGGTGATGGACCTGTAGTTTGGTCGTTATTGATGATTATAGTCTGATCGTCCTCACCATTTTAGGTAGGACGTCCAGTAGAGCCATTTTCGGCCGAATAGGGCCGGATGATCCAAAAGCAAAGAAACGAATGAGCATTAGAATCAATTCGTTCGGTCGTGTTGGGCTGTGTACTGCCAAAGCACTTTCCGATCCAAATAAAGTTGGATTTTCCAGTCCTATTCGGCCGAATGGTTACTTTGACTTCAACTGTCAACCACGTGACATCAAACGATCACCATTGGTTAACGCTGTTCTTTGCTTTTTCCTTGCCTTTTCGTTTCGTTTTTTTCTATGGATTGCGAAAAATTGATGTGTGGTTGAGGAGCGGCTCTTGGGACATGCGTGATCCACTCTATCATTGGAGAGATGTCCAGCGTAAACTGTGATCGAGGCTTTAGAAATGGAACTTCCAATATTTTTGTTTATTTCTTTCATTCCATTTGTATGTAAACTAAGAATTTTCGAGCAGCAACAAATCTTCTACATCCATTTGGGCTGTGTCGTGAACTGACAAAAATCAGCTACAGTGGACGACGGCGTTCGGCTATATTGCCGGTCGTCAGTTTGGTCAAATAGTTCAGCTGTTGAACGGCCGTCGTAGTTCGATTCCAATGGACGAGCAGCCTTAGTCTCAGACACGTTTCAGCCTCTTGCCATCTTCACATGTATCACCGAATATGAAGATCAAAGAAGTAAAGGTAAACAGATTCCCTCTAGAAGTTTGTTAGGTGATAAGCCTGTAGTTCGGTCATTCTTGATAATTGTGGTCTGCCAACCTCACTGTTTTGGTCTCAGACGTTTTTCAGCCTTTCATCATCTTCACAGGCATCACTGAGTATGAAGATCATAGAAGTGAGGGTAGGCAGAACAAAATGATTTCCCTCTAGAAGTCTGTCTGGTGATAGGGCTGTACTTCGGTCATTCTTGATAATTGTGGTCTGCCAACCTCACTGTTTTGGTCTTAGACGTTTTTCAGCTTCTTGCATCTTCACAGAATTATTATTGAATATCAAGACCAAAAAAAAAGCAAAGGTAGGCAGACCAAAATGATTTCCCTCTAGAAGTCTGTCCGGTGATAGGTCTGTAGTTTGGTCATTCTTGATAATTGTGGTCTGCCAACCTCCTGTTTTGGTCTCAGGCACGTTTCAACTTCTCGCCATCTTCACAGACTTAATACTGAACATGATCATAGAAGTGAGAGTAGGCAGACCAAAATGATTTCCCTCTAGAAGTCTGTTAGGTGATAGGTTTGTAGTTCGGTCATTCTTGATAATTGTGGTCTGCCAACCTCCTGTTTTGGTCTCAGGCACGTTTCAACTTCTCGCCATCTTCACAGACTTAATACTGAACATGATCATAGAAGTGAGAGTAGGCAGACCAAAATAATTTCCCTCTAGATGACCGTTAGGTGATAAGCCTTCAAGTTCAGTCATTCTTGATAATTGTGGTCTGACCGTCCTAGCTGTTTTGGTCTCAGACACGTTTTAGCATCTCGCCATCTTCACAGAATTATCATTGAATAACACACAGTAAAGACACATCAGCACAGAAAACAAACACTTATAGCCTTGAAGATGATCTCAGTAAAGATCGAAACGTCTGCACGATAAATAAAAAGATTTTTAAACCTACGTCACATCAGACCGCATCTCACGATCACCAAATAATAATGAATACTTAACATAAGACTAATGACTGAAATCTGTTTAGACCATCAAAACTCAACTAACGCTCAAAAGATCTCAGGCAAATAGTCAAAGCTCCTTACTACATCACTAATCCTTTATCCATAACCTCATATTGGCTGGTTTTTCTTAACCTTAGTCCTTTGGATAACATGTCAGTGTTGCGACTGGAGAAAAAAAAACATAATCATGCTTATATAATACGTATTTTTATTTACATTTTTTAAACTGCTTTCAGGTGCACAATGGTATGGTTATTGTCCATGTAGCTGGTGTCATTTATCCAGATCTGTCCGAGGAACCTGAAGCTGCTATACCAAGGAGGCCAAACAGTGATCAAACTGTGAAGAAGTAATTTTTTTTTAATGGTTTCAATCAATGACAATCATGAGACCTTTTTTCAGCACAAAACATCCATTTTAATTGTTGTTTTTTTTTTTTAAATATGTTTTTACAGCTTTGTATTAATTTACAGGCTGACTTTGTTCCTTTACAGTTTTTAAATTAGCATTAAATAAACTTAATTTGTTCATTTTGAATTCATTCTTATCCTAATTTCATTCATTTGTCATTTTTTAATCTGGTTTATTACTTCAATTACAAAAATGGATTAAGATGCAAGTGTGTAGCCAATAATTTATCAAATGGAAGTTAAGGTGGTGGTTTCATAGTTGTATTTTACAACTAAAAGGTAAAGGGTACTTCTTGACTTGTTAATCAGCCTGTGCGGTTCAATGAACATTAAAAATGTAACACTAAAAAACATTGGAGGCTGGGTGTTGGTCTGCAAGTCTGTGAACTCATGCTGAACCGGCATTGGGCCTTAATTGGGTCTGTCTTCTCTCACAGGTTTATTGAACTCCTCAAATATGTTTGCAAGTTCTCACCGAAGATGCCGGTTCAGCATGAGACTAAATAAATTTAAAGAGTTTTGAATTATCGCTTCTACATTTTATACTTAGTGTAAGAATTAAAAAAAAAAAAAAATGGACTCTGTTCAAATAATGTTTTTAAATTTACAGAAGAATGAACCATGTAATTTACCTCACCGAGGATAATGCTACAAATGTCATGATTGAAGTGCGTAAAGTAATGAATGAAAATTGCATCACCGGGTCTATCGTGTTGAACGTTGATGAACATAACATGAACATTTTGAAGTACATGACAAACGACAAAATACATAAACTTCTTTCAAATTCCAAACCGAATCTCAACTTTAAGTAAGTGCAAATATATTTAAGAAGAATTACACTGAAATTTTAGCGATGTAAAGGTGTATTTTTTAAATTATTTTTATTAATTAATTTTTTATAACAATATGTCATTGTTATACAAACAATTTTTTCTAGGCCCTCATTAGGCGATGTAGTTAGTGCTAAAATTGGCCGAGATTGGTACAGAGGTTACATTATGGTGAAGCACCCTGGTAAAATTAAAGTTGCTTTGACTGATTACGGGCTTGTCGTAGTCCCAGATGCACTCTCACCCCTTCCACAAGAGGTCAAGTCGATTGCAGAATCAAGTGTGAGATGTATATTTTCAACACCTGTACCAAAAATGTCAGAACTTGTAAGTATTAAACAAAAAAAATTATCGATCTACTGATTTTAAAAATCGGATTTTTGTCTTTAAGATTGGAGAAAAGTTCAAGCTCTGTAACATTAAGAAGGAAGTCGGAAAGTTGATAGGAGAGCTGGACAAATACGGTAATGTTGAAATATTCCCATGGGAGCCTCTTGTCGAAGACGCAGGCCTCAATGCTGTAAAATTGGCGTCAGGGAGCAAAGTGTACCTTTCTTCTTTCCATTCCCCGCATGCGCTTTACGTCCGGTCAGCGGAACACAGCGATTTGCTCGCACTCAGTGAACTCCTCCAGGATGTAGCGGGCCATTGTCAAAAAAGTACCATCACAATTTATTTTGTACTTTATTGTTGTAAAAATATTGTTTGAAATATTTTCAGCGCCCAGTCTTGATAGAAAACCTTGGTGCGGTGAATTTCTATGCTGCAGATTTTCTGAAGACGGGAATTACTACCGAGCACAGGTTTTCAGAAAAATTGGCGACAAATATCAAGTCAACTTTGTCGATTATGGAAACATTGAAACAGTTTCACTTCAAGACATGAAACCATTGACAGATTCATTAAAGGCCGTAAGTTTAAAAATTTAAATCAAACGCCACATTTTTTTACTTTTTATGAATTTTTCCAGGTACCGTCTTTCGCGGTAAAAGTTGGCCTTAAGGGCATCCCAGGTTCTATTTTCAACAGGGATGCCATTCACATATTGAATGAAATTGCTTTAAACGAAGTCCCTCTTCACCTCGTAAGTTTGTTTGATTTTATTTTAAAAATTGAAATATTTCGTTTTTGTATTTATATTGCAGACATACAGCAAATCGCTTGGTGAAGTCACATTAACTATGGATACTTTGAAAGACGGTTCTGAAGTCAACGAAATGATCCACAAAGCCATGCTTCCGACATGGCTGTCGAAGAATACTAAAAACTACAGTGAGTCCAGGGATTTGAATCTTGTAGAAAAAAAATAAATAAATAAATTTCTTTCAGCTGCTCCTTTTATGGTAACAGACGTAAGACATGAGAAATGGGAAATCGGACAAAAGTTGAAGTTAATGGTTGTAGTCGCATCATCACACAAACAGTTATTGGTGATCAATGAAGAGTCACCTGTGTTTGGGACAATAATGACTGTTGTTACTCCAAAAATAAATGAATACTGCAATCAAGGGGATGAAGGTGCATACAACCCACGGCTAAATGAAATATGCTTAGCTAAATACAAAGGTATGTTCAAGTCTAGTGTCAATTACAGTAAAATATTGATATTTCGTATGCTGATCGTTTACCCCAATATATCGTAAGAAAGTGCTGGTCCCTAGAAAAGATCTCATTAAATCTTATGAAACCAATGCATTTTGGCCCCCCTTGGATTAACGTATTTTTTTCTGCCTTCAAGGTCAACAAACCATCTAATTTTTATTGTAGCATTGAAATCCTGATTAAATGTATGAATGGAATGGTAGGGGTTTCCTTAAGGTGGCCATTCACGATCGCTTCTAGCAGTCCAAACGGAGCGATGCCGTACCAAAAACCATGTCAATGGCAAAACTGAACTGGCGTGCCCGGCTGTGCCGAATATTCGACGGGTCCAAACTCCATCGCGCCACTACAAATATCTACCGCGCGTTAATGAATGGGAAAACCTGGTGTGAATGGTGGAATATTGGAGCGCTGGCTTGGTCGTGAATGGGAAAACCCGCGTTTTTTTGGCGCAGTCTTCATCTTTCTGTCACTGAGCAAACATCTCCGTCCTACATTCTTAAAAAGTCAAAAACGTTTATTCTTTATTGGCAATGTGTACAATCGTTTTCATCCTGTTTTTATTCTTTCGAGGAGAATAACAATGGAGGGCCGGGAGTCATTTATTGGCAATGACATCGAATTGAGATTTTATTGTTGAAGTGATTGAATTGTATAAATGTTTACCGTGTTTATGGAAAGTGGTGGACAATGATTACCACGATAGAAATAAAAGAAATTCGGTCCTCAACCAGTTGGTCAACCTTTTCAAAACAAAGGATACAAATGCAACGAGAGATGCGGTATTGATAACCCTTAAACGCTGAGCAGAAATCGTAGAAGAGAACTTAAAGTTTTTGGTAGTTCATCCCTGTAGCGAGAAAAGGTAATGTGGCTGCCAACCTTTTATGTAGAGTAAATATAAATAAGACGTTAATCTTCTTCTTCTTTTTTTTCTCTCTCTCTCTCTCTCTTTTTTTTTTTTTTTTTTTTTTTTGAAGGTTGAAATGAAAAAGCTAGCGTCACGAGGGGATTCGAATCCATGACCTTCGTCTAAATACGCCGCTGTGCTAACTACTTGAGCTATCGTGACTTCGATTCACTCGGACACCAACTCCCCATCTCAACAACCTATCGAATTTTCCTTCTTTTTGCCATTTTTTGGTGTCCGAGAGGATCGAAGCACGATAGCTCAAGTGGTAGAGCAGCGGTGCATTTATCCGAAGGTCATGGATTCAAAAACCTCTCGTGACGCTGACTTTTTCATTTCAACCAAAACCTTACAAAAAAATTTTAATTAATTGAAAGAATTAATTTGGTCAATAGAACACTAAATATAATGAATAAATAAGACGTTTCATCTATCCAATAGTTCTTCGAATCAGCGGGTTCAAGGGAAAGATCTTTCATCAAATCTTCTGTTCAGGAGCCACTTCTTACACCATTTCCTCTTCGGTTTTTTGCTTTTAATATATAAATAAACAGCAGCATAGCACAATTAAAGGTTGAAATGAAAAAATAGTGTCACAAGGGGATTCGAATCCATGAACTTCGTCTAAATATGCCGCTGTGCTAACTACTTGAGCTATCGTGACTTCGATCCACTCGGACACCAACTCCCCATCTCAACCTACAACCTTTTGAATTTTCCTTCTTTTTGCCATTTTTTGGTATCCGAGAGGATCGAAGTCACGATAGCTCAAGTGGTAGAGCAGCGGTGCATTTATCCGAAGGTCATGGATTCAAATCCCGCTCGTGACCCTGACTTTTTCATTTCAACCAAAACCTTACAAAAAATATTAATTAATTGAAAGAATTAATTTGGTCAATAGAACACTAAATATAATGAATAAATAAGACGTTTCATCTATCCAATAGTTCTTCGAATCAGTGGGTTCAAGGGAAAGATCTTTCATCAAATTGATATGGGTATTACGGCGGTTCAGGAGCCACTTCTTACACCATTTCCTCTTCGGTTTTTTGCTTATAATATATAAACAAATAGCAGCGTGGCACAAGAGATCGTCATCCATTTTGAGAAGGTAATTCACTAGATGACGTTCAGAGCGATTGGCAGTAGAGCAGTCGTAAAAGCCCCCTCAAATTTCAGGCACTCCAAATGGAGCTTGGCACAGTTCCATTTGGAGTAATCATGAATGGCCACCTTAAGAATGGACCGAATTCCATGTCACATAAACCACAAGGGTCAATTGTGAATTCTGGTTGTTTCCAGGATTTTGTTTGTTATACCTGATGGCACTGACTCAAGATAAACCATATTGCTTGAGTTGGGTTTCCTCTGCGCGAAAAGTACTCGCAAAACTTGTCTTGCGTTGTGGATAGCCGGAACTGTGAAACTTAGGCGCAGAATGTTTCATGGTGAGCCGATTTGCTGTTGGTTTTTTAGAGCGCATCAAAACATTTTACATTGTTTCTCTCTGTGTAAACACACTTGTCCCGAGTATGAGAATGAACCCGGACGGCTGCATTCGACTTATCCGAATGATCACAGCTACTGATTTTTGTGGGATGCTAAAGATAAAACTCATCATAACAAGAACGAGAGAGGATGCTTGGGAGGAAATGAGCATCAAAATGGGCCAAAGACAAAAGGTACAGCAAAAAGTATCGCCATGATAGCACATGCTGATTCAGCAATCTATAAACAGCTTGTCTCACGCAAACTGATGGCTCACCTTGTGTGAACATGGAAATGGTTAAACTGAGATCTCTCGTTTAGTGGTTTTTTTTTGCACAATGGAAATCCAGATTTAGTGCAATGAAGCATGTAAAAAGTAACAGGGACAACGATTAACAAAAAACTTGTGTCTTCCTAAAGGAGGATATATCAGCCTTGGAACTAGAAAATAAAACCCAAGCCCTCGTCGGATGTCATCTCATGTCAGAAAATAAAGAAAACCCTGTTACTTACAAGGACTTCGTTAATTTTGATGATGACGTTGCAGTTAATAGCATGCTTAACGATAATGAAATTTTAACTGAAACAGACATCGTGGATGACGAAGAAGAGAAACCTGAAGAAATTCCAAGTATCGGTTTTAAAAAGGCCAAGAAATTGATCTATCACGCATGTTGTTTTTTCGCGGGTTCAAACATGGTTGAAAACTCAGGGTGATTTACACTATTGAATTAGCGATATGCAGAACATGTTTAAATAATTTTTGAATGCAAACAAAAAAAGATCAGTATTTTCAAAAATACATGTTTTTATCCTCTGTCCCCATGAAGATATGGTATATCGGGGTTTAACTGTAATGCAAATAATTTAAACAAATATTTCTTTTTTAGATGAAGAGACAGCGGATGTGAGCTGGTACAGAGCAATATGTACACAGCCTCAAGTCAATTCGTCGCATATATTCTTCATCGATTTCGGCAATTACGGGGAAGTCTACCACAAAGACATAAGAAAAATGCCTCCAGATTTTATGGACGAACCAGCCGTATTGAAATCATGTAGAGTTTATGGTATGTCCGCTTTATATCAGCTTTCAATATAAGGTTTTCAGGCGTAAGGTATCAATCAAAATTTAGTACTTACCGATCATCTTGTTCTGCCTAAACTCGCCGGGCGGTCTTTCAGATGAGTTTCGGCATTTTGCCATATTCATTGTTGGGTCTGGTTGAGTTTTTTGAAGTCTAGTCTTAATATTTAAGATTTTGGGATGGATGATAGAAAATCAAACAAGACTCAACTCACAGTAAACAATGGCAGATCCAACACTTCCTAAAGTATTATTAGTATTTTCTTTTTTTAGAAATTATAAATGGGGTGTGTGGAGTTCAATCCTTTTTTTTTTCCTTAATTTGGTTTTTTAACTTTTTTTTTTTAATAAATACAATGGATAGCAGATTTATTATTAATTATTGGTTATAGTTTAAAGAGTTTATTAGATATAGTTTAGAGTGAGACCTTCCATTGATGAGTGTCATGCCTATTTCTTTCAATTGTGGCCACCGGTCCCCTTAGGTGTCAGAAAAAAAAGTCCAGGGGTGACAGTGGGGATTGAACCCACGACTGCGTGATCTATTAACCGAGAGTCTGACGCCTTAACCACTCGGCTACCATTGGCCCTTCTCAGCCTGCAAAGGTGGAAGTATATGGTTTTCGACATAAAGAAGGCAAATCTGGTTTCTTCGGCTCTTCCACCCACAACGTTTATTACTACATTACCCCTCAGACCTCTGCTAGGTCTCCCCCCCCCCCAAAAAAAAAGAAGCATCCTGATGAGCTTGAAATCTGTATAGTTGTAAACATCAAATCTGTGAGTAGAACTATCTTTAAAAAAAAATAAAATAAAATAAAAGCTGTTCCTCATTTCTAGAATTTATCAATTTTTTGCTCCTGCTATAATACATAGGAATACCACATAGAAGTTTTTTAATTGAATACCATTCCATAGAACTCTTGATGGAATTTATTTAGAAATCGTGAGATGCGGTCTGGTGTGATGTAGGTTTCAGAAAAACATTTTCTTTATCATGCCAACATTTTGATCTTTATTGAGATCATCTTCAGGCTCAAAGTGTTTGTCTTCTGTGTAATTGTGTGCCCACTTCGGGCACTCTCAACACGACACGCAAGAATGACACAATTGCATAAAAGATATTTTTAATTACAAAACACATAAAAAAATTTATACGTGTATAAAAATATATATAAATATATTAACAGCTAGGTAAATTCAGGACTCAACGCAGTAAATATGCATAAAAATTTATATACATTTTAATTACAATTTAAAAATGTATGTAATTTAACATAAATTGAAGGTTTATTTTCTATTTTATTTTTTCCTTTTTACACATTTTTCAACTAGTATATGTAAATAAATTCTTTAAAAAATGCTTAACTAAAGGTTTTCTATTTTAATTTTTTTGTTGTACTTGGTGTTGTTTAAAAAAAAAGTATATATGTGCATATTTATGTTATTTGACATATAAATCTGGTCTGGTTGAATAAGAACATGCTATTTGACGAGAGCATGTTTCTTAACTGTGTCCCTAGTAAACTCTGTTTTGATTGTCCAAAACCGGATTTGGAAACATGATGGAACATTGGAGCGTGATAGGCGCATGCATCTGTCAATTTGCTAACGGTTTTGTCGGGTGATGAAACAAACCTGGGGTTCTGCCAAACACCCAATGCCTACATATTCTCGATGTTCCATTTAACGAAACAACACACAAATATTCGGAAGTTTCCTTTATCCGCGAATTAACATGACCCGTTACCTAAAATTTAATAAACATCTCGCTATCACTGAAAATCCATTAATTGAAAAACATCCCTTCTACCGTATTCCAATCCTGATCACTGATTTAAGAGACGATGGCCTAGAGATCTTCCAAAAACTGAGAGTGAGTGAAAATCTGAAAAAATTCTTGTAAATCCAACTGCTAATGTTTTTCAAGTTTTGGTAGTTTTTCTAGTCTTTATAATTTTTTTTCTTTTCTTTTTTTTTATATTGCTGTTAATATAAAACAGTGTTGTTAGCCCATATGGGGTAGTTGTAATATGCGCTGATCAAAAAAAAAAGTTAACCAAAGCTATAAGACATGCCTTTTCTCACATTAACTGTAAAAATTAAAGCAATTTTTTAAAAAATAATCTTAGGTATTAAATGTACTTAAATTTATATTTTGTAATCCACTAAGGACATTTTTGTGAGATTTGGCTGAATTTCTTTGTTTTTATTTCACTTAGAGATACAGTGTTCCACCCTGTATTTCAGTCCATTAAGCTTTGCCTGTCTGTTAACCAGGTTTATCTGATAATCTTCCGGACAACACAAAAGAATTGATCAAATCAAGCTTAGAGAACAACAGTATCAGTGCGACCGTTATCGAAGACTACGAGGATGGTAGCGGAGTCGTTTTCGTACCTGAGGTCAACAAGATTTTGCAACAGAACGGCCTGCCACTTATCAACCCTCAACCCGTTATCTCGGAGGCAGCCGTGTCATGATCTCGTATCACGTTTTACCATTACTTTTATTCTAATTATTAATTTTTTTTTACATAAATGTTTTATATTTAATAAATATTTGTTTCTATAGTTGTTGTGGGCTGCTTGCTACATCACAAAATTCCGGTAAAGCAGTTCCAAGTTTAACAATTCAATTTTTAACAAATGTTTTATTTTGTTTTATAAAATTGTAATAAGTTTTTGGTTTCTAAGAACAAAACAAAAGAATAATAATTCAAAAAATATATATATAAAAGTTGTTTTGTTCTGTACATTATTGAGCAAAAAAATATTAACGTTTCTTGGAGAACATTTTTTTTTTCTTTTTCATAATTGTACAATAAAATTTTATATTGTTTTTAATTATTTTTTTTTTATATTAACAAATGTGTTTTTAAGCATAACAATAGCATAGCAATAAATTTTTACTGTTCATTGTTATATATACATTACATACTCAACATTAATTATATTTCTTTGAAAGTACTTTCGTTGCATTGCTTGTGTAATGAGTGACTATCATTTCTAGTCATTTACAAAAAGGGTTTTAGGAGGAAGGCATATTGAAATTCGCCTATCGCCTTGTTGGCGAGAACTAACAAATGTGTAATTATCGAAAACACTAATTTTAACATGATATAAATGAATAAAAAATTATTACGTTTTTAAATTGTGCGAATATATTGTAACGGGATGACCTGTAGCCCGGTTGGCTATGATTATCGTGATTTGCTTTTTCGCTAGGTTTGTCTAAAAGATAAGGCGAGGATAACTGGAGACTAGCAATATAATTGTGTTTAGTAAAAAAATATACTCTGAATCAGATCATTATTGGACTTTTTGAACAACCTTTGAGCTATTTCTATTGTGGTTATGCTTCACGAACTGTAACTTTGGAAATGAAATGTTTGCCACTCCTGCATTTTAACTAATACAAGGTCAATTTTGTTTAATAGTCTTTGAGTCGAAATATTAACTTTAGTCACTTTACTTGTTACATCCAAATGAATTTTTCAAAAAATTTTTTTAAATTTAGACTTAAAAAAACATATCTCATAACTGATATGTCATTATTTCATACAACCCTACGATTTTGGTAATGAGTTTTTAGTGTTGATATACATATAAAAGGGACGTTTCTAAAGGTCTACAGGAAAATGAAATAATGAATTCTAACTGTGTACATACTTCAAGAGGGCCTGAATGCCAGCACCCGACGACCCTTGATCTCAATTGAAATGTAAATTTCAATATCTAAGGATAGCACCAGATAATATGTGTATAAAAATGTAAATAGTTTTGTATTAAGTCGGTAAAATATCTCACATTAAATACTATTTTAATTTGTAAATGTTGTTTGTTTTAATACCTCATTTAATTTCATCTATATAATATTTTTCACACTTTTATTCTCTCTGTCTGACTGGGTCTGTCTCTTTATCTAGCTTTCTCTCTTTCTATCTACCTATCTTTTCTGTCTTTCTCACTCTCTCTTTCCATTTTTATATCTATCTCCTCTCCCTCTCATTCACTCCCCCCTCTCTTTCTCTATCTTTTTCTTTCTTTCTTTTCTAACTTTATCTATCTTTCTTTCTTTTCTGAATTTCTCTATCTCTTTACTTTTTTTATATATCCCCTCTCTCTATATCTATCTATCTTCTTTTCTGACTTTCTTTGTCTATTGCTTTCCTTTTTTATATTTATCTCCCCCCTTTCAATATCTACCTTCCTTTTTTTTTTTCGACTTTCTCAAACTATCTCTTCCTTTTTTTATATCTCCTCTCTCTCATCTGTCTATCTACCTTTCTTTTCTGACTATCTCTCTTTTTTATATATCTCTTCTCTCACATCTCTCTATCTTTTTTTCTGACTTTCTTTATCTATCTTCTTTCTCTATCTCTTTCCCTTTTCTCTCTCTCAATCACTCATCTATTCATTCATTATTGCTTTGTTTGTTTCACTTTTTCCCATTTTGTGTTTGTATACAGAATTTAGTTTGTAAGAATGGGCTTCGGCGTTGAACAAAAGATTTTTTTTACTCAGCCATCTCTCGACTTAGGGAGACCCCCCTACCGATCGACCATGGACGAATATTTGTAATTTGATCCTTATCGATCATCTTGGTCTATCCTTACTGGTTTGGTCTATCAGATGCGTTTCACCATCATCAATGTATCAAATTATTTGCATTTAAAACTATGAACATGAAAAGTATGAATGAGTTGTATAATATGTATTAGTTTTTTTTATATTACGCAGTCTGAAAAGGGGTTCCCATTTGCTAGTATATTAATAAATATATTACCATTATCTATTATATTCTCATAAACAGTGAAGAAATTAAAATTAAGATTGCTCATTTTTTGGGATAAATAATTGATCAAAGATTTCTGAAAATAATAAGAAATAATTTATCAAAGATTGCTGAAAATTAATAAGAAATAATATATCAAAGATTGCTGAAAATAATTAATGAGAAATAATTTACAAAGATTGCTGAAAATAATTAATGAGAAATAATTTATCAAAGATGATTGAAAATTAATAAGAAATAATTTATCAAAGATTGCTGAAAATGATTAATAAGAAATAATTTACAAAGATTGCTGAAAATAATTAATGAGAAATCATTTATCAGATTATTGAAAATTTATAAGAAATAATTTATCAAAGATTATTGAAAATTAATAAGAAATAATTTATCAAAGATTGCTGAAAATAGTTAATAAGAAATAATTGATCAAAGATTACTGAAAATAATTTATCAACGAAAAACTTTCTAACACAGACTCCTTAGATCTTAAGTTCCTAATTTTGTAAAAGTGCATTTAAAGATGGGGGCTGACATACAAAAAAAAAATTCAAAACCACCTGCATCCCAAGGGTTTATAATCGTAGTTTAAATTCCTTTGTTTAAAAAAAGTCAATAAATACATTTAAAAAAAAACCTTTGGGGTTGTTGCTCAGGCAGTATGTATTCAACATTGCTGTTTGACTTAAACAGATCATACTGGTATTGGGTTGTCAAGCAATCTGGAAAGACCAAAGTAAACTGTTCGGAAAATATTCACTTGTTAATCTGCCTTTTGGCCAATTTTGCCATCTACCTTTCCATCATTTTTGTTTCTCAGAAGACTTTCACTTCCTTCAGATCCATTTGTCCGTACCATGTCTAGTTCTAGTTGCTCGTACTGCTACATTGGATAAGTTCATACTGTTTTATATTAGCTGGAGCATTAACTGTTTGAAGAATTTCATTATATTTTTTATGTATTATTTAGTGTCAAAAACCAAGCAGTTGGCCCGTGAGGTAATATACTATACCGGCATATGCTTTTGTAGACCTTACAGTGCCTTAAGCCCCATACCCCATTTTGCTTTTATGATTCAACTTAGCCTTGCTTAGGTACACCTAATTATTTCATCCAAATCAACACTCGGGTGTTTTATGCTCAGCTTGATTCGATTTTCCTCAATTTGGATTATTTGGGGTGTATTTATTTGACCTTTCATTGTGTACAAATCGTTAGCATCAATAATCATAAATATGTTAGAAGGTATGTAAATTTTATTTAGAAGGATTTTTTTCACTTTTGGAGGAGACTTACAGTTCTTCAGAATGTAATTAAATTATCGTTCAACGGATCTTTTGCATTTACAACGGATTCCTTTTAAAATGCACACATCTCTCAATTAGTAACACAGTCACACCAAATAAAAGCTGGGTCCTGAAAGCCGCATTTCCGCTTCCGTTGGGTTCATTCTGATTCAAAAGCCGTCTCCGGCGGATTCATTGAAAGCAAAGCTCAGTGTATTCCCTGTGTCATTAAGGATTATTTCTAAGAAAAAAGTCTTCTTTATCTTGACTGATGCGGCCAAATCCGGCTTCAAGATTCATAGTGTATCTGGACGTGATGCCGTCACCCCGGAAAAAAATCATTCAACAGTAAAAATAGCGGAGGAACGCTTTTAGTTTGTTTATAAATAAATCCAAGTCACGAAAACAACTCACGCATACGTCTTGGGTTGTCAATATAACTTATATTTAACCCGTGGGATTGGGCTTTATGTCAGGAAACCAAAATTTCGGGCAATTGTTGAAGATAGTTCGATTTTTCAATTAATTACTTATTTTTAAGCGTGAGCGTTTGTGTTTTGATGGCCTGTTAGTTTTTCTTGTTCTCCTGGACGCCATTTTATACAGAACGTTTTTTTCCCGATTAGGTTAGAAACAGGTAAAAAAATCAACCCAGGATTGCATAAAATCAGCCAGAACGGGCGGATTTTTGTGCAGTAAAAAACTCAAAATAAAAACATGCAAAACTTAAGTAACCTTATTTAAACCAGTTACAAAAGCTTTAAAATTTGATTCCTACGTCAAATTGGGCAGTTTTGGGCAAGAAAGAAGCTTAATAATATTTTTAAAATATGTACATGTAGATTGTGGATAGTTTTTCGGCCGGTAAACTATGTTGGTCATCTTCCTTTTTTCTTTCCACCTCAATTTTTATTAGTATTAATTCATTTTTTGACGGTAGATCCAAATTATATTAACGTCATAAGGCTTTGGTTGTTAGCGGAGGATAAAATATACATGTAAAAAACGCATAAATATGACGCCTTTTGACGAATTACTTATTCATAAAGTAAAAATATATACATTTAAAGAGAAACCATACTACGCCAGAGTACTCGATATTCCTCGGTGTAATTAGTGAAAAAGCCCCGCACTTCACGCTAATAAATACATTCAATTTCTCCCCGAATATTCGATATTCCTCGGTGTAATTAGGGAAGAAGCCCCACACTTTAAATTAATAAAGTACATTCACTTTCTCCCAGAATATTCGAATATTCGGTGTTATTAGTGAAGAAGCCTCACACTTCACGCTAATAAATACATTCACTTTCGCCCGGAATATTCGAATATTCGGTGNGAGAGAGAGAGAGAGAGAGAGAGAGAGAGAGAGAGAGAGAGAGAGGAGCTGAAGAGATAATATAAAATAAAAGAGATAACGAAGACAAATGACAGTTAAATCTACTGATTTATTGAGTCATATAGGGCATAATTTCACTCACACAGAGTAGAGGGGAAAAAGTCAGAGAGACAGACAAGGAGAGTGAGTATGAGTGTGGAACAGTACAAGTGAGTGTGTGTGAGAGAGAGAAAGAGAGAGAAAGAGAGAGAGAGAGAGAGAGAGAGAGAGAGAGAGAGGGAGAGAGAGAGAGAGAGAGAGAAAGGAGAGGGAAAAGCTAGAGATATTAGAAAATTAAGTGATTAAGAGAAAGAGAATTAGATACATCAATGCCACCATCACAACTATCATGAAGAATTCTTTAATATGAAAATATTGAAAATGTTTTAAATAAATTGTTAAATTTTTAAGTTGTATTCGGTGGCGTGCAAGGGTGCCACGTTTTCTAGCTTTTCGTTTTTGTAAACAATTTTCACGAAGGATGACGACCTACATAGAGCTTTAATCGAATCAATGCCATGCACGACGTATCACATGCAAGTGGTCCCCCTATCCTCAGATCCGTCTCGTTACTTCGGGTACCCCACACTAGTCGGCCGTTATCGTTTAAAAGATTGCTCCGTTGGTTGTTTATCCAAGGGCGAATTTCCTAAGGATCGATGCTTTGTGGAATGCCGGCCGAGAAGAAAATAGGTTGATTATAATACAGCGCAATTGAGATCATTCGAGTGAAGAAAAACGAACCTTCATTAAACGCTTTAAGGGAAGAGGGTGTATATTTTCCTAGATTGGAATGGTTCCTTGGAAAACGAAACGACCAATTTTGTCAAGAAACAAATGCCATTAGTGAAATGTACTGTAATTTCCTGCATGACATCTAAAATATGAGGCCATTTCTTGATTGATTTGTACTAGGCTGTTACCAGTCGCCTAAATATAACTGATTTAGTATTTCAACAAAATTACTTTATATACAACATAAACAGTAAATACAAACTCTTAGAAGGAGCGGTCGTGCTGAAAAACGATCAGCAGAAACTACTGTCTAAAAACAAATCAAAATTTAATGTTATATTCCAAGTAGATTACATTGCGGACAAATTCAAATCCACTTTCCAAAGCCAGAACTTGCATTACTTAAATCTCCTGGATTTCGAATTATCCAAATACCGCTTATCACAGTTTAATCTTACCTATCCATATCCATTGTGCGTGTGCCCAAGAGTGCTAATGTTGGGACTGATGATGAAGATGCTAGGAAGCCGGGTTTGTGCTCCCTTCGGGCTTATTGTACCTTCCTAGTTCCTTAGTTCAGTGCAATCGACTCAATCCTTTTACTTTGAAGTATCAGGTCATTGACTGTCGCTGCTGCAATTTCATTCCCTGGATTTTTCGTAGGTTAGGTTAAATCTCCATTGAGCTGTTACTTCGCATTCGAAGATGACATGGGTCGCTGTTTCCTCCTACTCATTACATAATCTGCAGATGGAATCATCGTTAAGTAGATGTTTTCTCAGATGCCAGTGACCGGATAGCACACCCACTCTGGGAGTCGTGGCCTACTATGTGTGGAACTACGACGACGTCGGGTGGTATAGTGTGGTTTGAGACTAGAGACCCCGAAACGGCTCACTTCGTGTTCTCTTCCACGGCCCTTTTTCTCAATCCGAGTTCCTTCATTCTATCCTGTGACCCCTCCCAACCCTGTTGCAAGGGGGTATCCGGGCACAAAATAATGGTGCAGCCCAGAGGGCGTGGCAACCTCTCTGAAGAACAAGCTGTACTCGTGTCGGCCTAGGGTCGGCATGGGCGGCTGGTGCCTTAGCAGAGTCACACGAGGGCCAGTGCACTAGATCCTGTCTGCATAGACGGGGGAGGGTGTATGGCCGTCTGTACCACGGGTAACTTGAATTTTTCAAATTCAGCCCAAAGTTTCAATGGGAATGGATTCGTGGAACTTAGACAGAGGCTGTCTTCTATCTGTGACCTTTGTGAAGCTTGCGTATGGCCAGCGTAATTACCTCCGGTCTCACGGGAGACGTTGCGAGCGTAAGCGTTGAGGACGCGATGATCGTGCTGAATAGTCCCTCGAATGCGTGAGTAAGCGAACGGAAACGTGTAGTGAATCGGTGTCTCTGACTCGAGTATGCTTTGCATTGTTGTGCGTATGACCGGCGTGGTGCCCTTGGGGAAGCGAAGGATCGGACCACCTAGGCTGAGCCTATGGCGTCCCTCGAATGCGCATGGCAGGTGCAGGCTGAGCTCGATAAGAGACTTTACCGTAGGCGGTGCTCATCTAGGGTGTAGTTAGCAATTCCACTTTAAACTAAACCGCTACCGGGGCGTTCCCGGAAGTTTCTACGCTAGGGGAGCCCCTATACTCAGGGAGATAGAGTGGCATTCTCTATCTAGGGAGCACGCGGGAGTACAGGCTGATGTATTTCGGCCTGTTAGCCCTTTGCGTGCGGCATACGACCCGAGGCACAATGCGGGCCCGACCATTCGGAGTGGACAAGCGGAGAGCGAGGTTATCTCGGCCCTTAGGGTCTGGGGCGCCTCTACACTAATGCTGCGGCGGTAACACCATTCCGTCTTATGCGGAGGTGCGTCAGCTCTCATCTTGAGAATCAAAACGTGCGATAAGGCAGAAAAGGCCAGGTGCGGACGCTAAAGATCTCTTGTGTTGTTGACGATGAGTTCTCGGGAACGGAATGACCGGATAGCAGTCCTACCACTCCTCTGAGTCTAGCCCTCTCCAATTGCAGCAGTGAGTTTACTGTGTCTAGCACCGCTAGAGTTTATCCATTTCTCCTTTTATTTTATTTGGATCCATTCTGTATTTGTTTTTGCTATCCCAAGTATAAGTTCGGGGCCTATGTATGATCTTGTAGATGTGGCCAGTGTGTCTGCTTTTTCTTTACCCAAAATTTTCCTTAGTCCTCACCTTAAGTCCTTCTTCTTGTATTGTCTTAAGTTTTGTACTGAATTTTCAGACATCAAGACCATCATGACCCTCGCAAGGGAGAATCTAGAACCTCTGCCCAGTTTACACCGCAGGTACAATTTACACATGTAAATCACAACCTTCGATGACGTCACCTAACAATAATCCTCTGCTCACACTATCCTAGCAGCAGAATCCAAAAAACCCTAAACTTCTTTACAGTCAGGTTCACTCGGATTTGCCCATCAGTGCACGTAAACAATAAGGAATCCCACCTCCCAACCAAATCCGTTACCTCGAGTTCTACTTGGACAGCAGACTTACAAGGAACGAACACACTAAACCAAACAGGGAAAAACTCAACCGATGATACGGACACATCAGACAGAATTGGGGTCGTCTTTTTGCGAGGATCTCAGCTCCAACGCGATTTGGAAGTCCCAATTATAAAAGACTGCGCAAAAACCTGATTCAAGAGTGTCTAATTCAAATTGCAACGTGAACGGAGTAATACCGGCTGGGCTAAAGATAGGCAAACAGGCTTAAACCTCGCTTAATCCAGGACAACATCGATCTTTGGCATTCATTTTCAATTTATTAGACATCCTTAGATAGTCTTAATTCGTGACAGTGAACAATGTACAAGTGAATTGTTTACAAGGCTGTATCATGAAAGTTAAACTTGTGCAACCGAATAGGTTAATCTTTAAATAATAATTTATGTTTTGTTTAATTATTGGTTTTCACTCTCCATTTTTTTTCTGCTCATCAAATCCTCAAATAGTAACATTATAAATTTATGGAGCAGAGGAAACTACACACGACTGGACCATTTTTAGATGGTTCTCATGTCTTTGGCATAGTGTGACGCCCTCGGATTATTATTTCATCATCAAACCACACTAGAAGACTTTTTTAATGTACCATGACGCAATAAAAGATATTCAAAGTCACCACGTGGGTTAATCCCCCCCCCGCCAATGCCATATACATGAAGCAACTTCTTCACACGAGATTTTCTTGTTTCGTAAAAAAACGAACTGTATTAACTAAAAATCTTCCTCCAAGCCTTACGTTAATATTTGATATTTTTGTTTAATATTCTTGTAATTTTCTCTTCTGGCCTGCCTTACTGATATACATTGTGCCAAGATTTCTATCTCATTTTACTTTTAATTTCATAGAAGGAACTTCCTTTATTTATTTCATGTATATTATTCTTAGGGGACACCTGTCCCAGAATAAAGTTATTTTTCTTCTGCAAACATCAAAAAGAAGCGTGCAATTTTCACTTTGACCAAATTAAAAATAAACACACCATAAAACTTAACAACTTAATCAACAAACAAATACCTGAAAACACACAACCTAACAAAAACTAACATTCCTCCAGAAATCCAAAACTTCCTCTCACTTGGTCCCAAATATTCCATTCCTTACAACAAAACATATTTCCCAACAGCTAAATTAATAACTGATGTAGACTACGCAATCCAAAAGTCAACAAAAAAAAGAAGAAAAAGACATAACACGATCAAAATGACATAACACAATAACAAATCTTTTACAACACCTCACTTCACCAGACTGAATCTCACGACAAAATAATCATTTTGTCGAAACTATTATTTTTGCAGTCCTTGCCTAAGGAATTTTGCTAATTTTGTATTAATTCGTTTGTTTTATATAACCTTAATCTATTTTATTTTATCTATTTTTTTTTATCACTACTTAATAATAGTTCTTGTTGCCGATATATATATATACTTTTTGATATATCGGAAATCGATGTATCGATATATAGATTAAAGATTGCCATAACTAGGCACAACTGGGTAAGTCGAAGTTTGGCCAAGTTAGAAAAGATTCAAGTAAGCCTTTAGTGGCTTTTGGGTGCAGTATTAGTAGAACCTACAGCATAAAAATTAAAAAAAAATTCAATCAGCCAATCAAACTATGTATACGATACCTATACAATAAGCGAAGTAATTACTAAAAATAATTGGTTTGTAGTTTGAAAAAAGCTATGTTTTTAATTATTATTCGGAGATCGTGAGATGCGGTCTGGTGTGGCGTAGGTTTTAGAAAAAGTTTTCTTTATCGTGCCAACGTTTCGGTCTTTATTGAGATCATCTTCAGGGCTCAAAGTGTTTGTTTTCTCTGTAGATGTGTCATTATTGTGTGTCGTGTTGAGAGCATCTCACGATTTCTAATTAATTATTAACTAGCGGTCAGTTAACAATTAATCATAACTATTGCGATCTGGGAATAAAAAGGTCAAATAGCAAATCAAAGGTGTGTAGGAACTAACGCTGTTTATTTTTCGTTTCCAGACTCTTGTTGGAACAAGTTCTTTCTTATCTGAGTGACGCTCAGCGCTGAAAATGTATGCATAATTGTGTGGAATTAGTTGAGTTGTTTCATTAGTTTTTTTTTCTCTCTACTTTGGCTGATTTTCTACTCCTCTTCAAAATATATGCAGTAGAAGGCAAAATAAAGTGGTTTCGACCTAACACACTAGACCAGCATTTTCAAAAAAACCTCTTCGGTTCTATTAGACCGATTTTAATAACTCAGTGCTCATTTTTCTCGCCAAAACATCTAGTTTCAAAGAAAAGTGTGAAAAATGGGGGTTCTCACTTAAAATTAAGAATTTAAGTGGTATTTAGTGACCGTTAGCCAATGATTATCTGGAGATCGTGAGGTGCGGTCTGGTGTGGCGTAGGTTTTAGAAAAACATTTTCTTTATCGTGCCAACGTTTCGATCTTTATTGAGATCATCTTCAGGGCTCAAAGTGTTTGTTTTCTGTGTAGGTGTCATTATTGGGTGTCGTGTTGACAGTGCCTACAAGAATGACCCAATTAGGCATAAAACAAATACTTTGAGCCCTGAAGATGATCGAAATAAAGATCGAAACGTTGGCACGATTAAGCAAATGTTTTTCTAAAACCTACGTCACACCAGACCGCATCTCAAGATCTTCGAATAATCACTGACTAATGAGCACTAACCAACACATACATTTTTAATATGGGAGTAGATGATGTTGGACTTTTTTAAACGTACAGCGTTCATTTTCTCTTCTCGCTTTTATAACGAGGAGATTACAAAAGAAGGGAGAAAGTATTCGGAGTTGGTTTGCCGACGAGACCCGTTGGGTTGCCACAAAGGCGAAAACTGGGTCAACGATATGTGTTCGTCGCATCAAGGCCACTATATGGCTAAGTGCAACGACTCTGTTTTCATTAGGCCACACGAACTTGCCATTTCCTCCCAATTTAGTACGGGACGCTCCAATTTGACGGAAATGCCGGTAGTTGTAAAATTATTTTTCTTTTTGTCGGCTCTTCAGAAATTGTACGTTGTAGGGGCAATTACCACGCCTTTCAACAACCGGCCGACTGCATACTTTCGTCGTACTGTTTACAATAGCTAGGCGTACAACTCTGAGTAAATATCAGCTGAATAAAAAATAAAAAACAAAATTAAAACGAAATAGTCGCTTAGGAAAAATGGAAAAACCGTTCAAACAGATTTAATATCTACAATTCCATTTTTGCTTGGAAGAAAACGACTCATATTCTAATTTTTCAAGTATTTTTAAAAAAATACATCTATGGCCTTGAAATAGTCTATGGTCTATGAAAGGTGGTCTATGGTCTTGAAAAATGCAAAACTCAAGAAAATCTTGGAGCCAGACAATATTGAAAAGTTGTGATATAAAATTAGCACAGTGATTTATTCTAGTGATAGTGATACCCATTTCAAAACCAAAATTGTTCAATTTTCCCGTTTTATTTTTCAAAAATTTTTTCAAGCAGTATGTTCGTTACTTCAAAATGAGGAAGAAGACAAAATACTACGGTTTCGTTTATACAGCTTGTGACTGACAAGTTTAGGCTGTTATCATTGCCACTTAAGTAATGAAAAAAAAATTGGGTAAACGTCCCCTAAGCATGAAAGGATGAATTATTATAATGAAATTGTACCAGAAAGAAAGTTTTGCCTGAAATCATGATTTATAAAGGAAATATTCCATTGGTGTCGTGCCTGATGCTTCTCGTTAGAAATTTCCCTGTAAGGAAGGAATGTCGAATATTTCAAGTCCATATGTTGCCATATAGTTACCATTGGAGTACAATGGGAAAAATTGTCTTCTTTTTTTTCAAATACGTTTCATACATTTAAACCAAAAGAGCCAAAGTGAACCATGGAACGACCTCATTCCGCCATATCGAAGACGTTCTCTTACAAAACCAAAGAGGACGTCGGTAAAAACAACCCAACCATCATCCCAAAGGACTCTCTGTCGTGAGTATTTAATTTAATTTTAATTTGAAATCTACATTCCCTGGCAAGTAGGCGCTATAATTAGATTATGACCGATGGACATCGAGACGCCGGTAACCCCAAATTGGCCCCGCAGTCGACCTGCCACTCCCATGGAATTGTATCATCGAAAATTTGAAAGAATTGACATGTCATATTAAAAGAGCGTAGGGCTGTAAAGAAATATCAATCAGTACAGGGTAGGATGTCGTCTCTATTTATTTTATTTGTTTATTCGTATGATATATAACATAATACACATTGACAATATAAGATTTTTGCAGTTACATTAATAGCAGTAATACGCCAGGAGATGCAACAGCTGCATCGTCGGCAAATAATGCAACGTTAAGGCCTGCTAGCTTAGGGAAGTCATTTAATAAAAATAATATGGGTCCTAATACCGATCCCTTTGGTACTCCCGCGTTTGAGCTCCGAATAGTACAGATTCCATTTCCCACGTCGACTACAAACTGTCGATTTTTTAGGTAGGAGGCTATTGTTGTTATCAATCATCTTGAATATGATACCGTTATGCCATATGTCGAATGCTTTAGTGATGTCATATAAAACTACCCCAGTGTGCTTCTTCCTGTTGAAGCAGTTGGTTACGTGGTCTATTAGCCTACATAGTTGTGTCTGTGTGAATAGTGCATGGCGGAACCCAAACTGTGGTATCAATATGTCCTCCTGATCCATGAATTTCTTAGGGGTATATTATTTTTTCGAATGCTTTACTTAGTGCGCTCAATAAACCTATAGGTCTGTAGTTCAGAGGTTCCTTTGCGTCTTTTTCTGGGTAGTATACAAGAGATAATAGCGCATTGAACACGTAAGTCAAAAACATTAACCCTTTCCTACTTAAATAAAATAAAACAGCAGAGGTCATATAAACCCTCAGGGTGCCGGTACAAAAAACCCATTTGTAAGCACGTCGGGTTGGCATGCAGGGCCGCCGGATTCGAACCCGGTACCTCTACCTTACAGTGATGAGCGCCGTGTCAACGCCTAAATCGTTGCAGCCACCGACGCACCACTTAAATTCTTAAGCATTAGTTATTCTGTCAGTGCCTAGAGTTTTCTTATTTAACCTATTCTTAATTATGCTTTTTATTTCTCTTGGTAATACTACTTTGAATCCAGTTGTTACATTTTGACCTGTCTTCAAAAAGTATTTCACCTTTTGACTGATGTGACGTTTATGTCGTCTATATGTGCCCAGACCTGAGTTGGCATTATGAACTGCTTCCAGTTTTTGAGCAAATAGATTTTCTTTCTCAGTCTAGCTCACATATTCCCTGTCGTTGGATATTAAGCTGATGCAGTTCTGAGTAAGACGGGCTTTGTAAGATATTTGGTTACTTTCCTAAGTGTCCAAATGGGGTGTCTTGTCTATTCACACGAGAGCCATATTGATTCCTGCAAAAAATAAAAAATTAGTAAAATTTACATTTTTGAGCATATTATGAATTTCCTGTCCATCACAAGGATAACTATATGCAATTACCATTATTATTAATAATAAAATGAACTCATTAGAGTTCGTGGTCCTATTGACCGAATAACGTTTTTCAATTAATTAATATTTAAGTAAGGCAATGGTTGAGATAAAAAAAGTCAGTGTCACGAGCGGGATTCGAACCCACTACCTTCGACTAAATACGCCTCTACTCTACCACTTGAGCTATCGTGACTTCGAACCTCTCGGACACTAACTCCCCCATCTCAAATAAGAAGGGAAAATTCGAAAGGTGGGGTTGAGATGGGAGTTAGTGTCCGAGAGGTTCGAAGTCACGATAGCTCAAGTGATAGAGTAGCGGCGTATTTAACCGAAGGTCGTGGGTTCGAATCCCGCTCGTGACACTGACTTTTTTACCTCAACCAATACCTTACACAAAGATTAATTAATTGAAAAATAAGATGAATATTAAAAATTGAAAAATTGCAATATGTAGGAAAGATAAGGGAGGTATAAATTCCGTTCGACAATTATTTTCCGCAGTGATTTCAGCGAGAGCTTAAAAATTCGTAGTTTTTCCGTGTTCTGAGGTTTGCCCTTTGTTCATACATGAATTCGGTTCGTTGAACATTATCGACGGCTTATCTCTGGGTCGACGATTATGGATGTTTCATCAAAGTGAGAATGCGCGATTGAGCAGGTTTCTACAGAACGTTGATAATTATTATTTAAAAAACATGCAGACAAACATTAATGAACTATTTGAAAGGCAAAATATGTAAGTAAGTAATACCTAATAAGTAGCCTTCTCACTAGCAGCAATGAGCCCAAAACTCCACAAACCCCACCCGAGTTCCCTCTTCCCATTCATTTCCTTACAGCCAAAAACAGAGCAAAATCTCGCTGGCAACGCCATTAATATAAACAACACTCAGCCCAACTTATTTACCTCCTTCATATTTTAATCCACGGAGAAACCAGAGCAGCGGTCATAGGCTCATAAATGGACAATCTGCAAGCATAGGCCATGTCAATGAATGGAAACTGAGGGAGAAGATACCGGCAGATGCCACTACTCAAAAATATAACTTGACCAAGTACGAGGTAATACCAGAAAGGAAAGAGTAAAGGAACACCTCTGAAGAACTTGGTATATCGACGGCCCAAAAATTGATAAAGGCACGGGAGCTCTAGTCTTCGGGATGAATCCAAGACCTAACTGATTTTAAACTTAGGTAAATACGCTATTAGTAAGTCTGAAATTATATCAATTGAACACTTCGTCGGACAAATTAAACAGCTAGGAAAACATTCCAGAAGAATATTTTCTCTGTCAGGGAGGCGACAGCCCTTAGGGAAATCAATTAACCTGAGCCATGTTCGTGGGCATTCGGGACATAGGTGCAATAAGATAAACACGTTGGCCAAAAAAGGAGCCAATATGAATTCTCTTGGCCCTGAAACCTACTGAGGCGAAGAGATTCATGGAAAATGTACGAAGGACTGGAAAGTAACGGCAACAGAACCAAGATTCAAGCTGGACTCAAGCCAGGGCACTACTTTCTAAGAAGGCACATGCACCCGATATAGATACTGCCAGAAAAAAGAGGAGGCCATAAAACACAATTTTTGTTTTTGAGAAGGTGCAGATTATCGCAACTAAGAGAGGAAAAGCCGCAAGCAAGATCCTTCACCAAGGAGGCACTGGCAAGCCAAACAGTGGCATTAACAACCTGAAACTGGCCAGTGAGTTATAAAAAAAGCAAAGGAGCACAGTAGATCTACTTAGGTCTAGATGCAGAAAGCTTTCTGGCCGATTATTTTATCCCTATCCCTACTTACCTCCTGAAATCCCAGTTCCACCTCGAATCCATATCCACGCACCTCCCTACGGTTAACCACTATTAAAATCACGAAACATATCCACTATTCTCCCCAATAAAACGCCCCAACGGACCTGGACCGGGTCAAGCAAAGAGATCCTTTCCTATTACCTTTCTGCAATTTTCGTTCCTCGTCCAGATGTGTATGTAACAAAGCATTTAGACCTTCCTCTCTCACCGCTTCCCAATCATTTCTAACCTCCCAACTAAGAAATCCCCAGGACATGTCCTTTTAACTATCAAAAATCTAAAAAACCTACCTCAAAAGCAGGAGTATTATCACAATCACTGTCAATACAATAATCAGCACAACACCTCATCCAATGGAAACTTCTCTAATAACTTCCAATTCCCAAAGCAAACAAATCCCCCAGCGAATCCTCATACGTATATCCTCACCCTTCTCCCAGTCATAGTTAAATATTTTGAACGCCTCTTCCTCAAAAGGTTAATCCCAATTCCCACGCCATCACCATCGATCATTTTGGTTTAAAATCCCTTCGGTCCAGCAGGGTTTACTGGTATTTGACACAATATCCTCAACCCTGGAAAATAAGCATTATTGCTTAGCAGTTTTTCCAGATGTCACAAAGACATTTGACAGAGTTAGGCACACTTTCTTTTCAAATTAAAAATTATCCTTACTCGAATCTGCTACATACAGTCACAGCTTATAAGGCCAACTTTTTTCTATAAGCGCCATATCCGTCAGTATTTGCAGAATCAAGAAAATCTGACTTAAACCTTAAAAAAGAACTTTGGCAACTCTTAAAACTATCAGCTAAATGATTTTATATTTTGTTTACTTAACGTTACAATGAAAATATGAATCCTCAGAGGGTTTTTCGTTTCATTGGTGTAATCAAATTTGCAGTAGATGTGATGGAACTTTATGAAATAAAGTTGTGAATGGTTAAAGTAACCTTAAAAATGAAATATCTTGAGTACAATTGAGAAAAAAGTTTTAGACAATACGGACTTTTAAGTTCAATTTGACTTGTTGGATCACCTCCTGAAGTATTGACCCTGCGATAATGTAGACCATTGACCTGTTGCGAGCATTTCATTGATTACGCAAAGATGTAGAGAAAACAGCTATTATAAGTCCATTTGGGCTTTATGAGTTTCCTGTTATGACGTTTGCCTTGCGCAGCACCGCCCTTTCAATGATTTATGGACTACCATAACAAAGGATTTCGACTTTTGCTTTACATACCTCGATGATATTATTGTTCCATTCAAAGGAAACAAGATAAAGTACACTATCGAAATTTCATTTTGGACAGACAGCTGTCTCATTTTTAAAATATACAATCTCAGAAAAACGTATAACATCTGCTGAAGGTAAAGGAAATGAACGAATTTCCTCTCCCAAAGGAGAGGCAAAACTGCCTGGACTCCAGAACTCCAAAAGGCCAAAACCCAAGTTAGCCTCTAATAATCATGACAGATGTCACAATCTTGGTGCATCTCACTCTACATCTCAAAATGGCAACCCTTAGCTTTCTCCGCCAAAAACTTTCTCCCATTCATCAGAAATTTAGCGCGTATTACCGTGAATTATTATTAGCTGATAAGGCAATCCGACATTCCAGACACACGATAGAAGGTCTTTCACAATTTTCACAGATCACAAACCTCTTACTAAACTTGTAAACGTTCGGGAAATAAGCGTTTTAGTAGCCAGAACTTTGAAAAAACAAAAAAACTTTTTTGAAATACTTACTATGTTGATTCTAAATTACTTTTCCAAATTTCTCAGGTCAGCAAATTTCAGAAAACGTACTCCATTTAATATCCTTTTTAGTGGTGTAATTGCTTTTTTAATTACTTTTTTCAAAGATGAAGAAATTGATGAAGGGCATGGAAAAACCGTTGTTGACGGATGGAAGATATAATAATTAAAAAAAAAATTAAGGAAAGTTTGAATGAACTTAATATTCATAAAACATTTCCTTAAGTTTTTTTTTAATCCTTCCACCTACCAATCCATCAACCACGTTTTTTTCCTTTCCTTCATCAATTTCTTCATCTTTGAAAAAAGTAATTAAAAAAGCAATTACACCACTAAAAAGGATATTAAATGGAGTACGTTTTCTGAAATTTGCTGACCTGAGAAATTTGGAAAAGTAATTTAGAATCAACATAATAAGTATTTCAAAAAAGATTTTTTTTTTTCAAAGTTCTGGCTTCTAAAAGCTTATTTCCCGAACGTTTACAAGTTTAGTATTGATCACATCTTATAGGAAATTTAACGTAGTTTTCAATGGTATCAACGAATTTGTCCCAAACCTTTCTGTTTTGGAGTTATCATTGTTTATTTGAAGCAAGGTCGTGAAATCTTAAAAAAATCAAGAAAAGCGGAATATCTCCGAAACTGCTGAAATTCGGACCATAGTTAATTAGGACTTTTTGGTTCTATTTTGGATGTAGAATCACCTGGCAAAGTTTGTAACACGAGTAGCCGAACGCCCTGCAAATTTGATGAATAGTTCAGATTGACGGTGGTAAAAGAAGCTGATTTTTTTTTTAATAAATAAAATAGATTTTGTTGTTTAGATATTTGAAATCATAGTTTATCGCTGTCGTTGAAAAGTTCTAAAGAGGTCCGATATGACCAAAGCCTACAAGTGTCACTAGCGTCCCACCTAATTGAATGAAACCGCCCAACGTAATTCTTCCCGCATCCAATTACCTAAAGGAGACTTTTGTCTCAGATTCCAATTCCTATTTTATTGGGTGCTTCCTGCCCGGGGGATCGAGTCGGAGATAAACACTATCCGGGGCCTGGATATTCGCGGCACGCGATGCCCTTTTAAAAGGTACGCCAGTGCGATTGGGTCCGGTCAAAGGGGGCCTTTCGAGAGTACACTCCTCGAATTGACGATTCATAATTCGACCTAACTGGGTCGAGGCACGCGCTCTTACGACATCCAAGCTGGAATCACTTCCTCAAAAGCTAATCCATCACAAACTTTGCTTATTTTGGACTTCCATCTCGTATACAGACGGATGATATAGGCCATGCACCCGAGGACTGATCGAGATTGTGTTAAAGCCAGTGTTTCACCCAGACATAAATCATTCCCATTATTATATTTTATTTCAACAAATATAAAACATAAACAATTAAATGATTATTTACGTATGATTAACATTGCTGTTCAAAATTCTGTAGGGTAGTTAAAGTTTAGAGATATATTCTACCAGTGGTACATCCCAATTTACATAATCACTTCATCTTCAAGAAAGCAGTTTTATTATTATTTTTTTCGTATAAGCACATTCTAGAGATTGTCCCTAAGAAGATATTTTCATCTTTGAATATTTTCATATGATTCGAAGGACGGTGATCGGGTGTGGGATGTGCTGTGCTCTTATATGACCATAGGGCAGAGGGTCAACGAAGCGGATGATAAATTGGCCAAGGAAAGTTCGATCATAACTTCTACTGCCCCTGAACCCTTTCGTGACATACCAAACTGCCAAAAAACATGGATCCAGACCGATTAAAAATAAGTCCTCAGTGTAGGAATGTGACCCTGGACAGAGGCATGCGAAAAAAACTCATGAAAGGACCATCAGAAACTCTAGCCGAAGACATTTAATAACAAAACACTCGATATACTAAGCCAAAACTTTACAAAATTGATGACCGTGGAACAACTACTACTGAGTACAATGTATAGTCATTCAGCTTAGCAACTTTGTGGAGTGGTCGGCCTTTGCCGATATGAGATGCAGAAAGATTCCAAAATGAATAAGACGATGTTTCTGCTATTACCTTTTCCCCGCAATAGTCCTGATCTCCATCAGGCTACCTCATCTAAACTTCCTCTTACTTGAAGGAAACAGTTTTCATACAGCCAAAGGTTTTAAAGCTGAGGTCAAATACGAAGCAAAAACTAAAAAATTGGATGGAATGAAGCTTCCACTGCCCTCTACGAGTGACCATGGTCCTTCAGACTACGACTTCTTCTGAACTTCCACTTACTTGAAGGAACCAGTTTTCATACAGCCAAAGACTTTAAGCTGAGGTAAAATACGAAGCAAAAACTAAAAAATTGGATGGAATGAAGCTTCCACTGCACTCTATGAGTGACCTTGGTGCTTCAGACTACGACTTCTTCTTAACTTCCACTTACTTGAAGGAAACAGTTTTCATACAGCCAAAGACTTTAAGCTGAGGTAAAATACGAAGCAAAACTAAAAAATGGATGGAATGAAGTGTCCACTCAATAAACTCTACGAGTGACCATGGTCCTTCAGACTACGACTTCTTCTTAACTTCCACTTACTAGAAGGAAACAGTTTTCATACAGTCAAAGGTCTTAAAGCTGAGATAAAATACGAAGCAAAAACTACCAAAAGGAAAATGAAGCATCTACCCATACGATCTATAGTCCTAATCTTACTCCTTTAACTTGTAACCACTTCCGACTAATAACCTCTTATCGAAAAAGGTTCTTTACATTTGAATACATTTTATCCAACACTTCTTGATAAATGAAGCCATAAATTCCCAAAAATGGCTAGTACGGTATTTCTACCGGTAAAATGATGTTCAGACTACCTACTCTACTGAACAATAACCTTAACGGAACAACGTTTCTTACATCTCCAGCAAAAAACTTCTCGATTCACAAAGATCAAATGTTACTAAATGGATGGAATGGAGCTTCTACTGCGTACGATTTAACTTTCTGACATCGTGCGCACATCCTGACCTGATATCCTGACCTTCAGTCTACCACCTCTACTTAGAAATGGCTCTTTTCTTTACCTATAAAATTTCCTACATTCGAGGAAATGAAGCTAGCAGAAGACTTTTCCGACAAAATACTTCTCGACACATGCAGCATAAACTTAACAAATTCCATGGAAAGGACGTTTTTCCGCGATCTGTAGATTACCAGGTTTACTTCAGAGTTCAGACTACCACCTCTTCGGAACAATGGCTCTATTCCTGAAAGGAAAAACGTTTCGTACATTAGACAAAATGAAAACTCAAGATGACTTTTCCAGAAAAACTTTTCGCGACGACGGGAAAATTTTACAAAACGAAATAAGCGTTTCCTGCGTAAGATCCTGACATCGCTCCTTCAGCTACCACCTCTACCTTGCAATGATTCTTTTCCTTACCGGAAAAATACGTCCTATATTTGAAGAAATGAAACCAGCAGAAGACTTTTCCGACAAAACGCTTCCCGACATACGAAGCCAAAACTTTACAAAATCGATGGAATGGAGCTTTTCCGCGCATGATCTATAATCTTGATCTTCTCTTTCAAACATCTTCCTTCTGGATAGCACTTCTTCCGTGCAATTGCACACTCCGTCAATGGAAAAACAATTCATGCAATGTAATAAACTTGAGAAAACTTGTACAACCTTGACATCGAGATATAGCAAATACTAATGACAAATGAAATCAAGTACATGCATTTTAAACGAAATTTTTGCCCATTCCCCTTCTCGCCGTTCCTGAGGAAGACCCCTGCACCATTTGACCACGGCCAAATTATTTGTACCTAAAACCATGAGGTACTCTAAAGGATTTTATGGTTCTTCATTTTAGAAGAGTTCATAAAGGAGTTATATCTTTTTTTCTCTGAGCTCTTTTTATATTAAGCTGACTGGAAATGGGTTTCGATTTAAACATTCTCACATATGAACATCTTACTTAAATTTTCCTTCAATTTTAAGGGCGCAGAACAAAAAATATATAAATTTTGTATAAACCTATTAAAAATCAATATTTTGCCTTTTCGTTTCGTCTGAATTTCGCCGATTTATAGATCTGCCCGGGAGGGAAACCAAAAACCAAGTTGAAAAACGGAGGAATTTAAACATTTTCCAGTTCAATTCTCAACAATATTTGGGTACATTATTTGATACATTATTCAACAGCCATTCCTGAATAAGAAACCGCTTCTGTCCCGTTTAATTCTGCCCGTACGATTCTTATTTATTATTCACTGAATACCGCGGATGTGAGCACTTATTTCTCCACAATAAGCCACAATTTATTGGCTTAGGCACGTTTTTTCTAGAAGATCTAAACCCACAAAGCCTACGACTCTAACGTACGGCGAGAAAAAAAAAAATCAACGTAAATTTAAATTTTTTATAATCCATAAAGCAAGCAGTAAAATTTCATTTTATACTGTTTGAAATTCTTGATCTTTAAATATTGACTGAATTCAACCAATAGACCAAGACTCGCGAATGGCGTTTAATTATTTTAAGCGAATGTAAACACGCATCAGGAAGCACGCTTCTGTCGATAAGACACGCTTTTTACTGCTTAGATTTTTATAGGATTTCTTTAATTAAGATTGAGAACTCAGAACTTATTTACAAGCTTTTCTCTCATCATAAGGAGTGCATAGTCTAAGTACTAAAACATGCTTCTCTATTCAATTTATACTTTTTTAAACCAATTTCCTCAACCAATTTTACAAGATTAGACGAATTTCTGTAAAATGAAAAAGAACTCGTACTTTTCAATTAGAGCATTTAATTAAATGGTTAAATTTGTTCTCCATAGTCCCAATTGTTAATTTAAGCTGCTTAAAAGTATTTTTTTATGGGGGGGATTTTTTAAGAATGAATAATATAAATAGAATTGGATATGTATGAAGTAATCCAAACTTTTATACATTCTCTAATTGTAACTTTAAATCGAAAGAAAAAAAGGTTGACATTTTATCTTAAAAAATGGCGGAAATGGTAAATTTTTTCTCCATGGTTCCAATTGTTAATTTAAACAGCTTAAAAGTTTTTTTTTGGGGGGGGGGATTTGTTAAGAATGAATAATATAAATAGAATTGGATTTTTATGAAGTAATCAAAACTTTTATATATTCTCTAATTCTAACTCTAAATCTAAAGAAAAAAAATGGCTTACGTATCTTGAAAAATGGCGGAAATGGTAAATTTGTTCTCCATAGTTCCAATTGTAGTTTTGAACAGTTTAATAGTATCATTTTTGAGTAATGTTAATAAATAATATAAATAGAATGGGATTTTTATGGAGGTAACAAAACTTTACTTACATGTTTTCTAATAATTGTTCAAATATCCATTGATTTTAATTTAAACAAATTGTCTCACTTTTCGTCTTAAAATATGGCGAATATATTAAATTTGTTTTCCGTAGTTCCATTGTTTTTTTTTTTTTAACAGAATAATAATGGTATTTTTGAGAATTGTTCATTATGAATAACATACTTAAATCCTATTCGTTTTTTCATGTAGGAAACAAAATTTTTATGTTTTATAATTGTTCAAATATCAATTTACTTTAAAGAAAACAGAGGCTGACATTTTATCTTTAAAAAAATGTAGGATAGGTTCAATTTTTTTCTCACAGAGTTCCAATAAATACGTTATTGAGGTAACAAAACTTTTGCATGTTTTCCTATTATTGTTAAAATATCCATTGATTTTAATGAAAAAAAATGAAAAAAGACCAACTTTTCGTCTTTAGAAAATAGCGAATGTTCATTTTTTCCTCCATAATTAAATTGTTTTTTTGAACAACCTAATTGGTATTATTTTTTCGGGGATGATAATTATAAATTATATACCTAAACGCTATGAGATTTTTACGAAGAAAACAAAACTTTTACGTGTTTTCTAACTATTGTTCAAATATCCGTAGATTTTAAATAAAAACATGACATTTAGTTTAACAAATGACGAATATGTTAAATTTTTTCTCAATAGTTAAATTGTTGTTTTGAACAGCGTAATTAGTATTATTTTTGGGGAATGTTAATTATGAATTATCTAACAAAATACTGTGAGGTTTTTATGAACGAAACAAAACTTTTATACGTTCTGTAATTCATGTTCAAATATCCATTGATTTTCACTATCGTCTTAAAAAAATGGCGGATAAGTTAACTTTTTTCACAGAGTTCCAATTGAATTTTTAAACAGAATAATAGTATTATTTTGGGGGAATGTTAATAAATATAATAAATAGAATGGGATATTTATGGAGGTAACATAACTTTTATATGTTTTCTAATTATTGTTCAAATATCCATTGATTTTAATGAAAAACAATGACTCACTTATCACCTTAAAAAAAGGGCGGATGTGTTAAAAAAAATTTTTCCCCATAACAGAATAATAGTATTATTTTGGTGGAATGTTAAGTATGAATAATATACTTAAATACTATGCATTTTTTACACAGGAAACAAAACTTTGATGTTTTCTAATTATTGTTCAAATATCTTAATCAATATTTTAAGAAAAAAAAAAAAAGGCTGACATTTTATCTTTAAAAAAATGTAGGATATATCAAATTTTTTCTCCATAGATCCAATTGTTTTTTTGTTTTTTAAATAGAATAATATTATTATTTTGGGGAAATATTATTAAATTCTTATGGATTCTTATAGAGGTAACAAAACTTTTACGTTTTTTATTATTGTCCAAATAGCCATTGATTTTAATGAATAAATGGGTCACTTTTCGACTTCAGAAAACGGCGATAAGTTAAATTTCTTAACTTCTTTTTTCTTCTTTTTCTTTTCTTAAATTTAATCTTAAATTTCTTAACTTTTCTTTTCGTAAAGTTTCTTTGGAATGTTAATTAACAATAATGTACTTAAATACAATACAAATATAAAGTAGTATATACAAATATAAATTTGTATGAAGGAAACAAAGCTTTTACGTTTTTAATTTATTGTTCAAATATCAATTGATTTGAACGAAAAAAAGGCTTATATTTTATCATAAAAAAATGAAGAATATGTTAAATTTTTCCGCATAGTTCCAATTGATTTTTGAACAGAATAATAGGGTTATTTTTTGGGGAGAATGTTGATAATGAATAATATAATCAAAATGATTTTCTTACGAAGGATACAAAACCTTTAAGTGTTATAATTATTGTTGAAATATCCATTGATTTGAAAAAGGGAAAAAATTTGACTGACATTTTATCTTACAAAATGGCGGATATGTGGAATTTTTTGCTCCCTAGTTAAATTCTTGTTTTTTGGTAATGTTAATTAAGAATAATATACTTAAATACTATAAGATTTTTATGAAGGAAACAAAGCTTTTAAGTTTTTTAATTATTGTTCAAATATCAATTGATTTTAAATGGCGGATATGCTAAATTTTCTCCATAGTTCCAATTGTTTTTTTGAACAGAATAATATGATTATTTTTGGGGAATGTTAATAATAATATAAATAGAATGGTTTTATGGAGGTAACAGAACTTTTCCGTGTTTTATAATTATTGTTCAAATATCCACTGATTTTAAAGGGAAAAAAATGGCTGACATTTCGTCTTAAAAAAATGGCGGATATGTATAATTTTTTCTCTGTAGTCAACTTGATGTTTTCAACAGCGTAATAGTATTATTTTTGTGGGAAAAATAATAATAAATAAAATTAAATAGAATGAGTTTTTAGTGAGTGTTTTAAAGAGTTAAGAAAACTTTCTCACGCGTTTTTCACTCGCAGTGTTTAAAATAGAAAGGCACGTTTTGTTGTTGTTATTTGTCCGTTGTTGAAGTAGAATTTGATGGGAGTGGCAGGCGGGCGACGGGGTGGATGCGCGGATGCGTTCGAGTCGTCCTTCCCCCGAGTGAGCGCCTGTCGGAGTTGCGCCCGCTCGGCGGCAGGGCCAGTCTTATTGACGCGTATCACGCGAGCGGACCATGTCTCCCCGGTCAATAATCTACTCATAGAGCCCATTACAGCGAGTTAACAGATTGCCGTCGAAGGAGGAGAGATGGATGAGGTCAAAGCCTAAAAAAAGGCCGTGCAGTCGATGTCCGCCTCTGGTCGAGGTTAGTCGTCTCTCCTCCGCGCGCACAGCCGCTCCTCCTTCAAGGACCGACCGAAAATGGGCCCGCTCAGGTTCACGCACGCACTCGTCTCGAGGGTGTCCGCGGCTTACAAGTCCCTCACCGGGTCGGACCTCGAATTGGCGAAGAAACAGCACGAGGTGTACGTGAGGCTGTTACGCGACCTCGGCCTCGACGTCATCGAACTGCCTCCGGACGACGATTTGCCCCGCGGCGTCTTCATCGAGGACACAGCCGTCGTCTGCAACGGCATCGCCCTCATGGCAAAGCCCAAAGATCAGAACAGGAGAAAAGAGGTAAATAACGTCTCACAGACCAACAACAACAACAAAGAACAACACCGTCCTCTTTCCGCACTTTCACCCTTAGAAACGGGACTTCCAGGCGTTTATCCGCTGGAACGGCTGCACTATTTCATCGTTCACCTTTCACTTCCTCTCCACACGACTCTGGAATTTTTTTTTTAAATTTTTACCTCCAAAAAATTAATGAATTTTTCCCTTAACTAATTTGAAACCATCGAAATTTGACATCTGCCATTTCAATACCCTCCAACGACATTAAAATCGCCGTGATTTCCCTTTAATTGTGCAGTAAATGTCCCTCTTCAATTGGAATTTGTTTAGAACATGTTGCAAGCGTCCAAGGAAGAGAAAAAACCAATTAAAAACTTCAAAGAATCGCAAATATTTTAGATTTTTTTATGTTAAATTCTACAGAACCAAAGCAATAATTGAAAAAAATTACTTAAAAACAACAAATTCAATTGCAAAATTTTGTACATAATTAAATTTAAACATTCGGTTTCCAGGCGAAACAGGTGAAGAATATTTTCACGATTTTTTTCTTGCAGTTATAAAAAATTTATTATTAATGATTAAATTTGGTTCTTATATTCAAATTGTAGAAAAAACTTTTTTTTAACTTAATTTAATTTTTTTTAATGGTGGACGTGGACTTTGTTTAGAATATGTTGCAAACGTTCAAAGAAAAGAGAAACCAATTAAAAACATCAGCAAATCACAAATATTTTAGATTTTTTCTATTAAATTCTATAGAAACAATACAATCATGGAAAAAAATACTTAAAAACAATAAATTTAACTGCAAAATTGTGAAAATAATAAAATTTAAACGTTCAGTTTCCAGAAGGAACAGTGAAGAATGAAAATATTTTCATGAATATTTCTTCATTATAAAAAAATTATTATTAACAAATTTTCAATTAAATGCGTTATTATATTCAAATTGAAACAAAATGTAACAAGTGATTTCCTTTTAATGATTATTATTTATTTATTTATTTATTTTTTTAAATGGTGGAAGTGGAATTTGTTTGGATATGTTGCAAGAGATCAAGAAAGAGAAAAACTTCGGCAAATCACAAAAATTGTAGATTTTTTATATTAAATTCGATAAAAACAAATCAATAATGGAAAAATATTTACTTAGAAACAACAAATTTAATTATGATATGGTTTACATAATTAATTCTCCTGGTGGAACAGGTGAAGAATGAAAATAGTTTCATGAATTTTTCTTCGTTATAAAAAATTTATTATTAACAAATTTCAATTAAATTGCGTTATTATATTCAAATTGAAACAAAATGTAACAAGTGATTTCCTTTTAATTATTTTTTTTTTTTTTTAATAGTGGAGTTGGAATTTGTTTAGAATATGTTGGAAGCGATCAAGGAAGAGAAAAACCAAGAAAAAACTTAAGTGAATCACAAATATTTCAAATTGTTTTCTATTAAATTCTATAGAAACAAATCAATAATGGTAAAAATTACTTAAAAACAACAAATTTAATTGCAAATTTTTGAAGATAATAAAATTTAAACGTTCAGTTTCCAGAAGGAACAGTGAAGAATTAAAACATTTTTATGAATTTTTCTTGCAGTTATAAAAAATTTATTATTAACAATTTTTAATTAAATTTTGTTGATATTTTCAAATTGAAACAAAAACTAACAAGAGATTGTAAATAGAATTTGTTTAGCATATGTTGCAAGCGTTTAAGGAAGAAAAAATCCAATTAAAAACTAAAGGGAATAACAAATATTTTAAATTGTTTTGTATTAAATTCTATAGAAACAAATCAATACTGATAAAAATTACTTAAAAAAACAAATTTAATTGCAAAATTTTTTACATTATTAAATTTAAACATTCGTTTTCCAGACGGAAGGTGAAGAATGACCATATTTTTATGAATTTTTCTTGCAGTTATGAAAAATTTATTATTAACAATTTTCAATTAAATTTTGTTGTTATATTCAAGTTGAAACAAAAAGTAACAAGAGATTTTCTTTTAATGATGGAAGTGTCGTTAGGAAAAAATTTAGAATCTTGAATTCTCTGAAGTTTTTTACATGGTTTTCTCCTCCTTGTACACTTGCAACATATTCTAAACAAATTCAACTTCCACAAATTTTGATGTAAAAGAAAACATTAACATTTAATTAAAACTTGTAAATAATAAATTTCTAATAGCTGCAGGATAATTTCAATAAAATATTTTCAATCTTCAACTGTTCCAACTTGAAATTGAATGTCAAAATTAAATTAAACAGAATTGGCCAAGCAGACCACGAAAAATAGTGAAATTAATTAAACAGAATATTTGTGATTAAATTTGTTGTTTGAAACAATTATTGATTTAGTTTGTTTACAGTTCAACAGTAAAAATTCAAAATATATGTGTCTCCTTGAACACTTTTGTAGGTAAAAGATAGCATTAAAATTTAATTGAAGCTTGTAAATAATAACAAATCGTGGTATTGTCAAAATATTTTCCTTCTTGACCTGTTCAGATTAGACAAATAATGAAAAAATTCAATGTCTGCAAGCCAGTGAACCCAGTTGTTCATCTCAAAATAAATTTTTTAATTTTTTTTACAAGCAATTTTTCCATTATTGGTTCATTTCAATATTTTATACTAAAAATGGAAGCAAAAAATGATTTTCTGAAGCTTTGACTTGACAATTAAATATTTTAACCGCTTTCTACTCTTCTTAACTGACTCTACACAAATGTACTTTTCACTATTTCTCTTTTTTTCACTAAGTGAATGAATTTTTCTATCGAAAGAAAGTTTCTTGTTGATTTTTCAAATTTTCAGTTTAACATCAAAACAAATATTTATAAGTTGAAAGAAAGATAATTTTTAAAAAGATTTTTGATTGTTTAGCTGTTTTAATATCAAAAGATTGCTCGATGTGTCTCACTGAATTAAACGATGCTTTCCTTGGTTCTATATAGAGAGCAAGTAGGAATACAATCGAATAATTGTGCTTGATTGTTCAGGCCTCTTCCGAGATTATTTATTAGTATTTATTGTCTCGAGTAGTAGTGTGAGAGAGACAATGGTGGTGTATTGAGTACCCATTCAACCCTCAGATTAATTGTACAATATGTAAAAAGGGCAATGGAGAAATATCTAGTACTGAACACCTTAATTGAATGACAAATTGGAAAGAATCTGGAGTGAATGGGTTTCAATATAAAAACTGCATTCGTTGGGTGCTGAAATGACCTAGCTGTTGACCTAATAAGACCGAGGTCTGACCGTCGAATACCAAAACTCATAGTAGGCAATTCTCACGATCGAAGAAATAAAATGTAATTAACAATTGTATATTTATAATACGCAATAACTCTGGATTTTGAATCCAGAACTTTTTCTCTGTTGCTGCGTTTTAAAATTTTTAAGATAAAATTTGAAGTTAAAAATGGAGATATTTTGATTCTTTAAAGTTTACCTTCACATTTCAACATTTGAACAACTGTTAAAACACGCTCGTATTCTTGTGGAAACATTTAAAACCTATAGACAAAGCGGCAAAATTTGCTTTCTACCTTTTTTGTTTCTAAATTTACACTTAAAGAAAACAATTAACATTGATTTAAGATTCAATTCAAATTTCATGGAAAATTTAAAAAAAAAGAACTTATTTTTTGCCAAGTTGCTTTAAACTGTTTATGCTTTAAAAATATCATAAAAATAATGTACATATTTGAACTACTTAAATTTAAAAAAATATTGATAAAATTAAATTGACAATGATAAAAAGTAATTTTTTTCAATATTTTAAACATTAAATTCACTATTTTTCGTGGTCCGCTTGACCAATTAATAACATTCAATTAATTAAGGTTTTTAAGTTGAGATAAAAAGTCAGTGTCACGAGCGGGATTCGAACCCACGACCTTCAGCTTGATACACCGCTCCTCTGCCACTTCATCGAAGTCACGATAGCTCAAGTGGTAGAGTAGCGGCGTATCAAGCCGAAGGTCGTGGGTTCGAATCCCGCTCGTGACACTGATTTTTTATTTCAACTTAAAAACCTTAATTAATTGACTTTTAAACATTTTTCCATTGTTGAATTATTTAAATTTAAAATTTTATTGTACAACTAGAAAGATGTAGTTTCAAAAGCAAAATGTTTGTGTACTTTTTTGATGCTTTTTTTGTGCAAATTATTGAGCTTAAAACTAATTTTTTAAATATTTAAAATTGTGAAAATTATGAATTTTTTTTTGTATTATTGTAATGTTTCAATTGAAGTTCCTACTTGAACCATTACCTTTAACAATTCTTACATTGTGATTTATGTGTGGTCTGAGTGTACAGACCCAACACTGCAGATGGCAATATGCCAAAACATGTCTGACGTGCCGACAAAGTGAGAGGTAGATCAGTATGATCGGTGATGACAAAATTGTAGATTCTGAAATTCCAAATACAGACAGTTTAAATCTCATTGAAATTAAATTTGCCGGAAAATATTAAAGTTTTAATGTTAAATGTTGAACGCTAAATGGATAAAAACGTCAGTTTTAACGAATAACATTGGTGCAAGCAGTCCCTCCTAACTGAACAGTCCTAAAAATTAAAAAATTAAAAAAATTACAAGGAAAATTATAACAATTTTTACACTGTTGTACTAGTTTATAGCCTTATGTTAAATCATGAGTTTGAATCTTTAGAAAACAAATTTTCACATTTGTGTTATTAGTAATGATTATATTTGAAAGGAAATTTTCAGAACAAAATTGTAAAGATTAATTCTGATTAAAATCATGAATTAAATTTGTCCAAAAATGCTAACAAGATTTTTCACTAGATAAATATTGATAGGTTGAAAAATTCCAAGTTCTCCGTGGTTGAAAACCTTTATTCAATTTAGTAAATTACATGGCGTTTTGGGCTCCTGGCCCATCATCAGAAACTAAACATAGAGAAATCTCATGGTATAATTCCCAATCTGAAGGCACACCCATCAGTTTAAATAATTTAAAAAATTGGAGATTACTGATGGGTGTGCCTTCAGATTGGGAATTATACCATGAGATTTCTCTATGTTTAGTTTTTGATGATGGGCCAGGAGCCCGAAACGCCATTGTAATTCACTAATTATTCAGAAATCATGAGATGCAGTCTGGTGTGATGTCGGAAAAACATTTTCTTTATCGTGCCAACGTTTCGATCTTTATTGAGATCATCTTCAGGGCCTGAGATTTACAAGGATTGATTACATTTAACATACATGTAGGATGTGGAAAAAAGTGAATTTATACAATGCAATAAAGATCGAAACGCACGATAAAGAAAATGTTTTTTTGAAACCTATATCACACCAGACCGCATCTCACGATTTCTGAATAATTATCGATTAACGACCGTTAACCACATGTAATTTACTAAATTGATTAAAGGTTTTCAACCACGGAGAACTTGGAATTTTTCAACCTGTCAATAGAGAAGATACGAACCGTGGAGTTGGTAATATATAAAATAGATGAATATTGAAAATTTGATATTAAATGCAAAATTTTACTGTTTACTTTTAATTCTGAGCTTTTAAAAATTTATAAAAAGGTTGATTCAGTACACTGCTGAGTAGGCTTTAATGTTCAAATAATACTATTAGCAAATATTCACTCTTACTCAACAGATTTAAGAATTTTTTTTAATCTGCCGGATGTGCAAAAAAAACATTAAACAATGATTAATTGTTTTTTCTTTTCAATTTGAAAAATAATTTCTCGGAAACTGGATCAACATCTCGCAATAAAAATTAAACAAAAAATATATTTTATAGAAAACAAGTTGAGCTTTTTATGGCCTGCACACCGCGATCAGTTTTGGTCTGTTCTGCATCTCCATTATTGACTAGACCTACACATTAAATTTAAGGCTTTTTCAAAGATTTATTCTGTGCTTTTCTTCTCCAAAGAGTAGGAATCTGAGCCTACATAAACCTTCGCCCCAACAGAGGGGTTCTGCTTCATCCTGACAATATCTGCACAGGCTTGTTTCTGCTACTCCGACCCGATACACATGCCTCTGGAGTCTACAGGGCCCAGTTAACAATCCAACTATTATTCTAGTCCTAGGACGCTCTAGATTTATTAGTTCTGTCGTTAGCCAGATGAGTTTTTCATGCCTATATCCAGGGCTCTGTTCTCATTGAACCAAGGATTATTTTAATGGAACCACATTTTCGGCAGTTTGGTACAACACAAAAGGTGTCTTCATTGAACCTTTCTTGGCCAATTTATCGACCTCTGCCCTGCCAAAGGTACCCAGGCAAAGGTAATTTTGTTGTTTATCCAAATGTCTAACAGGGCCCTACACAATCCCAAATGATCCTTTACTTTACCACCTATGAGGTAATTGCCTTATGTGCCGCATGGCTGTCTGAGTAGATGACTATAATAAAATAGTAAAAATTGAACAATTTTTATTCCAAAAATTAATTCTAAAAGTTTTTCTGCATTTTCACTGTTGAAATTACATAGGACTATCTATTAATTAATAATAGTAAGAACTTGTTTAGCAAATTAAAATTTAAAAAACAGTTGAAAGTTAATACTTTCTTGATAATAATTTCTATGGCAGAAATTTGTTGCATTTATTTTTGAATGGTCGGGTCTTAAATTTTGTTCTTAATCAATTTGGCATTTTAATAATGTAAGTGTTCAACAATCAGTAACACAATCTTCAGTAACATTTTGAATTGTTAAAAAAAAGTTGATTACTATAAAAGTAAGTTTTCAGGCTACTTGTATCTAAATAGGAGGACATTCCAGTTTGAATGATTAAAAAGATTATATTATTAATATTAGAAACATCAATAATGTGCTTTTCAAACCCAGATATCGTATCGTCATTGACAGAAATAACAAACTAAAAATACAATAAAAATGAAAACAAACCTTTGATAACCCTGTTTTAAAATCCCCATTCATCTAATCTGCCTTAGTCAATTAATCTTTCTTTTTGAATTTGTTTACAATTTCTTTCATTGAACAGGTAGATACAGTCCGAGTAGTCCTGAAGAAGGAACTTGAGTTACCAATCGTCGAAATTAAAAATGAATCGTCATACCTCGAAGGCGGAGATGTCTTATTTACAGGTATACCTACTTAATTGTTTATACATGTTATTAATTTAATAAAACGAGAATTTCTACAGGTCGGGAGATCTTCGTCGGCTTGTCTGACTTTACTAATGAAGCCGGAGCAAGAGCGGTGGCCAACGCTTTCCCCGAGTTCCCTTGCACACCCATAAAAGTATTTATAATAAATGATCAAATTGTCCGCAGTGTAATACAATAAATTTTTCTTGTTAGATTTCAGAGCCGAATAAACATTTAAAATCGTTTGTGACAGTGGCTGGGCCGGAGGTTTTATGTGTCAGTGCGAGCCAAGGATCTCAGGATGTTATAAAGGTAATAAATATAGTATTATAAATATTCTATAATATGCCCCTTATCTACTTACAGAATTTTATGAGGAAGTCTTGTTTTTTTATTAATATGTTGAAAATTAATAAAATATGTTCAACAATTTGTAGATAGATTTAAACTTTTTGCCGGCACATTTTTCCACTGCATTTTTAAAATTTCTGTATTTCTATATTCTGCAATCACCTGGGATACATCTGCACCCTTCACATACAAACAATCGATATTCATTCACTCACCGATAACTACTTACAACATGCTAATAAATACACTCATTCGTCTACTCACATGCCATACTACATACAATTAAGAATAAATTTAGGACAACATTGAGGGCTCAATATTCCGCCGATGACCACTCCTCTCGTAAGACAGCCTAGAAACAGGCCATCGAGGTACTAAAATATCCCGACGAATGGCCTGCTCTCGTTCATGCCCATTCCTGTACTTATTTAAAATAACCTTGCATCCATAATCAATCACGCTAATAAATACACTCATTCCTCTACACACATGCCATACTGTATACAATTAAGAATAATTCCTTAAATTCACTATTTTCGTGGTCCGCTTGACCAATTAATACTTTACAATTAATTAGTTGAGATGAAAAAAAGCTAATGGCACGAGAGGGATTCGAACCCACGACCTTCAGCTAGATACGCCTCTGCTCTACCACCTGAGCTATCGTGACCTCGATCCACTCGGACATCTCAACTAATAATTGTAAAGTATTAATTGGTCAAGCGGACCACGAAAATAGTGAATTAAATGAATTAAAATGAAGTACACTTCACTAAGGCTCTCCGTCGCCATTTCAATTGGCATCGAGAATCAAAACCGATTACACGACATTTGAAAAATGGCAAAAGGAGGGAAAACTCATAAGGTGGGGCTGAGATGGGGAGTTGATGTCCGAGTGGATCGAGGTCACGATAGCTCAGGTGGTAGAGCAGCGGCATATCTAGCCGAAGGTCGTGGGTTTGAATCCCTCTCGTGCCATTAGCTTTTTTTCATCTCAACTAAAAACCTTAATTAATTGTAAATTAAGAATAATTCGAGGGCAACTGAGGAACTTGATATTCCGCCGATGACCACTCCTCTCATTCGTACTATAAGGCTAAAAATAGAAACAGGCCATCAAGGTACTAAAATTTCCTGACAAATGGCTGGTTCGGGGGTTCATGCCCATTCCTGTACTTATTTAAAATAACCTTGCATCCATAATCAATCACGCTAATAAATACACTCACTCATCTGCATTCATGCAATATTATAAATAAAATATAATAGGGGGGGCCACTGGGGTACTTAATCTGCCAATGATCACTTCTGTCATTCATACCAAAAACTACTAAACCTGGATACAGATCGTCGAAGTACTTGGATATATTGTCAGACGGCTTGTTCTCATGCATACCCATTCATAAAGCATTCTAGATAATAAATACATTCATATTGCACATATACAAAGGTGAAGATTATAGTAACTTTTACTACTCGTAAATATTCCTATAAATTCTGCTGGTAGTCACTGTTATGCACCAAGATTTTCTTTTAGCCTGTTAAAACCCAGAATTGTTCTTTTTTTTAAATATAAACAACAAATAAAAGAAAACAAAATTAATAAGTAATAAATAACTAAGTTTATAATTAAATTTTCAGAAAAGGTTTATTTGATATCGACTAGAGCAGTATCGCTTTGAGTTGTGAACGTGTTTATTGACACTAACTGGCAAAGACTATTGGCAAACAATCCTTGTTTTCATGGCAACCCCTCTTGTTTACATTTTGGGGCAAGGGCCATTACCAAAACTCCACCTTGAATAAAAGTAATCAAGACGCTTTCTTTTTTCATTGTACGTTGATACAATAGAAAACAAGAAAATAATCTAATTTTTACTGACAATTATGTTTATAATTTTTTTTAATATATAGAACAAGGAAATTATTAATAATCAAGTAAAGAAGTAAATTTATTACAAATTTACAATATTCGAAAAGAAAGCCTGTAAGAACTGAAAAAAACTACAATAGGGAGGTGTTATTGTTTCAAGTATTGATTGACAAGGTGAGTGGGGGTAACTTCAACGGTAATAGTTTTTTTGCTATGATTTGTTCAGAAAATCCATACCGGCTTAACCGCTATTTCTTAGCTCATGCTGTTAATTTTAGACGTGAGCAGATCGTAAAAATTAACATTCGCCTGTTGCCCTTGAAAGTGATGGGTTTTAATGAGCGTTTTATTCATTCTTGCATCACTCGTCAAAACTGCAGATTTAATTTTAGACTATCTGTCAAAGACGATAAAAATAAAAATGATTCAGTTTTTAAATTTATAATCATATTATTATAATTTTAATTAACTGATTTTTTTAATATTATTTCTTTATGTTTTATAATTTTGTCTTCCATCTGACTTAAATAATTTATTTTTAAAGTGATTAACCTTCAACTTAAGATTACATAACTAGGATTTTATAATATGAGGGGACGGTATTGAGTGGTTAAGATGTCAGACTCTCGGCTAGCGGATCCTGTGGTCGTCGGTTTGATTCCCACCTTGGGATTTTTCTGACGTGTTAATGATTCTTCCCTGGCTGGAAGTCTTGTTGAACTCTAACTGCTCGAACTACAAGTCCGAGGATGTCAGCATGACTTCTTCGAATTTCATTTTTTTTTCTGTCCTTTAGTTTACTTTCCATCGTGGCGTCGACATATCTGAACAGGCAGCAACCTGTTCCCATAGTCTTTTCGAAATCTGATTCGGAGACGCTCACGGTTTAGTTTTGAAATTTTATTTTGATTGTGATGTTAAGCAAGTTTCTGATTGGACATTTTGGCATAGATGTAATATGTTTAAAAAAAAAAGAACCAAAAAGTCCTAATTAATTATGGTCTTAATCTTAACAGTTTCAGAGTTATTTCACTTTTTCTGATCTTATAAGGATTCATGACCTTGCTTCAAATAAACAGTGATAATGCTAAAACTAAAAGGTTTTGGACAAATCTGTCGATATCATTGAAAACTTTGTTAAATTTCCAATGAGGTGTGATCAATACTAAACCATACATAAAAATTTGTTTTTTTTTCAAAGTTGAAAAACTTATGGTGATTCTAAAGTACTATTTCCAAACCCCAAACCTAGAGACTAGCAAATTTCAGAAAACAAACCCCATTTTATATCCTTCTGTTTTTTTTTATATTTTTATCCCCCCCCCCCCCGGTCATATAAACCCTCAGGGTGCCGGTGATTTTGAAAATGCAGGGCCGCTGGATACGAACATGGGACCTTTACCTTACAGTGATGAGCGCCGTGTCAAAGACTAAGCCTTGCAGCCACTGACGCCCCCACAATTTTTTTTAAATTCCTTTTTTAAAAGATGAAGAATTGATGAAAGAAAAGAAAAAATGTGGATGAAGGATTGGTAAGGTGGAAAGATTAATAATAATAATAAATAAAAAACTTAAAGAAATTTTGAAAGAGTTTGTTAAACATTTTTTCATTTTGATTCGAAATGCTCTCCACTCTCTGCAATGTATTTTCAGCACGCTGCTGTCACTTTAAGCCACAAAACCCATAAGTTGCATATCAGCATATTCTTCATTTGAAAAAATTGCCATAATGTTAACAAGATTTCACACAGATAATTAAAAACGTTTTGAATCTTAAACTCTTTTATTCCAGAAAATAATGATACAATAATAGTTTCTTCAAAGTTGCAGTTGTGTTGGAAAATAAGTAAACACTTCCACTATTGAACCCAAATTTAAAAAAAAAGTTTAATAAATTCATTCAAAATTACCTTCAGTTTTTTGTTTTTAATTTTCCACCTTACCAATCCATCAATCACAGTTTTTTTCCTTCCCTCCATCAATTTCTTCATCTTTGAAAAAAACAATTAAAAAAGCAATTGCACCACAAAAGGATATTAAATGGGGTATGTTTTCTGAAATTTGCTGGTCTTTAGGTTTGGAAATAGTAGTTTAGAATCACCATAGTATGTTTTTCAACTTTGAAAAAAAAAATTTTTTTTTTTCGAAGTTCTCGCTACTAAAACACTTATTTCATGAACGTTTACAAGTTTAATATTGATCACATCTTATTGGAAATTTAATGTAGTTTTCAATGGTCTAACAGATTTGTCCAAAACCTTTTAGTTTTGGAGTTATCATTGTTTATGTGAAGCAAGGTCATGAAATCTGAAAAAATCAGAAAAAGTGGAATAACTCTGAAACTGCTGAAATTCGGACCATAGTTAATTTGGACTTTTTGGTTCCTTTTTGAATGTAGAATTTACGGGCAAAGTTTGTAGCACGCGTAACCCTGTATGTTGTTATTTAAACTGTTGAATGTGTTTTAAGAGTTGCATCTGGTAATGATAAAACAAGCACGTTAAATTTTGGCCTGTTGCCTATTTATCAGTGTTTTAAAACCTTTAAAGATTTATGACGATGCTCGTAATCTAAAGAAGGAATTAAGCTGGCGTTGGGCCAAAAGGAAAACATCTTAGAACATGAGTTACGGCTCTTCTTGTAAACAAATTGACCTTTTTTTAAAAATTTCTTTCTTTTTTTGTTATGTGCAATATAGGATAAGCTAAACTTACTTAAAACAAGAAAAAAACCCTTTATTCTTTGAAACCTTATTTGTACAAATGTACCTTCTTTAAAGCTCTGATTCATTACTGATAATGGACCAGTCGTCAGGAGAAGCACAGCAAATTGCATTCTAAAAGTACGACATTTGGTTTATACTCAAATGTCGGCTATGTAGGATTTAACAGTGTTAAATCAGCCGGTGAAAATATTTTAACTGTTTCATCGTTTCAGAGGATCGAAAGGGAGGCGACGCACACTTATCAGACAATAACGGTTCCTGAAGATAACGCTGCTAATGTCATTTACTGCAACGGGACCCTGATACACAGAGCAGCTGCAGACACACCGTTATCAGCTAAGGTATTTGACACAATAACATTAACTGTGTTTCACCTTAAGGACTAATAACTAATTTTGCAATTTTTTCAATCATCAACTTTTTTTTATTACATATTAAATTTTATGCAAAAAAGGTTGAAATGAAAAATTCATACCCCAGTGCTTTACCAATAGAGTTGTCCCGTTAGGGACTAATACGTAATACACTCAAAGAAAAAAAAAATCACTTATATTTATTATTTATCTCAAACATGTGGTGATTAGGGACTGTTAGCTGATTATTCAGAAATCGTGAGATGCGGTCACATTCCAAACACATAATCAATAACTACAACTCATCACTAACACCATCCACTATTACTAATAATACCACATCAAATCTATCAAGTACAAACAAACCAACATACATTTCCATGCATAAATTAAACACATTTCTCTCGTCCGATAACTTTAAAATAGCTTTCAAAAATTATAAAACAATTCAAACATTTTTTCCAAAATTAAAGATCCCACACCAATAACAAATAAATCTGAAGTAATCTACAAAATCAATTATTGTTTAAACTGACCGGCAACTTACGTCAGTCTTACATCCCAATATCTGGACAAGAGATTAAGCAACATGTCTATGCAAAAAAACCCAAGCAAAATCCGACAGCACTCGCTACCCACCATTTTGAACACAAACACAATTTCGACTTCAACAATCCAAAAATATTACACACAGCACTAAACAAACATAAACGTAACTTTTTAGAAATAGTTTACATCAACAGAGATAAACACAGAATCAATTACAGAACAGATACATGTAAACTCAGTCGCAGCTACGCCAATATCATTAATCAAATTCAATATAGATAACATACATATATCATTACATTACATTCCACACATCAAATATTTTTCATAGTCTAATTGTCCAACAATTTAGCTTTCCTTTTCCTATTTATCCCTTTCTATATAATCCTGAAAGGATAATCTGGCCGAACCATTACCAACGTTTTTTCTTTTCGTCGGCTCTTTTCACCTCAAAAAAGCTGACTCAATGTCTTTCTATACCGACTTCCTTCCCCACCCCTTCAAAATCCAACATATATAAACATAAAACTGCAATATCACAGCTCGCAAAGGCTTTGGAAAGTTTTTTTACAAATATTGATGGTTTGTTATGACCAAGACAATGTTTCATCGACTGTGATACTAAGATTCTTTAATGATTTGGACAGCAGTGTTTTGTGGTTATTTATTAAGATATTTACATTTTCTACATTTATATAGTTTAAGTTTCTTCTAGTTCCTATCAGCATTGCTTGACATTTATCATAGTTTATTGCTACCCTATGTTATTCACACACCATCTGTTTAGTTCTTTTAAATCGTTATTAATCTTTTCAACCATTGCATGCACATTTTCTTCGTTATCTGAACAATATGCTTGAAGGTTGTCTGTGAACATTATGCTCTTGACATTTTTAAAACGTGTTTGTGTGTGAACTATGAAATTGTTCCCGACTAATAAATTTCTCGGTATGACGTTGTTCGAAGCTGATTCGAAAATTAATCAACGTCACCGCGATAAATGCTCATCTAGCGTTCCATCTACGATTGAACATTTTACGCTTTAATAGTTCAATCGTCATACTGGTTATTTGTCTCATTCGGATGATGATTTTGATCGAATCACTCAGGCACAGCTGTCTTGGCTCTCTGTTCAAGTTAACCCTGCAGAACATATCAGTCGTTTAAATTTGATACCTGAAAATGTGCTACTACACAATTATCCGACTAGTACATTTTTGTGACATGCTGGACTTTATGTAAAGTTATTTGAAGATCGAGAGATGCAGTCTGGTGTGACGTAGGTTTAGAAAAATATTTCCTTTATAGTGCCAACGTCCTTTATCGTGCCAGCGTTTCAACCTTTATTGAGATCATCATCAGTGCCCTAGGATTTATAAACATTTCTACAATGATAGAAATTGATTTTTTCACATCCTACATGTATTTCTATAATTTAAACAATGTTCATGAAGATGATCTGATTAAAGAACGAAATGTTGGCGCGATAAAGAAAATGTTTTTCTGAAACCTACGTCACACCAGACCGCATCTCACGATTTCTGAATAATTTATCTCAAACTATACATATTTTTATAATTATATTAATTATAACAAATTTATTTAAAGTAAACCGAATTATGAATGGGATCAGAAATTCGTGAGTTTTATTGTAATAAAAATTACCACCTCTGGCAGAATGTCTCTTAGGCATGGAGTAAATAAGCGATCGAATTTCATTTCGTGAAACAGAATCCCATTCTTTAACAAGAGTGGTTTGAAGCTGTTCAACACTTGCTTGGAGGTCAATCCTTTTTAAAAAGATGGTTCGTACTCACAGTAAGTATGGAAATATGGACACAGTAAAAATGGAAATATGCAAGATCCCCTTCCAGCAAATATAAAATTATCCTTGTTTCTATCTTCTTTCTTTTAATACCATCTCACACAGTTATTTTAATTGTTGTGTGTTCCTCCAGCACATTTAAAACATGTTTCTTCATTTGCTTGACATAGGCGTGATGTGTGCCCATATCGTTGGCATTTGAAACATTGGGTTGTCTCATACTGTTTTCCTGGACAGACCTGGTAATCTAGGAATATTTTCGTTGCCTTCATGACCATTTCCCATTGCTTGGGTAGCATTTCTACAACCCAAAATACTAGTTTGTCTGTTCCTTCACGGGGTTTACCATAGGGTACTGTATGAAGGGGTTTAACATTTTCAGTGTTCCATTCCTCACCAAATTCAGGGTTATTGCCAATTAACTGCTGGAATAATTGTTCTTTGGTGACAGAACACGGGACACGCAGTATTATGATTCTTGGCTCTTTTTTACTTAAGCCCCTCGTGGTGTTAGTCCTTTTTGGTTGAAGGCTACATAAGCCATGGTTTTCTTTCCATCTTCATGTCTGCAGTTTTATAGCTACACCGCCATTGTGTGGCCCTAATGCCTTCTATTTTTATTCCTGTGTTTTTAGGTTTGATTATATCTTTGACTGTATTAAGTAGGGGTTCGCCTGAAAATGTAGGAATCGGGTCAATTAGAACCAACCTAACTCTGATGTCACTATCATTCCGTTCATCCTTTGTAGGCTGTTTCTTTAATACAATTTTCCTTAATTTAAAGAACCAGTGTAAGGAAAAGGTTGTGGGTTCAAACCCGACATACAAATAAGCTACTTCTTTTCTCCTCAAAAACGCTGGTACCCTGATCATATAATCTTGTAGTTGAAATATTCTAAAAAATAAATAAATAAAACATTTAATTCACTCGACAAGTTGGTTCTGGGAAGGATGAAATTCCACTGATGTTCTTTATTTTTAATTCCACTTGTTCCGTTTTCCGCTTGACCAAGTAATATCTTACAATTAATTAAGGTTTTTAGTTGAGATTAAAAAGTCAGTGGTACGAGCAGGATTCGAACCCACGATCTTCGGCTGCTCTACCACTTGAGCTGGCAAAAAGGAGGGAAAATTAAAAAAAGGTGGGGTTGAAATGGGAAGTTAGTGTCCGAGTGGATCGAGGTCATGATAGCTTAAGTGGTAGAGCAGCGGCGTATCTAGTGCCGCTCGTGCCATTGACTTTTTTATCTCAACTAAAAACCTTAATTGTAATTTATTTTTAATCTAAAGAGTGGAAAAGGATTAGTAACATAATGCTACTTTTTTGCAAATTGCATCCATCAGTACAAAATGACAATGAAATATTATTTACTGTTTATTTTGAGTACAATAGCTCCTAATTACCTATAACTAACGTACAAAGATAATGGATTTAATTTTAAAATAAATAAATTGACTGGTGTGATAAATTTGGCCATCAGCATATATCACGAATGAGATGGTTATTGATAAAAAAAATATGTGAAGGGTTAAAAGTTATCGTAATTTACTTTTTTTTTTATTGTTGTTTCCCATCAATTATTTTTACAAATTTTTTTATTGCAGGTGTTCGCGGAAAAGGTGGATTTTCCGAGGAAGGGTATTGTGATGAGTGAATTGGCCAAGCACAGCACTGGGCTGAGTTCGTGCGCGTTGCTCGTCAGAGGGATCCGACATATAAGATCACTTTAATGAATTCACTGCCGCTTGGAATTCTTTCACATCACCGAAACTAAAGTAAACACGATTGGCCAAATCGATTTCGTTCACACAAAACACAAACATTAATTTAAACTTATCAATTATTCACAATTTTATTTTATTCCCACTTTCTTGTTTTTAAATCTTTTAAAAAGGTTTTATTTCTTGATTTTGTACTCACATGCCAAGCACAAGGTACTGGCATTAAAAAAAAAAAAAAAGGTTTATATTATCGTTATTTTAGTGTGTAAGTTTTCAATTATTATACTGTAATGTGTCTTTGAAGCCATTTCGCTGAGTGGGCAAGTCTTGTTTAAAAAAAAAATGACAATCTCGGTTTTCTTATTTTAAAGAAAATACAATAACTCGTTTAAGACCTAGTCAAAATAAAAGTGGTACAGTTTTAGATTAAGACTTAATAATAAAGACTTGCCTGCTTTTTTAAAACTGCCAAACGTTCATTAGTTGTTATAGATATCGGCGTTTCTCGTAAGCTCAGAGCAAAACGTTTTTTATTTTTGTACAACCTTCACATTTTTGCTTTAAACAAACATTCCCTAATCACTGCATTTAATGCTGTTAAAAAAAAATTTAAAAAAAAAAAACATTCCATTTGTAAATTACCAACGTTTTCTTCAAATGAAAAAATAAAGGTCAAGATTGATGAACGCGATTCATCAAACGATTGTGCAATACACGGACGCCTAAGAATTGGTATAATAATGAAATTATTATAATCGTGCAGAATAGGTTGTGAAGTGATAGATCGTTGTTAGCTATTTGTGAAGAAAATGAAAGTTGTTCATGTTTATGTGTCTTCCTCTTTGTGTATTAGTGCTTAGAGAAAGATTTTTTCAATTTTGCTGTTATCCAAGTACCAATTGCATTAAATCATTAAGCTCATCAGTTTACCAAGGACCATGAAATGGTTTATGACTTTAAGCTCATTCGTCAATTTGTCTTTTTAAACCATTCACAACAAAAACAATGTGTTTCAAAGGAAAAAAAGATCTGAACAATTTTCTATTGTTGAATTTTAGAAGAAGACAATTTTATATACTGAATATTTATAATAAGGCTTAATTTAATTTTTTATTTTTGATAATTATTTAAAAAAAGTACAAGTTGCGATTAAAAACAAAAAATGACTTTTAGTGCCTATTATGTTATTTCAAGCAAAGACTTTAATTATTGCTGTAAATTCATGTAATTAATATTACTTGTTAATTTATTATGTATCTTTTATGGAAACTTTTAATAAATACATTGTGTTCTATGTTTTAAATATTTTTTAACTTTATCACACCTTATTTATTTTAATTCCTCAATAAATTGTTTTCTTTGATGAAACAAATTTGAGTAAAAAAAATTTAAGTCTAGATCTCACCTAGACATAGCTCGTCATGGGTGTGCCACACTACCAACCGTGATGGTCTACAGCGGTTTAAGGCTTGATCAATGAGATGTTAATCTCAATGTACAACGGCTAAAGACAATCGTTTGATTGTTCTTACCGACTATGAAACGATCATTTAAACCCTTGAAAGATGTCAACTACAAACGGTAAACTCTAAAACAGTCATCAGAAGGCTTCAGAAGTTTCTAGGCATCCCACATCAGGTTTTCTTTAATTGAAAAGCTGTCGAGTAAAAAGGTGAATATTTGCAAATCAGCGTCTCACTCGGACAGTTGAACAATTACCAGGACCGTGTGTAATGTGTAGAACACTGCTTCATGTGCCATGCACACAGCCTTTTCAAATAGTCAGTCATGGTGTAAGCTGGTCCCCGTCTTAGAATAAGCAGTAGTTGTTCAATAAAAACAACAAAAAATTAGTTTAAATGTACATGTAATGTGTAAAAGGGGGCGATGCCCGGATGGGAACGATGTAATGTCCCCAACCAATCTGGGATACATAAGCAGTTGGTCAACAGGTGTCGTAGCACAGCACGTTCCTTACAAACCAGGGAAACAGCCCTGCAATAATTACACAGTGGTTCAAACAAAAAAGAATAAATAACAAGGGTATCGCAGACCCAAACCAGAGCCACGTTTTTCCACGAACCTGGGGAACCAAGACCCGAGGGGTTAAATGCCTGGGTAGACTCCTACCCCATCCTTAAAAGGTCCGGGACTTGGTTGGCTCATGTGTCCTGCATAAATCTTTTGGGCTTGTTCATGAACCCCAAGATTTTGGACCGTTTTATCTCGGGGAGTGATTGGGTGATATCCGCTCCTTCAAAGATTTCAAATCTAGACCTAGCATACCTATCACACTGCGAGGTAGTGCCTTGCCGTTTTTCTTTTATTTCGGAAAAACGGCAAAAAGGATCTGGTAGAATACCTTTATGGGGCGGGGAGGTGTCTTCTCAGTGGGCACCATGAACCTGTAAATCAAAGTTTTAAATAGTTGGACAACCAGTTAAATAACTGAAGCTTAGTTATTTAGTGCGGAAGGGTTGTCACAAGACCAAAAATATGTAGCGACATAGGATATCGTAAATCAGGGTCGCGTCATCCAAGTGCACGACACCTGTCTGCAGCATGGGGGACTCCTGTGATTTATTTTCCCTTTCACCCCTTCTACTTGTAACGTAGCTATTCGCCGGGAATTGTCGGTCAACTCTGCCTCCCCTCCTAAAGCACTGGGAGAAGATTCTGGCAACCAGTCACTGCTGGAGAGGCTTCTGTCCAAAGAGAATCTTGAAAACGTGTCGCAGCACAATTGATAAAAAAAAGGTTTTTATTTAATGTACAAAAATCTGTTGTTTGGCCTTAGGTGTTTGGTGTGACATTTATTTTTATTAAAAAGATTTTTTTTTTGTAAGTGGGTGAGTGATTACTTCCTTTAACCTTGCGACCATTTCTTATATATGTCATTACTAGGGCTGTGCTTTATATGCAATAAAAACAGACAAATATGCACATACATATGTAAAATATTTGGTAAAAAATGCAATTTAAAACTGAAAATATGCGAAAACTACCATGGGGAAAAATAAGGAAACCTCAAATTAAAGGACATAATTGTATTGTAAAGAGAAACAGTGGCAAGAGGAACATCACATTGCTAATATTAACAAAGAAAAACGCATTAAAAAAAAGTTTAATTTAAAAAATCCGTCGTCTGATCTATCGAGACCCAGATCTGTCCATTTTCGATTAAGTCTCTGATTTTTATGGAGTGTTTCATTGCAAACAAGATCCAGGTGAGATTTCCTGAGGGTGCGTTCGTGGGGGAATAGTTTTCCCTGTGTATATCTCCAAAAAAACCATTGAATTCAGGGTGGCTGAGTTTATGGATGGGTATGTTTATGTCAGCTCTAAAGCACGACAAAAATCGGTATCGAAACCGGACTTTTCAGACCCAGCTCTTGTGGCAGCTTGTGTCACAAAGGTTTGTTGAAACTTAGACTTCCTATCTTTATTTTTCTTGTGTTTTGCAGTCTTTATGTGCTGTGTTACGTGTAGCTGTTTATACAGGTTTATCACAACAAACACAGTATAAAACGTCTGTATAGCCCTTAAAAATTTCACTTGAAAACTCACGCATATACTTTTGAACAAGATCTTTCGTCTTTGCAGTGACTTTCGACATTTTAGGAGTAGTCAGTTCACAACACACGAATAATGTTTCACGATGGAAAACGCATGAGAGACTGAGTAAAACTCAGAAGCATGATGGTAGGGAAAGAAGAGAACTGAGGTTGTAATATTTCTATTAAACTATTCCAAGAGAACATTTACAGTGGTACAAACACTATTCCTTTCTCTATTTGTTCCAAGAGAAGCAAAGGCGACTGAAAGTTCGCGGAAAGCCGAGGACCAGCAACTGATCACTCGTTCATTATGTGGAAACGGAAGAATGGGAGCCCGTAGCTTCTTTTCCGGATAATTTTTCTTTTTGCCTGCTCAGAAACATTAAAATTTGACGTGCCAAAAACCGATATGCCGGATATGTAAAAAGATATTCAATTATAACCCACTTATACAAAAATATGCATTTATGGCAATATATGCACAAATGTGCAAAAAAATATAGCTTAAATTGATTCTAAATGCTTCAGAACATATACAGTTTGTTAATATTGGATGTTTTAGTTAATCAGGAAAAATATGCAAATGCATATATTTCACAGCCCTAGTCATTACTGTCAATTTATTTTGTTCATTAAAAAATTATTGATTTCTTTGTAAATTCTCTACCAATCAAAAAAAGGCAAGATCCGTGATTCCCCAAATAGTAGGGGAAGAACACAACAGATATGTACAGTAGAAAAACTGGTATAAAAAGTGATGATTTGGATATCAAAAGTCAGTCAAGATCAAAGACGAGCGGTCAGTCGATTCCAGGTCTTGATCCGGAAAAGAAGCGGCCACATTCTGTCTGGGAGTCAACAAGGGGACTCAGCCAGCGAGGACCAGCTGTTGCGATTCATCAGATCCGGTTGAGAAACTGGAAAGGTGCTGAAGACTGATCGTTTGGTCTAATTCCCTTTGTTAATACATTCTATATTAGAGTTGTGGCTGACTTGTTAGATTAATTAAGATTTTGTTGTAGCTGTGACCTTATATAATGATTTATTGAATTCTCGAACCTCAACTTCCCCTACACGAGAATAAGAAGCGAAGTGCTTACGCTGACTACTCTCTTATCGCTTAGAGAAAAGTAAACAGACATAGATTGTTCAGCCATTGTCTGCTTGCAATAGTATTGGGTGGAATTAACATCCAACATGCCAAGATAATAATCTAAAATAAAATAATGTAAATAAAATTGTAGCATGCACATGGAATTTTTTATTTATAAATAAATCACCTATGTATATACTAAATATATAAACAAAAAACATTATTGTAGTTTCTCAGTTGGCAAAAAAATTGAGTCTAAAAATTCTATCATGACTGTCAGTGTTATTTTTTTATACCAATGGTGGTATGTGTTAAAATATTTTTTGAAAACAGCATTTTGTAACCAATCCAAATAAATATTCTCCATTGAAAACTGTTTATTTTATTTTATAAACAGTAGATTCTCGTTATCCTTTACCCCTTTATTTTCAGGGTTCGAAGCACTTTCTTTTATCAGTACATCAAATCGGACACTTTCTGCTCGCATGTGCCTATTATCAATGTTATGCATAAATTTATGTACACACATTTCAGGTTTTTTCTATAAGAAAAATTCAACGTACAGAAACATAAAATTTATTACATGCAGGAAAACGTACGTCAATGAGTATGGGCCTAAAACAGATCCAGTTGTTCAGCGGAGATGGGAGTGGGAGGAATTAGTCAGGTGCCGCGGTATTTTTTGGGAAGGGTAATTACCGAAACCAGGAAAGCAGAAGAGATTGAAATTGAACAAGGAAAAAAAAATTAACGGAGTTGTTTGAACCACCAATATTCGAGATACAAAGCGAAGACCGTCACCTCATCCAATTGCGCTCGTGTAAAGGTGGCTCCAGACATGTGGAATTCACAAATTGCCGAGCGTAATCCAACTAGCGGGGACGGATGCTTGGCTTTCGCTGAGCAACAATATTCGGTGTTGTTTCCTTATCCGCTTCAAAGTGTACAAATATTTGCGAAGTAGCCAAAGTCATAGTATCCACATATTAGGGAATAACCATCAATCAATACTGATATTTATTTTTCAATAATAAACAATTCCTAACTGGTATAGATATATTAATGAAAGAATCATAGCATTATTTCTGCCAGTTTTCCAACAATAATTTGGAACGCTTCTCTTCTGATTTGCAAAAATCGGGACGTTTTTGATGGGTGAAATGGATCGAAAGTAAGATGGGGCAACGTACTCAGTGATTGATTTACGACTTGTAGCCACTACACAAAACAGCAACCACATCTGCAACAACAAAAATTTCACAATTGTCCACAATTGGCGAGTTGAGGACTTGCACAGTGGCGAATATTCACTTTTCCGCACAAACTGGCTGTTTCTCCAATTTTTTCTATTGCCTGTTCCCATTTTTCTTCTATTTTATCTTCTCCGTCTTCTTCTATGCTTGATGTGATTCATACTCATTCCCACTCTCCAGAAAGCAAGTGAAAGCGCGGATAATGAGAGTCTACTGTTTAATAAAGTAAATTTATCTGAAACTAACTACAGGAAAATGTGTTTTTTAAATTTTTTTTATATCCATTTTTAAAGGATGGGGTACGGAAGGGCGTACAAATGAATGTTTTTAAATTCAAATATATATATGTATATATTTATAAACTACAAAATTGTACACGAATGTAAAGGTACTCTCCCCTCAAATAACAGTGCAAGCAATGATCTTTAGTATCCTACCAGGTAAAGCGATTGACTTTAAAGCTACCTAGCATTCCTCAATCAATTTCAATGTATTATTTCCTTTATTAAAAAAATTAAATTAAATTAAAAAAAAAATAATTCACACATTGACTGTTTCAAAAATGTTTTAAATTCCACTGCACGATATCCCAATAACACATATCACATAATTGATGTTTTCTTGAAACTTCTTTGTCATATCACTAAAAAAAAGTTAACAAAAAAAGAAAAAAACACTATCTCGCTCGTCACGTCTACAAATTAATAAATAGTGCTACTAATAAAAAGCCGTACTGAAAATGTAAACAAAAGTGGCCTCTCTAGAGGAAATTACCTTTGGTTTGACTTAATACTATGTATATTTGTCCCAGACCGCAGGGACGTAGGAGAGCATATATCCAAACTATACAAAACAATTATTTTCAATTATACACACAAAAAAGAAAAAAAAAAAAGAAATAGTTTTCAAATAAAAATAGGCACCGTAGAGATGCCTATTTTGTCTATACCATATAAAATTATGTAAAAATTGACAACAACATAAGTGAACAATGATGGAAATAATATGCAACTGTGAGACCATTAATATATACAGAATGTGTCTTAGCTAAATGTACTATAAACGTGAAAGACACAGAATTCTAAGCAAATAAATATCCCTGAATGTACAACGAAACCCTAAAAACGTTCCCCAAATAACTATTTGACTTTCTCGGCCTCTCTCAGAACTTCGTATTAAGTGGTACAGCCGTAGGTTGGGCTCATTTCTTCGCAGGAGTCCCTCTTTGCGTTAGGCCTTCGAACCTTTTAAATGTATAATTAATGAACACCCAATCTTTGTAAATGACTTCGCCATCTTGAGGCACTGGGGCTGATGCTATAAAAAGAAAAAAAATCCAGTTAATATTTTGTAAATAGTTTTTCGGAGTAGAATTTTTTACTTACGTATTTCAAGTTTGACATCGGGGAAGTCGTCAAAGTTACTAGTGTCATCGATAGATTTAACGTCGACTGGTATGGCGGCTGGACGGTCTCTCATATGGTCCCAGTCGACCCCTCTGAAGAATGGGACCAGTCGTAGCTCGTCGACGCCTCTAGACGAGCCGAGCCTAGACTCCGATTCGGCGCAGAACCTCATCACGGTATCCTTCGCCTCCTCCGATATGGGCACTTCAGGCGGGAAAGTCAGAGTCTCCCTCCATGCCATAACCTTCCTGTAAGTTTCCTGCGGGTTCTCCGAACAGAATGGTGGGTAGCCTGAGCAAATAGCATACATTACAAAAAAAATCCAATACCATTATTAAAAAAAAAAAAATTACCTATAAGCATTTCATACATGATGACTCCCAGGCTCCACCAATCACAAGATGTACCATATCCGGTCTGGAGAAAAACTTCCGGTGCGATGTAATCAGGTGTGCCAACTGTACTGTAAGCCAAAGCTCTTCGGTTTTTCTTCCAGGATTCCGCTCGCCTTTTTGAATCCATCGGATTGGAAGCTGTCCAAGTTTTAACTAAATAATTTCCATCTCAAGTTTTATTAAAAAACCAAAACAAAAGGAAAAAAAGCAATACACAACAAATACACAGGCAAAAAACCAGACACTTGCATTTTTAATTAAAGTTTTACGTGGAGAAAGTCTCGCTTTGGCCAACAATGGACATAGCCCCCATTACATAGCAATTCTTGGGTGTCACGCTACCTACTGTAAGCCGGCCCCCGTCTTACCGATAAGTTAAATTGTAAAATAAGAACAAAATAGGTAAACGAGGAAAAGGGACAGGGGTTGTGCTTTGAAGGGGCAACCGCCCAGACGGGAACGGCGTGACACATCTGGCAAATGTAGCTTGGAAATGGTTACCCAGGTAGACATTTAGGTAAGAACGGGGGACATCGTAAATTGGGAATATGTCAACCCTGTGGTAGACCGCATCTTTGCCGGCCCAGCCGTGGCGTGAGAACTCCCCTGACTTTTGAGTTTCCTTTCCACCTCTACTCCGAGAGAGACCCGGTATAAAAGGGATGACTGGAAAATCAAAAGTCAGTCAAGATCCGAGACTCACCCCCCAGCCAGTCGAAATCAGAGACTCACCCCACCAGTCAACATCAGAGACTCATCCCAGGCAGTCAAGACCAAGGACCGGGAGAGAAGCAGCCACACTCCGTCTGGGATTCAACAAGAGGACTCAGCCAGCCAGAGCCAGCGAGGACCAGCCGTTGCGACCAATCGAGCCAAGTCAGAGGTCGAGAGAAGAGATGCTGTGGACACTGATCTGGGTAAGTCCTTTTGTTGATAGACTCATCCTAGATTTAGAGTTGTGGCTGACTTGGAGATTAATTAATTAGCAATTAGGGTACTGTTAAGAGAAGGACTTGTGTACAATAAATGTTACTGAATACTGTCTCTGGTTTATTGAATTCTGGAACCTTACCTTCCCCTACACAAGAATAAGTAGCGACGCGCTTACGCCGACTAATCTCTAGTCGCTTAGAGAAAAGCAAGCGAATATTGAGAGATAATTCGGCTGCCGCGCCGTCGTCCGCTTACACTACCATTAACGATGATCTGCATTGCTTTAGGGTAACTGAGAGTCTCAACCAAAGAGAAGGTAGTAGCAATTATGGAAATCATTTTAATGTTCTTACGACACTACAGAACTCTTAATTAAACACTTCAAATGATCTGTAATGTAAGGCTGAGCTCTAAAACAGTCATTTAAAGACTGTGAGAATAGCCTAGTCACTAGACGTCGTCTGGCATCAGATTCTCTACTACTGGTGAGGCATCAAGCACAAAGACAACTAATTTGCAAATTAAGATATCTCTTGAACATCAGAACAGAGGCATGGGTGTGGTCTTCACAGGTGAGTACTGATTTTGGTTTGTGATAATCAGATGACCAGGACCATCATATGTGTTGGAGCCTTTTCAAAGACAGTTATGATTTGGGGTGGAATCAACCTTGCCCGCACCAAACGTATTGTCATTATGGATCTTTGACTGCACTCTTATTACCATGTCATGTGGTCCCATGTACTTACATGGGGAAAGTTCTTCTGAAAGCTGTGTCCCATTTGCTCCATTTATTGGGGACAACTCGGTGTTAATGCATGATAATGCTTGACTGCATGTAGCTCGAGTTGTCTCCCAATACTTGAAGGATTCCTGACATGGCTCCCTTAGAACATTTATGGGACATGGTAAAAATAAGGGTTAGGCATCGTTCGCTGCCTCCAACAAGTGTTGAATAGCTTCAAACTGCTCTTGTTGAAGAATAGGATTCTGTTTTACAAGACAAAATCTGATCGCTTATTTACTGAAGCCTTAGACGAGGCCAGAGGAAGGAATTTGCATGTGAAGAGCATAACTAGGTAATAAATTGTTAAAAGGGCATGTGAGGTATGAATAATCTGGTGGGAGCCGTTCACCCAAGGATGGAAATCACTTGGCAATCTTTTACTGATGTTAGGCAACTAAGTTGTCAAGTGGCTAACAGCTTCAGTCTCTGATGAGAATTAGTGGGTAATGTTGAGAATCACAATTCACGGCTTAAGGAGTTTAAGCGATTGGGTAATTGAAAATGAAATTTTTTGTTATGAAATTGGGCAAGATCGGATATGAATGGGATTAACTATTGTTCGCAGAATTTTAGAATGTAGGGTTGTAGTCTGTTAAGATTGGAACGCTTAGCGGTTAAATCTGTTTGTCCATAGTGGGCCAGCAGGGCAGTATTTAGTCTTTTGATACTGTAAATTTGGATCGCTTGTCAAGTAGTATTTTAAGCAGTCTGAATCTTGTATTTAAATTTTTATGTTTGAGTCTCGAATAGGGATTCCACGTTAGTACTTTCTGAAGGTACAGTCCAAGGTATCGGACATGGTTCGCAACAGGGATGGGAAGATTATCAAAATATAAAGGGTGTTTTTTTGGTAATGAGTGAAAACAATGTGTTTAGATTTAGTTTCATTAATCTTGATTTTCCATTGGTGGAGCCAGTATTCGAGTGTGTTAAGTGATTGTTGTAACAGGTCCTTTATCGAAGGTGAGTGTAAATTGTGAAGAGGAGGGGTTCGAGAATGCTCCCCTGTGGAACACCAGCGGAGGAGAAAGAAGTGTTTTGGACAGTTTGGATGTGACGGTCTGTAAGGTGTGATTTTAGTATTCAGGAATATCAAATTATACAATATGAGCAGCTGGTAGGATGCCCTTGTCTTCTTGCAGTTGGAAGGTATGGTAGTTAGTATTATGTTTTTTTAAGGTATTCGATTACACTTCTGTTTCCGAATTAATTACATTATCAGTAATGTTAGCTTTGGTGGTGAATGGGTTTTCCCCCACAAGTCATGAAAGTGTACAATTAAATACTTTTGATTGAAATTCATGAATTTCTGAACTCATTATATAACTATAAAAAAAATGTTTGAAATAATAAAATACAAGCGTCTAATTTTTGTCTGACTAGGGGCCGACCAGGTTGATGGGCCAGAGATTATGCCAAATTTTTTTGGTGATTCTACACTATTCTCCCTAACCATCCCTAACCATTCTACACTCCAAAATATCGGACATGTATCTGTCACTTCCTGTGAATAGGTCCTGGTTTCATAAAATAATTTTTTGAAAGTTGAAATTTTCCATTTTTTAATATTTTCATTTCATCATTCTACTATGTGAATATATCATTTTACAGCTTTTTTTATGTAGCTTGTAATAAAAATATAGTAAAGTTATCAAAGTTTATCAATAACCAAAGATTCACTAGTTTCGTGGTCCGCTTGACCAATTAATATATTACAATTAATTAAGGTTTTTAGTTGAGATAAAAAAGTCAGCGTGACGAGCGGGATTCGAACCCACGATCTTCGGCAAGATACGCCATGCTTTACCACTTGAGCTATCATGACCTCGATCCACTCAGACACCAACTTCCCATCTCAACCCCACCTTTTGAATTTTCCTTCCTTTTTGCCATTTTTCATATGTCATGTAATCTATTTGATTCTCAGCGACAAAGAAATGGCTACAGAGAGCTTTAGTGAAGGTATACTTCATTTTAAACGTATTCAATTCACTAGTTTCGTGGTCTGCTAGACCAAGACATTTGAAAAATGGCAAAAAGGAGGGAAAATTCAAAAGGTGGGGTTGAGATAGGAAGTTGGTGTCCGAATGGATCGAGGTCACGATAGCTCAAGTGGTAGAGCAGTGGCATATCAAACCGAAGATCTTGGGTTCGAATCCCGCTCGTGCCTTTAAATGTTTTATCTCAACTAAAAACCTTAATTAATTATTGTAATAACCAAAGAATTTTTCAAGCGAACTAGGTCATAATTTTTTTTCTCTTGAAACTAATATGAAATTTTATTTTAGCACTGTAGAAACCCATAAAATTTTTCCAATTTTTAAGAATACATTCTCGGAATATATTATTGAAACAGTTTTAATTAATAAGTCTAAAAGGATTTTAACATCAAAATACCATTTGAAAGAAGATAAACGTAGCTTTTTAATGATGTATGTACCATAAAAATATATAAAAGATTTCTATAAGAAAATACATAAAATAAAAAAAAATATTTCTGCCAGGAATTAACCTCTTTTTAATGGAAATAATGGTCCAATTTTAATGTTTGATAAAGTTATAAAATGCACCTGACAATTACTTTAAAATGAATTAAAGTTATAAAATGCACCTGACAATTACTTTAAAATGAATTATCAACCGTGAAAATTGCTATCCTTGGTTTTGAGAAAAATCATGTTAGAGCCTTGCACTCAGAATGTCAGGCACGCAGCAGGTTGTCGAAATTATCAGACAAAAATTAATTTACACCTATTTCCACAAAAGTCAGTATCTAATGGTTTTATAAGTTATTATCAAATCCATGTTTTGACCATTTTCTGACCTACTTCACTTACAGAATGTTTGTTAAAATATGATGATATTTTTATGAACTAGTTTACTTGAAATATATTTGGTTTTTAGAAATTTTTGATAGCTGGTGTGATATTTTGGAGCGTAAAATCGCTGAAAAGTATTTGGTCCTAATCAGTGACACACCAACCTGGTCGTCCCCTTGAGAGTGTATAAAACACAGTTCTATCTCTAACAAATAAAAATAAATAGTAAAATCATAAAGAAATCAAGTTACTAAACTGTTTAAGGTAAAAGAGTATGCCATAAAAAAAAAAAAAAAAAAAAAAAAAAAAAAAAAAAAAAAAAAAAAAAAAATCATGCATTATATGGTTTATTATTACTTCATAAATTTAAGTAGTCACTAGGTTTGTTCCATCACACAATCACAAACCGGTTGCAAGGAAATCGTGATTTATGACCGCACAGGCCTGAACGTGGAATGATGACAGATTTTCATCTCTGATAGAACGCTTTTTTCCAACCTCGGACTCTGACAGTTTAGGTGGATCAAAACGTTTGAAATTGATAGCGGACTTTTTGTTGAACTATTTGTTCATTGTGTCTATTATGTTGTAATGGATACAAATTTGGTAAACCTGAGAGATTCTGCCTCTTCGGAATCCAGCATTGAAAATTTGGAAAATTATTAAAAAAGATATTGACTGTTCCTCCCATCTAGAATTACGGCAAATAATGCAAGTTTATGGTCAGAAAATAAAAACAATTAAATAAATGATGTTAAACATTTTTTATTAATTAAAATACCCTCCATCACTCTCAGTACACTTCTCCCAAAGTGATGTTAACTTCTCTGCGCCCTATGAATAGAATTTTGTGTCTTTATTTTGTAAATGCATTTTCTAATGACTGTTGTTCAATAATTTTTTTATGATGTAAAATATTGTCCAGGTGTCTGAAAAAAATGGTAGTCAGTAGGCAAGAGATCTGGAGAATAGGGAGGGTGAGGCAGAACCAAGATCCAACAGGTTTCTTGCTGGAGGCTTTGGAAAATGTGGTGCTGCTTCTCCTCTGAGCCACCATCCAGAAAAAGATCATTTCTGTTTCAGCAAAGAAGTGTTGTTCAAACTTCATAACGATGATTTTTTTTTTGCAGTTGTTTAACACATGAGGAGCCCAACTTTTGAGCTTTTTTCACCTTTCCAATTGCCTTAATATGTTCAGCAATAGTCCAATGATTGAAAGATTTTCTGCACGTTCTTGAAGAGTTGTTCAGGGATTTTCTTCAGCCAAAGCTTGCAGAACATCATCAACATCTAGGGAAGAAATCCTTCCAAAAAAGTTCCTTCCATAAATTTTTTAAACCATCTCTAAACAGTACTCTCCTTCTCACTGTCATCGCACCAGACTTCATTAACGTCTCTGGCCATTTGGGCACTGTTCCGACCGAGTTTAAAAAACATAAAATGATATTATGTGAAAATCACCTGTTGACATCTTAGTACAGACTGAATTATTCTCAAATAACGAAATGCTACTAAGGTAAGTGAACATTTTTGTTTGTAAGAGGATTAAAAAGTGTTGACTTTCGTACAAAAGAATAATCCATCTGAAAATTGTTTATTATATCGAGGGGTAATTGAAAGAAAATATGAAAACCTGCATTATTATTCCGTACAGCCCGACAGTAAAATCCTCGGACTCTTTTGACAGTCCAAAAACATTCACAAACATGGTCTGAAAACTGAAATGGTTGACTGACAGTTTGAGTTTGGGTTTGGATGCGCGATGGAACAAAACTAACATAAATAAGCAGAGTTGAAAAAAAAAAAAAAAAATCATGCAAAATTAAAAAAAAAAAGTAATCTTATTAATTTGGCAATTTATTGAATAAAACTTATTTAAAATACAATCCATGCTTTTAAATCAAAATAAAGCAAAATTACTCACTAAAATCTGAAGGTTTGGCTTGACTGAGATCTCTATAAAAGTCTGTTCTGTGTGATTTCTTAAGCCCTGTACACAGGCCGAAGTCAGAGAGCTTGATATGTCCTCGAGCATCCAAAAGGAGGTTATCAGGTTTGATATCCCTAAAGAAAATTAAAAAATTAATGAAAACATATACATTTAGATAAGTGAAATGAATTACCTATGAATAAATCCTAATTTATGAATTGAGTCTATTGCAAGAGCAGTTTCAGCGATGTAGAACTGAGTGCACTCTTCCGAAAGCGTGTCCTTTTTCATAAGGAGTGTCATCATATCGCCCCCAGGTAGGAATTCCATGATGAGGTAGAGGTTAATCGGATCTTGGAAACTGTAGTACATCTTGACAACCCATTGGTGATCGGCTTCGACAAGGACGTCCCTCTCCGCTCGTACGTGTGCCACCTGCTCCTTCTCAAGCATGTCCGCCTTCCTTAGAATCTTCATAGCGTATACATGACCAGTGTCTTTTTTCTGTACAAGTCGAACCTGGAAATTTAAATTTAAAATTAAATACAATGAAATATTGACTTGTTTGAAAAATTTTTAAATTTACCTCTCCAAAAGCTCCTCTTCCGATGACTTTGAGAGGCTCAAAATCTTCGACACCGAGCCGAGATCTTTTAAGTCGTAAAAATTCCGTCTCTTTTTGGGCATGCTGGTTTCTTTTTTCTTGTTTCTGAATTTCAGATAAGCCCTCTTCTTTCAACGACTCTTCCAACTTTGCCAGTCTGAAAAATTCAACAATTATTACAAAATCAATACTACTTTAAACACATTTTAAATTTATATTTTAACACTGATTGTTAAAACAAAAATAATTAAGTACTATTAAAGTTTATTCACTAATCACCATGCAATTTAATTATTTTTCTGATTTTCGTTTTCTTCAATTAAATGTTCTGGCGGGTGTTAATTTTTAGCCTACCTTTGCTTCCTCTCCATGTGCTGATTCGTCAGATTGCTGTAATAATTTTCCAGAGTCACCTTTGCCTTTGTCACCTTGTCGAGGGTGTGGCCGCTGAACCTCACCGCCCCGCTCTCAGCCGCTGCGCTCGCCATCTCAAACAGACCTAACAAAAACAAAGGAAAAAACATTAAAAACAGAAATGGAAGTTCACAATGTTCACATGCACATATAATTTATAGCATACTCTATTAAATGTTAACCCTAAATAAAATTACCGATTAAACTGGATAAATGAATTTATTAAAAAAGACATTAGCTATTGAAATGAAACAAGAAATTTAAATTAAAAAATCCAAAATCATTAATAAAATTTTAAAAAAATCGATACACTACAGATTATCTTATGCTGACGAGTGAAAGGAAAGACTGACTTCAAATCTACTGTGCCTTTACACAAGTCAACATTTTATCTTGAAGTTATCTATAGATCACCCAAAAGAAATAAATAGGATAATAAAGAGATTAAAAATCAATGTAGCTATAATTTTTAGACGAGTAATAAAATTGGTGGTTTTTTTATTTAGACAAATCTATTAATAGCATTATTGTTTATAGAAGAGTCTAACGTGTAACTGTTCATGTGGGGGTCACTCTAGATAATTTTTTCATATTATCCATAATTAAAAAGTCATGGGCTAATGCAGGTATTCGAATCAAGAACCACACTCTAACCACTGGCCGCTGTGGTCTGTGTCCGATCTAATACTAGCAATAAATGCCTTTTCTTGTTCAAAATGTCAATCTACTCAAGAAGTTAACAAGCTACGGCTTCAAATTTAAGTGTGTGCCATCCACTGACATTCAATTTTATTCTATGACAACTTGGAACTCAGCAAGTTACTTAGTTAAGAATAGGACATATTGTCTCATAACTCTTAAAAGTATTAACAATTCTGATTTTAAAAAATAAAAGGGAGAGAGAAGTTTGCATATTTTCTCTATTTTCGAGGAAAGCAAATCCATGCATCAACTTAAAATATTCCTGACCATAAACCTAACCCTACCTAATTTTACCTAACCTAACCCTGACTGAAACCAACCCATCACTACTCTATAACACAGAATGATCACACACAAAAGTGTTTAAAATTTAAAAAAAAAAAGAGAGAGAGTGAGAGAGAGTGTGTGAGTGAGTGTATGTTAGTGAGTAAGAGTGAGTGAGAGAGCGTGTGAGTGTATGTTAGTGAGTAAGAGTGAGAGTGAGAGAGAGAGAGAGAGAGTGTGAGTAAGTGTATGTTAGTGAGTGAGAGAGTGTGGGTGAGAGCGTGTGAGTGAGTGTATGATAGTGAGTGAGGGAGGNAGAGGGAGGGAGGGAGAGAGAGAGAGAGAGGGAGAGGGAGAGAACAGACATACCAGCACAAAGACAGAGGACCAGATAAACTCATGCTTTGCACTCGTATCTTTTCTCTGCTTTATGTTAAAAAATCATAACCCTACTTAATTTTACATAACCTAACCATAACTGAAACCAACCAAAGCACACTCCTCTATAACACAACAATCTAACATGTAAAAAAGAATATGTCAAAAAAAGAAAAAATAAGAGGAAAAAAACAGAGAGAACATACAGACAAGCTCATGGTTCGCACTCCCATATTTTCAGAGTTTCATCGAAAAATATTGAATCATGTAACCAAACCTAACCAAAATCTTTTAAGGTAACCCTGTCTAGTCCTAAGCCTAACCCGTCCCTAACCATCACCCTATCTAACCATACCATCCCTAACATAATCCAACCAATGAGCACTCCTGAGTAACACAAAATAAATTATGCTAAAATAGTAACTAAAATTTGTTACACTGTCGAAAGGAAATCTTTTAAGGAGAAAGTGTTTTGTCTTACATTAACGACTTGTGGCTTGATCATGTCTGATCCTTGTACACCTAATTTTGCTCTTGCACAACTAGTACAAATGAAAAATAATCAGGTTCAACACTAGACAGAACTACATTAAACTTGCAACTTTTTTGTTTAAATTTGGTATAAGTGGGGTTTACTATGTCAGGACTATTTCAAATAAAGAAAATTACTGCAGTCATAATTGTATACCCGAAATAAGTTAGATCCTTTAACAATTCAGAAATATCAAACTTGAAAGATCAGGATTGGATTGTAAATGTATTTTTGTATGGATGGTATGATAATCTTTTCTTTTCATTTGAAGGGAATTAGAAAAAATCATTTACCTAGTGAATGAATATATTTATGTACTTGCAATTTTAACACTTACGCTTCATTGGTTTAATGCCCTTTACTCAGCCAGGTGTTTACTGTTTTACAACATTGAAGAAAATAAACTGAGTTTCGAGAAAGGGTTGAATATGTGCAGAATTGACGCTTTATTTTTTTACTGACTATGCTTGCAGAAAGATGTATCGTACAGGCATTCTTTGGTACGGTGAATCACTTAGTAAAAACGGGGTCAACGGAACGATTTTGCCGTTTTCTCATACAAATTGGAATTTCCGAATCTAATTCTCTTCTACGAGAGGGAAAACCCCCGAGACCAGATTATAAATTGTAATTTAAAGATTATCCATTTCAAGGCGAAAGATGCTTTTTCTTCCGATTTTCAAATGCCCTTTCTAATACTGCTGTTATTTTAAGCAATCATTACGTCAATTCTGATACTCTTTTTCCAGTAGGGTTTTTATCCAACCTTCGCCTACTGAAGCAGAAAAGACGAAACGAGTTTGCCCAAGGACAAACGGCGAGAGTATGCGGACCCTTCGGTAATGAGCAATCGGGTCGAAGTTTATTATCCCGTTCGCCGTAATTTCCCATTAATTTGCTATTTACCTAGACAAAAACAAACCTTGAAAGGGTGTCATAAAACCCACGATTGTCTACCTGACAATGCTCTATTAGCATTTTTGACGAATTGAAAATAACAAAGTTAATCCAAGACTGAAAATAGGGCATCTCTGAACAACCCACAAGGGGCTAAGGAGTACACAACATTCCCAGGCTGTCTTAGACACAGCCGGTTTTATTACAAGAGAATAACATTATTGGCCTACTACGTCCGAAGTCAAATTGCCAAAAAAAATATGAAAATTACCATAAAGATTCATTCCATATTGGGTTGTTTATGATGTTTATTTGCTATATGCAGTAAGGTGAACTCAATCGGAGAAAACAAATAAAAAAATATCTCCGTCAGCAAAACGTGAGTTTCACCCCCTTTTTTTCTAAATAATAAACATTAGTAACAAATACACAACTATTTGTTTTAATAATTTATTATTATATGTTAGTATTAAATTAAATTTATTTAAATTATCACTATTTACTGAAATATTTTGTGTTATACAAGGTAGTTTATGAATTATTCCAAAAATTTTTAAAATAGATGTGATTCTAGGCTGGTTTCTGGCTGGATCTCTCCGTAAAGAGCCAAGGAATATAACCCTTCAATTACGCAGGACACATCGGCATTTTTTTCTCTACGCTGGTCTAAAAGTAAATTAAAATTTATTCTTAGTAGTGAGAGTATGATCCTTCTTGTTCGATGGATCGCAATCGACCGTGCTCTTGATAGGCGAGACAGCCAATGACTGTACCTCTCGTCCTTATTTACCTACCATTCGCTCTAATAAATACATTCACTCTCAAAAACCCAAAACCAATATTTACTGTAGAACAGCCCTGTTTCCTTCAGAAATCGGAATAGAAGATTGACCTTAATTACCTAACATTCTCTCTAATAAATACATTCATTCTCAAAAAACCCAAAACCAATATTACTATAGAACAGTCCTGTTTCCTTAAAAAATCGGAAAAGAAAACTGACTAGCTGAACGAACAAGCACAATTCTCATATCGGTTGGTTCTACACGCTCTCCATAAAGAGCCAAGGAATAAAACCCTTCAATTAAGGAGGACACAAGGGCATTTTTTCTATATGCTCACCTAAAAGTAAATTAAGATTTATTCTTAGTAGGTTGAGTATGATCCTGCTTGTTCGATGGATCGCTATCGACCGTGCTCTTGATAGGAGAGACAGCCAATGACTGTACCTCTCGTCCTTATTACTACCATTCTCTCTAATAAATACATTCACTCTCAAAAACCCAAAACCAATATTTACTATAGACAGCCCTGTTTCCTTCAAAAATAGGAACAGAAGATTGACTAGCTGCACGAACAAGCACAATTCCCATACCGGTTGGTTCTACACGCTCTCCATAAGGAGCCAAGTAATAAAACCTCAATTAAGTAGAACACATCGGCATTTTTTCTATATGCTGTTCTAAAAGTAAGTTAAGGTGTATTCTTAGTAGTGTGAGTATGATCCTTCTCGTTCGATGGACCGCTATCGACCGTCGTATAATCTTTAGCGTCAGAAGGCAAGTTTTATAAAGTAAATAATCAATTAAAAACTAACAATTAGTTGTTCAGATTAGCACACGGGAAAAGATTTACAGCTCGAACAACAAGCTCATTACGTTATTTTGGAACAGGAAGCCCAGAGGACGTGAAAGCGGCCGGGAAATGAGTCTGAAAGGAACGAAATTACCCGAGATCCGGCGTCATCCCGACCCTCTGACACTACTTTCACGTTAATAGCATCAAAACAATGCGACGACCCACGAGACTTACACCGGCTTTATCTTATCAGCCTTTTATTTCTAAAACGTGTTTTTACAAGTTGTGCCTTATCTTTAATGGCCTACTGAGTCGAACGAAAGCTGGGTCGAGACATTAATGCTAATCGTCATGATTGAAAGGGATCAATCATCGAGGATAATGACGGCTGCTGATAAGTGATAAATGATAAGCAATCTCAATAGGTAAAGCTTTCAAAATGTTTTCACCAATAAACACAAACGCTTTGGACTCGGTCTAATCTATCAATACATCCAAACAGCGTGAAATTGACCTTATGTATTGTTTTTATTGACATATATTTAACTATGTTTATTCGTTACGCGATGAAACAATCAATCGTGACGCTAACAACAAAGATTAAATTATTTTAGCGGTTAAATGGAATTTTTTGCGTTCTTAATGAAAATGTACAATAAAAAGGAGATTGAAGACGCGTCGTAAAACGGATTAACTATCCAGGGATGCTAAGGGAAATTTGCAATCACGTAACGATCGATTAACAGGGATTTAACAAGATCTCTTCGCCTCCAGGGGGTTTCAGATAGTAACAAGCCGCTAAGAAATTTTCTCATTTCGCCATATTCAGTGTTGTATCTGCGTGATTTATAGTAATCAAGTCTCCTTTATATAGGTGGCCACATACTACAGACTATACAGAGAAATCTCACAAATTGAAAGTGTTATGAAAGCTTATCCGTAAGTTGTTTTCTGAGTTATTTGTGATAATTGATAAATTACGATTTATTTTGTTTAATGCCAAAAAATTCCAGCCAACTATGTTAAAGTTATGTAATGTTAACTTGCTTACAGGTTAAGCAGTATTAAGCTGAAATAAGCCGATTCGAAAGAAACCCGATCCAAGATTGGAGTATCACAAGGTAGTGTATTAGGTCCTCCTCTATATCTGCTCCTCATTCCATGAGCGTCATAACGGTTTCAGGAGTGTAATTTGGTCTAGGTCTGGCTCACTGTTTTGATAATTCAGACTCGTTTCGGCATTTCATCTTCAGTGTTGGGTCTGTGCGATTTCTCGTAAGTCAAGTTTCTTTTATAGGTGAGGGATTGGGTGGGTGCGTCGGCGTTAAAATAATAGGTTCACCATACTCAGAAAAATCTCACAATTCAAATGTTCAGGAAGGTTTTTCATAGGTTTTACTTGTGATTATTGATATATGAGTGATTTTTTTTTTAAACCAAAGGATTCCTACAAACTATGGCCAACCTATGGAATACTATCTAGCTGACAGGTATTTCCACATTAAGAAAAATACGCTTATTCAAAAATCGAATTGAATCAAGCTGGAGTACCACAAGGCAGTACACTGGGATCTGTTCTATATCAACTTTTCGCCCTAACCACCCCTAAACGTCGAAACGTTTTCATTAAGTGTAATTTGGTCGTTACATCCTGTTCTGCCTATCCTCGCTGTTTTGGTCATCAAGACCCGTTTCGGCATTTCATCATCAGTGTTGGGTTTGTGCGATTTCTCGTAAGTCAAGATTCTTTTATAGGGTCTTGAGGGATTGAGTGGTGTGTCAGCATTAAATAGTAGGTTCACCATGGTCAGAAAAATCTCACAATTCAAGCGTCCAGGAAGGTTTTTCATAGGTTTTCTGAAGTTTTCCTTGTGATTACTGATATATGAGTGATTTTTTTTAACCAAAGAATTCCTGCAAACTATGCCCAACCTATGGAATACTATCTAGCTGACAGGTATTTCCACATTAAGAAAGAATACGCCTATTCAAAAGTCGAAATGAATGAAATGAAATGAATCAAGTTGGAGTATCACAAGGCAGTCTATTGGGCCCTGTTCTATATCAACTTTTCGCCCTAACCACTTCAAAACGTCGTAACGATGTCATTAAGTGTAATTTGGTCGTTACAAGTCATCCTGGTTTGTCTATCCTCGGTGTTTTGGTCATTCAGACTCGTTTCGGCATTTCGTCTTCTGTGTTCGGTTCGTGTCATTTTTGTTAAGTCAAGTCTCTTTTAAATGCTCTTGAAAGCAGGGTTTCGGCGATAAATTGCAGGTAAGCCAACGACCACACATAGAAATGACACAATTTAAGTATTAAATTTTTTTCATAAGCTGAATTCTAGTCTTCGAATGAATCCCAGCAAACTTATGGAATGCCACCTTGCTGCTGACATGAATTTCCGAATTAATCAAAAAGGCGTTTTTAAAAACTCAAACCGATCCCATTTGTAGTGCCACAAGGCCTGTTCTTTACTAACGATATATCAGAAAACAAGAAAAACACAACAGCAATTATGGCGGTTGGGGAAACCAGCTGAACACCTCAGTTTCCAAAATTCACAAAAAGATTTAAAAAAAAGAGGATTAAACTATTAAATGAAGCCAAATCGACACATCTGAATTGGAGCTATCGAAAACTTCATTAAGTACCAGACCACCTTAAAGGTTATTAAATCACGTACAATAACGAGGCAAAACACAATATTATATTGGGCGTGCTCTTGCGATGGAAAGCACACGTCAAAAAAGAAACACTCAATATCAAGTTCCTTATATGTAATGGTTGATGCCCATTAAGGTCTTATTTTCCCAACAGCCCCATGTGGACTTAAGACATCCAGCTCTAAAGCTGTGACAGCAAAATAGCGTACTGAGATATCCAATGCGTCCTGGCTTGTCAGAAATACTACCTTGAGTTAAAATGGCATTCCATCAAGCTTAGAGATAATGTCAACCTCCACCAGACCAACACTTCGATCACCTAACAGACGACTCAAACGCGTCAAACCACGTGATTTATTGTAGACAGGTTTTGAATAATAATGAACTAAACAAACAAAAGAACTGACGCATTTTAAAAGAATTTAAGAAATAGAACACTTGTGTCACAAAACCTCTCGATTTGAACACAATTGACACATATTTGGGTGAATATTCCGATTATAATTTTCTTATTGTTTATAGATAAAAAGATCTGTAAGATAAACAAAAGTATAATATATTTTTAAAATATTACTCACGGCTGTTGGTAAGTTGGGGTTTTCGATCAATACTGATCATTTCTCGATCGGAAAGTACGGCTTCCAGGGCCGTACGGTCGAAATTATTATAACTAAATTTTGATTTGGGAGGTTTATAATTTTGGACATTGCTTGTTTTTCAGCTTGGTGGATTTATTTTATTGTACGAAATTCACCCTACGGCAAGAAATGAATAGAGTAAAATAAAAATTTCAAGTACATTATTTTCTGACCAGGAAGGGGTTGGGTTTTCGAACCTAAAGACTTATAAAAATAGAAATCGTGACATATCACCACAATACACCCACCTGAGTACATAGAGATAAAGCAAAATTGATAAGGATCGCTAGATAACGTTATCAACCGGATGTACCGGAGTTTCTACCTTTGTTGCAAACTTCGGAGAAATTTCCAGAGTAAATATTGGACAGGCTGGATTAAAAAAAATCAGAAGTGCGTTTAACCAAATTGGGCTAAATTCAGGGCCTCGAAATTCCCCGAGATTAGAGATATACCGATGTATTCTGCAATAATTCCCAGACAATATTGACTGCTTTATTTGTTTTATCTTTCGTCAACCGCGCGAAGATAAACCAATAACGCACCGGAAGATTTCGGCTAATCTTTTTTCCATATATCGTCCTATCTGGGCCTAGGATTCGGGCTGGAAATGAGTTTATGTAACTGAGCTTTTTTACGAGCCAGGTGGACCACAACATTCTTCGCATGGTCCAGGACTTTGGACTTTTCTTCCTCCTCTCCCTTGCGAAAAAATATAGTACTCCAAACTGAAAGGCGTTGGACAATGTTAGAAATAAATTGGTTCGTTTTTGAATTGTCGAAATGGCTTAACTAGTAGTGTTACATATTTATTAGAAGGAACCCTACTTTCAGAAATGTAATAGAAGTTAATAGCTCAGTGATCGAGTGGGCACAAAGCGTCAAATACCTCTGAGTGCACCTCGATCTAAGCTGAACTTCTGACTAAACACTCACAAGCTTGTCGAAAAAGGAAGTGTACTATAAAAGTTCTGTTTCCACTTTTCCGTAGGGAGTCAGGTTTAAGCCTCAAAAACAAATTAATTATATACAAAATATACAAAAGACCAATTCTATACGCTTATCAGGTCTGGAGTTACACTAGTAATATTAAAATACATGCACGTAACTTTAAGCATCTCATAAATGAGGGAATCACGAAACTAACCAGCTCATTCTTTGCGCGCATCGAGGTTTACTCAATTAATTATACACAATTTTTTCGAAATGAAAAGTTTGTGTCACAGGCGGGATTCGAAACCATGACCTTAGGCTAAATACGCCGCTGCTCTAACCACTTGAGCTTCCGTGACTTCGATGGCCCACGTCACAAACTTCTCATTTCTTTAGACAATTAAAGGTAGAGATATCCAAAACACTGAACAACCAAGTAATCGAGTATCTGAACAAGATATTTTTAATTTTGAGACTGGACATGTCACGGGTTTGGAACAACTTCCATGACGATGTCAGTGACAGCATTCCAATGTGCGATCCTTGGCCTAATTGCTTATCAGCATCTTTTTTTAATAACTTTTTCACGTACCAAAAGACGACTAAGTTCACAGTAGAGGATGCAGAAGCGCTAAACCAAGTCTTATTAAGAAATTAATATAGATAGACCGGATCAGGAGATACACACATGTGTACGTTACAAAAATAAGTAGAAAGTTAAAATAAAAAAAAGCTGGACAGGGGTGAAATCGTTATTTTGATCTTCTCTGGTCATTTCGTATTAAGGGTTTGGACTAATATAATTACCAAAAACTGAAGATGACGAGAAGTCAAAACGACAATCCGTCGAACCAAAACACCGAGGTAATGAAGACCAAAATTTTTGGGAACCACCAAACGACAGTTTACAGGCAGTAGTCTGGAGTGTGCTAGGTCTGACTATCAAAATTCAACTGGAAAATGTTATTGTGATTTTTTTTTTCTGGTCATTTCGGTCTACTATTAAAGGTTTGGACTAAAATGATTACTAAAATCTGAAGATGACGAGAAGCCAACGAACCAAAACAACGAGATACTGAAGACGAAAATTATCGGGAACCTCTATACAACAGTTTACTACGGGCAGTAGTCTGGAGTGTGCTAGGTCTGACTATCAAACTGCAACTGGAAAATATTATTTTGATCTTTTGTGGCCATTTCGGTCTACCTATTAGGGGTTTGGACTAAAATGATTACTAAAATCTGAAGATGACGAGAAGCCAACGAACCAAAACAACGAGATAACGAAGACGAAAATTATCGGGAACCACTATACTACAGTTTAGTACGGGCAGTAGTCTGGAGTGTGCTAGGTCTGACTATCAATGCTATCACAATTCAACTGCAAAATGAAAAAACCCTCTATTTTGCAAACTACAAGATTTACTATTGCTTGATTGTACCTTGAGCTATCATTTTGGTCTGCCTATTAAGGGTTTGGACTAAAATGACTACTAAAAACTGAAGATGACGAGAAGCCAATACAAGAATCTGATGACCCGAAACAACGAGATTATGAAGACCAAAATTATCTGGAACCATTATACAGTTTTACGGCAGTAGTCTGGAATGTGCTAGGTCTGACTATCAATGCTATCACAATTCAACTGCAAAATGAAAAAACCCTCTATTTTGCAAACTACAAGATTTACTATTGCTTGATTGTACCTTGAGCTATCATTTTGGTCTGCCTCGCTGATTTTTGTTAGTTCAGACTGAAATGCCGAAACGCGTTTGAACCAACAAAAATCAACGATGATAGGTAGACCAGAATGATATTTAACTATAACAACTGTTTCATCATCCCGCAGACCACAGGAAGAAGCCCACAATTTAAAATATTTCCTCTTTGCCGATCGAAACTTGTTCAGATTAGGCGAATTTTATGTTTTTTGGGACTCCACTATATTATGCCTGCACATCTTGGTGCATTAGGTTATTTACTTTCGAGAAAAAAAGCTTTCCCTTGTGTGAAGGGAGAGGGTCAAAAAAGTCTTTCGTCTCCTTTTAAGATTTAATATGAATATAGATTAAAATTACTTGGTTAAAGTATTTCCACAGATTATCCGATTATCTAAGTACCTGAGCACAATAAATCCCTTATCTTTCTCATTAAAAACACTCGTATTCTTTAGAGGCTGATGAAATAAAAATACGTTTTCATATGTTTTTCAAGTAAGGTTGTTATCAATTTCAAGTTTAAAATAATTCTGTCCGATATGTACCAGTAAACTTTATACCAGAAAAACTGGCGACTTTTATGATTTTTACTAGAAAATCGCGTCCAGTTTGGTGATAAGAGAAAAGGGTTGTACGTTATCGTTATCATTTTACTAAATTGAAATCCGACGTAGTTAATCCATTAATGATTAACGATGGCAAAAATCAAATCCCAGAAACAATTTCTACTGATTGCATGAGGCAAAATCGATCACAACCCGGTTCCCATGGGTCAGCAAAGCGATTTAACTGATTAGGCCCGAGCAAATAATTATATCTCACGTAATCCGCCATGTGCCAATTCATGAGAAAAGCACTCGCCTTGGTAGAAACCGAGATACACTGTCCAATCGGTCCTGATGGTGATACTAATCCTGCTAAAATAAACTCAAACTTTCTATAAAAATGTAGGGTTGTTTGACATTGAACCAATAAACGCTTAAATATAAAAATTGCTACTACTGGAAAGGACAAATGTAAATAGAGAAACTTAGCTGTTCCAAAAAGAAAAAACAGAAAACCAAGGTCAGTGTAATGACAATTTTAATTTTAGAAATTTCCATGTCGTATTTTCTTCTCCTACCATCCTTACTTCCTTCAGACAATTCCTTCTCTGAGTATTCTCCTAGCCATTTATCACCAGGTGTGCACAGCTGACATCCCGTTCCGTCCTCTCCACCACACTGATCTTTGCAGACGATCCTTGATTCTCTCAAGTAACTATGATCCTGTCATTTCCTCTCGAAACCAACAGCTCACACAATAAAATTGAATATACAATAATCCACCCACATAAACTCGCAGATAAAAGATCCTCCCCCAGATTAACTCAATAATATCCCCAACTACGTACAACGAGGATTGCACACCGATTTACCGCTCAGAAGAGGGGCAACCAGAATTGGAAAGTTTGACGACACTTATCGGCCGTTTGTCAAAAACGCAGATCTATCAGGCAATGGATGGATGCTCAATGAAATTGTATACCAGGACAGAAGCGAAAAAGTCCCTCAAAGGATCATCGCAGAAACCAAAGGCAGAACTATTAAACCTATGATTCGTTAGGATACTTCAGACTCCGAGGCATAAGCAGCATAATCAACCGTGAGAGAGTACTGTAGGAAGAAGAAGAAGAAACATCGGAGCATGTCTTCTGTTAGTGTGAAGGCCTATACAGGCTGAGATTCAGTCTCTTAGTACAAAAAACCCAAGACCTGAAGAATACACAACAGAGCAATTCACAAGACTTTGGGCTCTGGTGAGGTGTTAGGAGTGTAATGATGGTAGGACTTCTGGCAAGATACTGCTGTCTCCAGAGGCATATAGACTTGGAGCAGCTGAATCAACCCTGAATAGGTATTGCCAGAAGATGGTGAAACAACAGAACTAGTCTGTTGGTGCGAAGGCCTGTGCAGGCTGCTATTCCTAAACACGGGAGAGGACAAGGCCTGAAGGATAAGGGAGCAGGGGGATATTAGGCTTTGGGATCCGATAAAATACCCTAAGCTTAAGGAAGAGCTGTAGATATTGGGTTGTCCGGAAAATAATGCAGGATTTTGGTATTAAACAAAAAAAAAGAAACTAGTTACTTTAAAGCAATGTTCTTTAATCAAAATAATTTCCCATACTCTCAATACATTTCTCCCAACGTGTTGGTAACTTATTAATTCCGTCTGAGTAGAATTCAGAATTTTTAGAATTGATAAAGTCAATAAATGCATTTTCCAGTTCCGTTTGATTTTTGAATATTATGTGTTGTAAGTAGTGGTCCAGGTGTCTAAAAAAATGGTAGTCAGTAGGCGAGAGGTCCGGAGAGTAGGGTGGGTGAGGCAAAGTTTCATAGCCAAGCTCCAATAATTTTTGTGACGTTACACGTGACACATGTGGTCGAGCGTTGTCATGCAACAAAATGGGCCCTTTCCGATTGACCAAAGAGGGCTTCATTACTGCCAATTTCTGATGCATGGTATTAATTTGGTTACAGTATGATTCAGCATTGATGGTTTCGCCAGGATTTAAGAAGCTGTAGTGTATTAAACCAAATGAAGCCCACCATACCGTAACCATTACCTTTTTTTGATGAGTTGGGGGCTTTGGAAAATGTATTGGAGCTTCTCCTTTGTCGAGCCACTGTCCAGAACGTCTAGTGTTATCGTAGAGAATCCACTTTTCGTCACATGTAACAATTCTGGCCAGAAATGGGTCATTTTTGTTTCGACAAAGAAGTGATGCACAAACATCAAAGCGCTGATTTTTTTGGCGATCGTTTAATGAGTGTGGAACCCAATTTTCGAGTTTTTTCACTTTTCCAATCGCCTTGAGGTGGTCAGCGACGGTCGTTTTACTGACTTTGAGTTGCTCTGCACCCACCACTGATCGCAGAACATCATCATTAAGAGAGGAAGGCCTTCCACGACCTTCTTCATCTTCAAGGCTGAAATCTCCCTCCCGAAATTTTTTAAACCACCTTTGCACAGTGCACTCATTAACACAACCCTCGCCCCAGACTTGGTTAATGTTTCTAGCCGTTTGGGCTCCGCTTCGGCCGAGTTTAAACTCGTAAAAGAAAATCGTACGAAATTCTCGCTTTGACATTATAAGGATGACTGAATTATTTCCAAGTAGCGGAATGCTACAGAGGTAAACAAACAATATCATTTGGAAGAGGATTAATAAGTGTTGACATTCATACAAATGAGTAATCCTGTAAACGTAAACAGAATATTTTATATAGATTTTTTTTAATGAAAACTTAAAATCCTGCATTATTTTCCGGACAACCCAATAATAATGGAGATTGCTTAGATCAATACTGGTCGCGGTGCGTAAGGTCGTAAACAGGAAGATTCTTTTTAACTTTAAACTTACCTCTTATAAACGAAAGTAATTTTATAACACGTTAGTAAAATATTCCAACACATTCGCATCCGTAATCACAAAAATCCTTGAAGCTCCATTCTAAATGTTTTACGAAACTACCCATAATTCCTTTTAATAGTCTATGTAATACGCTCCTTTTACAGCAAGTTTCATAAAACCCGCCTAACCACCATAAATCCTGAAATCCGGAAACTCATCTCAACGAATTTTCTCAAACCGTGTCAAAAAAAGAGATCTCTCCAGTGACAGTGATAATGACACAAATCAATTAAATGTAAAACATTGCTGTATCACTGGAGTACTGCCAATGAGTAGTTTCTTCACTCTTGTTTTTAATTGCATATCTATTTCCTACGAATGTTGTAACATTTTATGCTAAAACTACCTTCATCGATTTGATAAAAACAATAAATTTGTCATGCCACGAGCGTAATCGTCATCAAATTATCAATTTCCGCTATTCCAACGTAGAGGTTTTGAGGTGAGGTTTGACTCAAAGAGAGTTTTGTCATATTTGCGGTCTGCCCCGTATGACCTACTTGCCTGCTAAAGACGGAGCTGTGGGTTTTTGTTTTTTCGAAAGCACCTGAACCAAATTTTTTAAAATTTATTTGTTACCTATACATGATCGTATGCTATACAAGTATGTCCACGTGATTAATGTATCACACAGCACACCACTAGCACTAATGCCAGCACCAGTAGAACACATGCTTTGAGGAGCCAGCCAATGCTGACACTCAATGTGTATGATTAGGTGTCAATGAGGTCTCAAGGTCACCGTCAGTTGAGGCGACGTGACGGGTTGTCAGGATGGGAATGAATGGAGAGGGCGAGAGCAGTATGATTTGAAGGTTTGGAATCTGGATCGATCAGTTCATTGACAAAAGGAATGTTGAGGTCTTTGTGGATAATGAGGTTAGTGACATAATAAGATGCTTTGGCAATATATCTAAGGGCTTTCGATTGGAAGGACTCGTTGCGCTGGAATTTGAATGGCTTGGATGTACCCCACAGTTCTACTCCGTATGTCCATATTGGTCTTAGTAAAGTCTTGCACAGTTAGCTTTCTTAGTTGTCAAAGTCGATTTCTGACTTAAAAGTCTTCGTAGTAGTCCAAGTCTTGCAATAAGTTGTTTTTTTAAGTCTTGTGTGGTGATTCCACGTCAGTCTGCTTTCTAGGTATAGTCCTAGGTATATGACTCAAGTGGAAGTCTGTATTCCTTTGTTGTTGATGTACAAGACAAAAAAGTACACTGAGTGCATTTTTCTTCGTTCAGTTTTGTCCTCCATATTTTTATACTAGTCTTCGATAAGCTCAAGGTGTTCCTGGATGTTGGAGGCAGGTTGGATAGGATTCGAGTTAGAAGATAGGATTGCGGTCCGGTCAGGATGTATCAATAGGTCAACAGTATAAATGATAGGATCAAGGATACTCCCTTGCGGTACGCCGGCTGAATCTATTTGATTTCCGATTATCTATTGTACGGCTTGGACGTGTGGAGGTTTACTTCTTTCGATTTTCTACTGATTGAAGAAGAAAAGAAGTAGGAGGAATATTTCAAATCAAGGCAATTAAGAGCGTAAAATCTCGGGCCGGCACGATTCTTCATCATCTCAAGACTAGAAGGCACAAACAATAAAGGATATCGAAAAGTTTTTCTTGTAAGGATTGGCAGAATGATAGATTGGAAAAAGTAACCGATTGGAAAATGAAACACGATGGCAATTTATAAGTTGAAGCCATCAATTCTGAACTGGGGGTTAAATATTTTGTCCGATGTGCGTATAAACAATTCCCCTGCAAGAGTGGTTGGCAGAAACTTTGAATAAGTTTTCCGCCCGGTTGTTTTAACAACAAATTTACTAATTTAATTAAGTTAGGGCTTTCAATTCTAGACGAGAACTGTTCAGTCTCGGCAATGGGGTAAATTATTTTCTAAATGATCGTTTCATATGTCAGGTACGATAATTAGTCAGCCTGGTGGCAAAGCAGAAGAGACATGATTAATTCAGCAGTACGAATTAACTTTCAAAAGCGACCTAATGACCCATGACCTCAAAACCTCTCCCCAGTTGTGATTTGTCATTGGTTTTGAAACAAAGCACCAAGAAAATTTCGTGTTTAGTTGTCGGGTAAAATAAAGAAAAAATATTTAGTTGAAAAGCGAAACCAAACAAATAATAAATTACGCGAGAAGATAACATCACGTCGCCTGTGATTGATATACGACCCTGACTACCGGAATGGAAAAGGTCAAAAGACCTTTCTTTCTAAAACTAAAAAAAAAGTTAAACAAAAGCAACAAAGGGTTTTAATAAATAATACGGTGCAAGGGTAGGAATACCGCCCTCGACCTCAACGCGACCGAGATCGCATGTGGACCAATGCACGCCATCTCACAAAGCGTCTTACCTTTTTGTTTTTACAAAGGTCATATTAAAATTTTATCCTTGCAGGATAATGCTTCTGCGACTTTGTGCGCAATCGGAGAAATTGGACGTAGGTGAGCGATTTCCCACGCCCGCGACCCCGTTTCCTACCTTCTTTAAAATAATTGGCTCGTTATAACTAGTTTAAGGCCAAAGCCATTACCCAACGGAATACGCTTCACACGATCTCGTACGAATACTTCGCATACCGCGGAACAAAATAATTTTCCGTCACGTTTACTGTCTAGTTAGGGATGATCTTTCCGACTCTGGCCTTTACGCTTACAAACCCTGTAATATCAAAAGTACTATTAATTAACTAATGCCATTCAATTCGTGTCATGAAAATTCTAAAGCTAGAGCTCCTTGCTCAACTATTTTGAACGAAACTGTCACAGGTATTTGTTATGTTAAATAATTTAACAGTAACGACTTTTTCAAATATTGCTAAATTAACGGTTTCAGTTCCATTCTGTAATTATTGGGTTGGCTGGAGCAAAATTAATACAGGTTTTGAAAACTTGTTTTATTTTCGCAGTGCTTGTCATGTAAACAAAGCTAAATCCTTAAATCTAATTCATGGATTATACTGAATACTTTTTAACTGTTATCTTAAAAAAAAAACATTTTAGGTTATTAAATCCATTGGATTTCGTGGTCCGATTGACCAAATAACTTTTTTCAATGAATTAACTTTATGTAAGGTTCAATTCACTAATTTCGTGGTCCGCTTGACCAATTAATATATTACAATGAATTAAGGTTTTTAGTTGAGATAAAAAAGTCAATGGCACGAGCGGGATTCGAACCCAAGACCTTCGGCTAAATACGGTGGGTTGAGGTGGGAAGTTGGTGTCCGAGTGGATCGAGGCCACGATAGCTCAAGTGGTAGAGAAGCGGCGCATCAAGCCGAAGGTCGTGGGTTCGAATCCCGCTCGTGACACTGACTTTTTTATCTCAACCAATACCTTACATAAATTACAATTAATTAAGGTTTTTAGTTGAGATAAAAAAGTCAATGGCACGAGCGGGATTCGAACCCACGACCTTCGGCTTGATGCACCGCTGCTCTATAACTTCAGCCATCGCGTGACTTCGATTCACTCGGACACCAACTTCCCACCTCAACCCACCGTATTTAGCCGAAGGTGTTGAGTTCGAATCCCGCTCGTGACACTGACTTTTTTATCTCATCCAATGCCTTACGTAAAGATTTTAGGTTATGTTCAATCTTACAAGAATGACGAACTGCGAAATTAAATATGTCCGAACTAGATTTTCGTCTAAATTTGTCCGAATTTAAATTTGGGCGAGGTGCAATCCAAACCGCGAATAACAATGCAGTTTGGAGGAAGCATTAGCGAATGCACGGTGCAGCGATGGTTACAGTGATTTTGTCTTGGAGATTTTGATCTTGAAGACAGGGAGGTCGAGGTAGGCCTAAAGTTGTAGACGACCAACTCAAAACGTTAACTGAAGAAAATTCACGTACCGCAAGACGGGATATTGCGGACGAGCTTAGTGTTGACCATTCAATCATTGTTCGCCATCTGGAGCAAATTGGTAAAGTAAAAAAGCTCGACAAATAAGTACAGCACTGACTAACCGAAGCTCAAAGAAATCGACGCTTTGAAATTTGCACGTCTTTTCTGTTGTTCCATCAAAACGAACCATTTCTTGATCGAATCACGTGCGATGAGAAATGGATTTTGTACGATAACAGGAGGCAGTAGGTCAGTGGTTGGACAAGTATGAAGGGCCAAAACACTTCCCTAAGCCAAATCTGCGCCCAAAAAAGTTGGGTCTGTTTGGTGAACTGTTAGAGTTTTTCAATATAATTTCCGGAATTGTGGTGAAACAATCACGGCAGAGAAATACTGCCAAGAAACTGACAAACTATAACGCCTTTGTCCGGCATTGGTAAACCGTAAGGGGCCGATTCTTCTTCAAGATAAATGCCGACTTAAGATAAGGACTTAGGATATGAAACTTTACAGCACCCTCCATATTCACCCGACCTCTCGCCTGCAGACGTCCACTTTTTTAGACATTTTGATCACTTCTTGAGGGATACATTTTTAAAGAAAGCGGTGAACCGAAAACACCTGCCAAGACATTAATTTGAGTAGACATAAAGATTTTTATACCAACGGAATAAAAGCGCATATTACATGTTAGCAAAGATGATTGTGATGGAAAATATTTACGATAAATATTATTTATTTTAAAAAAATTAAAAAATAGTTCTGATTGCCTTTTCAAAACCCGAATTACGTTTGAACCAGCCCATTACTAGTTTTTAAACAAGAGATCTGAAATAAAAAGTCAATTTCACGGATGGGATTCGAACCCAGACGCTCTAACTTTCTGCGACATGGTGACTTCGATCCCCGATACATCGCCTTTTCACATCACGTAGTATTTGCGCAATTCCCTTTTTATTTTCCACATATCCATAACAGATCATCGACCTCAGGCATCTCACAATTTATCGCGCATGTGTTTACAATGCAATAATAAATATTCATATTGTAAAGAATATTTAACACGAAATCTTTGAGTTTTTTGTAAATTAATTGGTGTTTATTAAAAGAGTGGTTTCGTGTCGTAATCTTTAATAGTTTCTACATTGGTTTCTTATTCCTATTCAGTGGATTTAATTAAGGAATATTTAGGTCAATAGAAACGTTAAAGTACATTAAAGTTAAACGATTTTACAATGAATGTTAGCAATGTTTGCTACATTAATATGACAGATGAAAGATTCGTCTTCCGCACTGACATTGCTGCAGACACGATTCAGGGCCACTATCTTTAAATATTCCGATCTTTTCAAAACGCGACTTTTAATGACAGCCCAGGGTCAATAACGAATTCAAAGCTAATAATCTTCATTGTTTAACATGCACTTGATACTTCAATAAAAAGGTTGGGTCTTGAGAAAAGAAAAACAATAAAAATAAACCCTTTTATGTTTAGTAGCCTAATTGTATGGTCGTGGACCAACCAGTAACTACTTGTCACGATAGCTCAAGTGGTAGAGCAGGGGCGTATCTAGCCGAAGATCGTGGGTTCGAATCCCGCTCGTGCCATTGACTTTTTTATCTCAACTAAAAACCTTAATTTTTTGTTTACATATTTCAATTAATTGTTCTTTTTATGTAAGATCTTGGTTGAGATGAAAAAGTGTCACGAGCCGGATTCGAACCCTCGATAGCTGAAGTGGTTAGAGCAGCGGCGTATTGAGCCGAAGGTCGTGGGTTCGAATCCCGTTCGTAACACTAACTTTTTCATCTCGACCAACACCTTACATAAAAAGAATAATTGATTGAAATAAGTAATTTAGTCTATTAGCCCACTAAACATAAACTAAACATACTGTGCGAAAAGAACGTTTTGTGATCCCATTTGTAATATAGGAGAATTTTTGGAACATCTTGGGGTCTGATGCTATGGGCCAACATAACAATATAATTAGTCCCTGATCATTTTTGGACTGCTTATCCTCGAACCGAACAAAAAACTGTAAGGATAAAAAGGCCAACGATTATAAGTAAGGACCAAACTATATTTTCTTTCTGTAAAAGATGATACTTAACTACATAAACAACGAAACAACATTTCACCCTTGTCCACCTTTTTGAATGCTCCGAGCTTATTTTCCAACGTAAACGAGTGCGCATCACCTGTATGTATCTTCACATTGAGGTTTAAGGTTATATGTACCCTCTGTATCGCGTAGTGGCATATGTCGTGTAAGGTCTTGGTTGAGGTGAAAAAGTTAGTGGCACGAGCGGGATTCGAACCCACGACTAACCAGTCATTTTGGCGTTTTGAGCCAAAGTTGTTCGTGGGTTCGAATCCCGCTCGTGACACTAACTTTACATCTCAACCAAGACCTTACATAAAAAGAATAATTAACTGAAATAAAAATAAAGGGGAATCGATGTAAAATTCAATATATCTAAGTAGATTGTAGAGGAATAATTTATAAATTTTTCTACAAGCTGTAGGGCGCATAGGTTTTGAGTTGATACCAGGCTATTTTTGTTTGTAATCACTTGTTTGTATACTTTGAACTGTTGCTGCTTTTTTTTGTTTACTTGAAGATTTTTCAACAAACCCTTCTGGTTCACAGGCGGCTTTCGGCTGCAACCCATTCTTCCCGTTTTGGCCTGAGCCTTGCAAATTTGGCAGTCATTAGCCTCATGGAAAGATCACACGACCTCAGAAGACCGAAATATGATTTCTTTATACGGAAAGACAGCTGTACGACGCGTTGCCAGAAAATCAAGGAGAGAATTGCCAACCTGGCTGATAAACGCCTGCAGTTTGACATTTGGTATATTTTAAGTCGGGAAGATTACCACACGACCTTGAGGATTATAATAAATCCGCTTAATGAGTCTTCACTTACCCAGCTGCATTCGTCTTCCGTCAATTGTAAAATTTATTGTAGTCAATTTCGTAAGAATGACTTGCAATTCTATCCAAATGCGGTAATATATTTCCGACGAAAAGCTCGTCGATTTTTAATACAAACCTAACAGAGTAAAGAAAAACTGATAAGACCTTTCGAAGATTTGTTCGAAATTTGTTTTTCAACCGTCCGACGAGTATGCTTCCGAGGGTAACCACCCTTTTGTTTGTTGTTTCTCGGCGGTCAAATTCCATCAAGAAAAACCCGGAAGATACGTGTTGGAGACTTTTGTAACTTATAAATATGACCTTATTATGGTTTCTTGATGCATGTTATTTGTTTTTCAGCCGGCGATTTCACCGTTGATCACCTGGGCACGCCTAGTTTCTGCGGTTTTCCTACCTGAAAGCGGTTGCGCAAGCCAATCGGCCAAAAAACTAATTTTAGTAGCTTCTCGCTATATTAACAGGAGAAATTTACATAAATAAATGAGGGTTATTTTCCGTTTAAAGTAAGTAAAAGTCTAGGTGGGATTTTTCGGCCTTTCTTAACTATTTGCTTTGCCTGCAAAGTTAAACATTTTTTTTTTGTTTCTGCTCCTTGAGCCAGGTGAACGACCATACATTTATGGAATCGAGTTGTGGGGTTTTGTGCAGAAGAGGGATGCAGAGGGATTGGAGCGGTACCAAGAACGGTCTGGACCAGTTCTATTTTACAGAGGACAGCGTAAAAACACCGAATGTACGACTCTCCTCCGTCGGAATTACTTATGAAGAGCTTCACAACTTTAACTTCTTCGTCTACCGTCCGACGGCGACTCAACATTTAACAAATGCAACCTACAGCCAATTACGGTCCGGGAGTAAAGACAAACTGGACTTGGGTACTTTTTCTACCCTTTAACTCTGGGGTAAACTTTTTTTTTCTAAACTCTTTATGAGGAAAGTCTAAAAACGTGAGACTTGACTAAACCATCGGTTGAAGGACATTTTCAATGCAAGTATATAAAAACTGCATATGAAATGTCAACTGTGTGGTCGTCTTAGATATAGAAAGAAATTTTGATACATCTGTTTACAAACATGGACAAAGAGCGAAGATAAGCAGTACGTAACTGCCCTTGATATTAAAAACCAAACCCTCGAAATCAAAATGGACATACCACATGGGTGAACCAAATCTTCCAATCTCCGCACAATCCAGACCCTATATAATACGAACAGTTACCAAGGGACGACCTGGTTGGCTTGTCACAGATTTGTACCAACTTTTTTAGGTGTTCTACACTCGAAAATATCGGACACGTACCCGCCACTTCTTGTGAACAGGCCTTATTTTCGCCAAAAAATTTGAAAGTTGTAATTTACCGTTTTTTTAATAGTTTTATTTCACCATCCTACTTGGTCAAATCAACTATGTGAATATATCATTTTACAGCATTTTTTTAAATGTACATTTCAATAAAAATATAGTAAAAGCTATCAAAGTTTACCAATAACCGAAAAATTTCAAAAAATCAAATTTTTTCAAGCAAACTAGGCCATAATTTTTTCTCACTTAAAACTAATATGAAATAGAGTCCCCTCTAGACTCTCCTAAATATAATTTTTTATTTTATTTTAAATTTATGATTTTCTGACCTCTCAAATTTTTCAGAATTTTTAATATGTCTTTATCGAAATATTGGATTAAAAAGGTATAATTCAAAAATGGCTAATAGGATTTTAACTTCAAACATACGTACCATAAAAACATATAAAACATTTTTATACGAAAATACCCAAAATATGAAAATTATTTGTCAAAAATTAACCTCGTTTTTTATGGAAATAAATAATAGTGATTATTCGGAAATCGTAAGATGCGGTCTGGTGTGACGTAGTTTCAGAAAAACATTTTCTTTATCGTGCCAACGTTTCGATCTTTATGGAGATCATCTTCAGGGCCTGGGATTTACAAACATTGTTTAAATGTAACAAATACATGTAGGATGTGGAAAAAAGTGAATTTATACAATGTAAAAAATATTTCTATATTCAATCAAAGTATTTCTACTCCTCAAAGTGTTTTCTGCGTAATTGAGCTACTGCTAGTGAGATATTGCTGTTTTATGTTTATATACATTGGATTTTGAAGGGGTGGGGAAGGAAGACATTTTCGTATAAGGAGTCGGCTTCTTTAAGGTGAAAAGAGCCGACGATGGGAAAAAACGTTGTTAATGGTTCGGCCAGATTATCCTATCAGGATTATAGACGGAGATAATTAGGAAAAAGTAAGCTAAATTGTTGAAAAATTAGACTATGTAAAAATGTTTGATGTGTGGAATGTGATGAACGTTTTATATGTTATATTATAACAGAGAATCCAATCCGATTACACGACATTTGAAAAATGGCAAAAAGGAGGGAAAATTCAAAAGTTGGGGTTGAGATGGGGAGCTGGTGTCCGAGTGGATCGAGGTCACGATAGCTCAAGTGGTAGAGCAGCGGCGTATCTAGCCGATGATCGTGGGTTCGAATCCCGCTCGTGCCACTGGCTTTTTATCTCAACTAAAAACCTTAATTAATTGTAATATATTAATTGGTCATGCGGACCACGAAATTAGTGAAGTTATATGTTGAAGATGATCTCAATAAAGTTCGAAACGTTGGCACGATAAAGAAAATGTTTTTCTGAAACTACGTCACACCAGACCGCATCTCACGATTTCCGAATAATCATCGACTAACCGTCACTAATCACCACACATAAATAATAGTCCGATTTTAATGTTTGATACATACACACGCATTTGACCGATTCCTTTAAAAAGAATTATCTGTCGCCTAAGTTTTGAGAAAAATTATGTTGCAGCTTGCACTAGGAATGTCAGTCAAAGTTGGTATCTGAGGGGTTTCACGACAATGAGGTCAAATCCAAATTTTGAACATTTTCTGACCTACTTTGCTACTTAATATTTATTAAAATTTTGAAATTTTTTTTTGATTTATCCTTTTAAATCAGGCCAAATTATAACATTCTTCGTCGTAGAACGTTTTTTTTATGTTAACCAACAATGAAATTATTGTACCAAAAATAATATTTTTTAAATCTATAAATAACGATTGATGCCCATTTAAGTACGTTTACTCTATACGTTTAATTTTTATTAATATTTTAATTTATACAGTATAATTATATAATCTGTTATAATATTAATTCGTCATTCTAAATTTATTTTAATGGACTTGATCAGCAAAACTCTCCAGTACTTTCTCAACGAAATTCAAATTCATTAATTTTGAAACACGAAGGACCAAATATAATTTTAGTTGAATGAACTTCAAACTAACTAAACTAACTAAATGAGATGAGTACATTTTTGACCTTCATGCAGATTGTTTCTTTAAAAATTAATTTAAAAAAAAATTATTTCTAAGTGTTGATCATGAAATCAGCTCTCATGGAAGAATCGTTTACTATTATCGTCTATGTTTACCTAGTACAATGACATATCTAATAGTTTTTCGATGGTTTTAAAATATTTTCCCCTGGGATAAATATTTTCTTCGTTTTTCCGATCTTGATCAATGTAGAGTTCAGTGCTGTTAAAAACATGAAGTTCTAGATATTTTATGCATGACAAATTGATTTACTTTTATTATTACAATTCAATATAAATTTTCAACGGTTACCACGAAAGGGGAGACAAGAGCAGTGGTTCATTTCTTTTAGTATTTTCCTTCTGTTTCCTTGCTGGAGCGAGCTGCTTTTCTCGAAAATATTTTTACACAGATTTGTCCAGGCTTTTAAGCATAAAATAAAATGACTTACAGTACGCTATTAACAGTTTTGGTCCTTACCTGAAACAGAAAAAATAAAATATTTTAAAAATTGAGATTTTTTCTGACAAACTTAAGTGAAAGAGCGATGTTCCTACTACTCATGTAATAGGTTAAATTTTCCCTGCCCAATAACATTTGACTCTATATAAATACATTGGAGGGTCCTGCCGCAGGAAGACAAACAAAAGCTCAAGAATCCCAAAATGGGAAGCGAGAGGGTACTTGTTGCTACAGTGAAGCAAAAAAAGGGTCAAGAAGCGCAAAATGGCGAACCCAGGGGTAATAGCTTCCCGAAGTTAGTAATAGTTGCCAAAGGGAAGAAAATAAAAACTAAAAAAGCGCTAAATAGTAGCTGCCAGACGGCAGCGGTTACCACGGAGAAGCAAAGAAAAACTGAACATGACCTAAATAGTGAAGCCAGAAGGTAGTAGTTGCGTCAGGGAAGAAAAGAAAAAGCTCAAGAAGCCCAAAATTGGGAAGCCAGGGATAACAGCTTCCAGAGATGATTAGTAATAATTGCCACAGGGAAGAAAAGAAAAAACTAAAAAAGCGATAAATAGTAGCTGCCAGACGGCAGCGGTTACCAGGAAGCAAAGAAAAACTGAACATGCCCTAAATAATGAAACCAGAGGATAGTAGTTGCCGCAGGGAAGCAAAGAAAAAGCTCAAGAAGCCCAAAATTGTAAAGCCAGAGATAACAGCTTCCAGAGATGATGAGTAATAGTTGCCACAGGGAAGAAAATAAAAAACTAAAAAAGCGCTAAATAGTAGCTGCCAGACGGCAGCGGTTACCACGGAGAAGCAAAGAAAAACTAAACATGCCTTAAACAGTGAAGACAGAGGATAGTAGTTGCCACAGGGAAGCAAAAATTTCAAGAAGCCCAAAATGGGAAGCGAGAGGGCACTTGCTGCCTCAGAGAAGCGCAAAATGGCGAAGCCAGGGGGGGTAATAGCTTCCAGAAGGCAGTAGTTTTACTCATCTAATACGATAAACTTTCCTTGGCCCATATTATTTGACTCTGTATAAATATATTACGTCCGTTTTCACAAATCAATAAGTAGACACTACAGGTGGTACTGCCTACTGAAACATATAAGAATGAAAAAATAGAAACGCTACTAATTATAGAAAGCCTATACGTTGGAAGCCCACAAAAGAATCGTAATTTGTTCCAAATGAATATCAGAAACCAAAGGAAAACTGGCAAGACAATTATACACTAAAAAGGTTTAAGATGTTAATCCAATAGATAAAACAGGTAAAAGTGTAACTAATGTAATAATAATGTCCATTGTATGACGTTGGGTATGACAGATGAGGATTCAAGACATTTTAAAATACCTTTTACAAATTATTACTAAAATATGTAAATGTGTATCTGCGTACTTTTTGTTACTATTAGTTGTTAATTTGGACAAGCATACTGGGATGGCACTGGTTGATGTTGAAAAAGCATTTGACCGCGTGTGGCACAATGGGTTTGTCTTTAAATTAACCAGTTATAGCTTTCCAAAATACCTCGTTCATTTAATAAGGAGTTATCTGGAAAATAGAAAATTTTGGGTCTCACTTAACGACGTTCGATCTGATTTTCGGCCAGTTGCTGCTGGTGTTTCCCAAGGCTCTGTCCTTGGGCCCACATTGTTCAATTTATTAATTAATGGTATAACTTCCCTATATTCTGATAACACCGCTTTTATGATCTCGTCTTTCAGGATAGATAGACATCTCTCAGCAGCCCTTGAAAAGGCATTTAATTAATTTCACAGGTGGTGGATCAAACCCAATGATTCAAAAACAGAAGAGATTCTATTCCTAGGTTCTATCAAGACCTAAGGTTGATTGTTCTGTGACAATAAATGGAAGGTGTATTCCATGGAAAAAAGAATTGAAGTTGAGAAGAAGGTTTGATGCTGGACGCAAAGCACACGTTCACCAAGCACATCAACATAGTATGCGACAGAGGAATGGCTCTGATCTGCAATTTATTCCCGCTGTTAAATAGACACTCTGATCTGAGTATACTTAATGAAAAGTTAATTTATTATTTGTATATTCGCCCCAGGCTGTTGTATGCGACTCCTTTCTGGTATAATACGTGTATCACCAACTACAGGAAGTTGGCAAGGCACTACCTCGCAGAGTGTGTAGGTATGGTAGGTCTAGATTTGAAATCTTTAAAGGAGAGTACATCACTAAATCATTCCCCGAGATTAAATGGTCCAAAATCTTGGGGTTTGTGAATAGGTCCAAGAGATTTATGTAGGACACGTGAGCCGACCAAGTCCCGGCCTTTTAGAGATTGGGTACGAGTCTACCCAGGCATTTAACCCCTCGGGTCTTGGTCGCCCACCCTGCATAATATATATTGGAAGTTGCAGATTGTGCAGCACAAATGCTTGATTGGTGCCTTTTGCAGATGGACGTCGACAGACTACATGCATTCAGTGTTGGAGGTGGCTGGTGTCTCTACACAAGTCCACAATATAACTTCAAGATTTTGCAAAACTTGTTAACTTAGTGAACACACTAATATTAAATAAAAATTATATAAGATTTGGTTGAGATAAAAACGTCAGTGTGACGAGCGGGATTCGAACCCACGACCCTCGACAAAATACGCCGCTGCTCTACCACTTGAGCTATCGCGACTTCGATCCACTCGGGCACCAACTTCCCGTCTCAATCCCACCTTTCCAATTTTCCTTCTTTTTTTTCCATTTTTAGGAATTAAAAAATTGTTAATTATGACGCTGCCTCCTTGCAGTCACTACAAAAATTATAAATAGCACTCTGATTTCCTGAATTTCTGGATCCGTCTAGTTTAGCTGGTCTAGAAATGCGTTCATCTAATCGCAGACCAACCAACACAACCATTTCTATAATACGATGAAATTGATAAAAAAAATATTCTCGTCAAGTTTGAAATATTAATATTTGCTGAATCAGAATGTCGGAAAACTTAATGGAAAGGTTTTAACGTACTTAGACCATTTTCGAAATGTTACTGGTCTATTTATTCTACTATACAAAAAAATGGTCCGATATTGACGTAACTTCAACAAAGATGATTTTTATTTTTAGCCCGGGAAGATAATGGATATTCTAAAATGGGTTTCGGGACCTTTTCACGTACGTCTTTTGTGGGAAGCCGTTATTTGGACAATGAACAGAACAAACACAACCGTGTAAAGGGCCGAAAGCCACGTATGAAAAGGAAAACATTACAAGGAGAAATGGAAGAAAAGTTGGGAGACCTTTAAGACATCATTGTACAATAATTCAAGTTCGGTTAACTTTTTCAAAATTATCTGACACATTTCTGTTTTGTTACAATTTATATCAATAGAAGCAGTTTTGTTCACAATCGACGCCATTGACAAAATTGATTATAATCGATAATCAACAAGTAAGAAAATAAAAGATCGGATATCGACTGGTAAAACACCAAGGGTAGTTTTTTCAAAGGTAAATTCCTTTAAATCAATACGTAATTTTTCATGGTGTCATTCCGTCGGCCGAAGAGCCCGTCTAATGAGAAGAAACCCCAAAACGGACGCGAAAGGCTTCGTTTCAATTTCAGCTGTGAGAAATCTGAAACTGAGATCATCACAGCTCTGAATAAAATTCCACAGCATTCGTACATACATTTCTCCTGGACTTTCAAAGTAAATTCCTAGAGTTTTCGAGCAGTTTGTTATTTTACTTAAAGAAGGGGTTTGCAGAAAACTGAAGTCTTTTCCATTGTGATAAAGCCTCTCTTAGAATAACGAAGTCCCAACAAAAAAATTATTTGTCCGGGAAAGATTTTTTTGTTTACCGTATGTAAATGAATTGTGCAACGACAGTATTAAATACGTAATTAGAATACGTATTGTATGTATGAAGATATGTAAAAGTCGAGGTAATACATTTTCCCGTGATTCCATAGGGAAGTAGCTGCTACAGGGAAGCAAAGCGAAAGCTCAAGAAGGCAAAAATGGTGAAGCCAGAGGGTTATAGCTTCCCGAGATTAGTAGCTGCCGGAGAGTAACAATTGCCTAAGGGAAGCAAAGAAAAAAATAAAGAAGCACTAAATAGTAGTTGCCAGAGGGTAGTAGTTATCACAGGGAAGCAAACAAAAACTAAACATGTGCTAAATAGTGAAGCCAAAGAATAGTAGCTGCCGCAGGGAAGCAAAGAAAAGATCAAGAAGCGCTAAATTGCGAAGGCTGGGAGAATAACTGCCAGAAGGTAGTAGTTGTCACAGGAAAACAAAGAAAAAACGAAACATGAGCTAAATAGTGAAGCCAAAGGTAACAATAGCTTCCATAAATTCCACAGCTCCCAGAGATTAGTAATAGCTGCCCACGGGAAGAAAAGAAAAAAGTAAAGAAGCGCTAAGTAGTGAAACCAAAGGATAGCCGCAGGGAAGCAAAGAAAAAGCTCAAGAAGCGTTAATTGTTAAGCCAGATGAAACAGCTTCCAGAGATTAGTAATAGTTGCCAAAGGGAAGAAAATAAAACTAAAGAAGCGCTAAATAGTGAAGCCAGAGGATAGTAGCTGTCGCTGGGAAGCAAAAAAAAGCTCAAGAAGCGCTAAATTGGAAGGCGGGAGAAAAACTGCTAGAAGGTAGTAGTAGTTGTCATAGGAAAACAAAAAAAAAACTAAACATGAGCTAAATAGTGAAGCCATAGGTAATAATAGCTTCCAGAGATTCCACAGCTTCCAGAGGTAATAGCTTCCAGAGATTAGTAATAGTTGCCAGAGGGAAGGCTAGAAAAACTAAAGAAGCGCTAAACAGTAGCGCTGACAGAGGGCAGCAGTTACCACAGGGAAGCAAAGAAAAGCTCAAGAAGCCCAAAATGGTGAGACCAGAGGGTTATAGCTTCCAGAGATTAGTAGCTGCCGGAGAGTACCAATTGTCAAAGGGAAGCAAAGAAAAAAAAAGAAGCACTAAATAGTAGTTGCCAGAGGGTAGTAGTTATCACAGGGAAGCAAACAAAAACTAAATTTGTACTAAATAGTGAAGCCACAGAATAGCTGCCGCAGGGAAGCAAAGAAAAGCTCAAGAAGCGCTAAATTGCGAAGGCTGGGAGATTAACTGCCAAGAAGGTAGTAGTTGTCACAGGAAAACAAAGAAAAAACTAAACATGAGCTAAATAGTGAAGCCATAGGCAATAATAGCTTCCAGAGATTCCACAGCTTCCAGAGGTAATAGCTTCCAGAGATTAGTAATAGTTGCCAGAGGGAAGGTTAGAAAAACCAAAGAAACGCTAAACAGTAGCTGTCAGAGGGTAGCAGTTACCACAGGGAAGCAAAGAGAAAACTAAACATGCCCTAAATAGTGAAGTCAAAGATTGAAAGTAGCTGCCACAGGGAAGCAAAGAAAAAGCTCAAGAAGCGCTAATTGTTAAGCCAGATGAAACAGCTTCCAGAGATTAGTAATAGTTGCCAAAGGGAAGAAAATAAAAACTAAAGAAGCGCTAAATAGTGAAGCCAGAGGATAGAAGCTGCCGCTGGGAAGCAAAAAAAGCTCAAGAAGTGCTAAATTGGGAAGGCTGGGAGAATAGCTGCCAGAAGGTAGTAGTTGCACAAGGGAAGAATATAAAAACTAAAGTATAAATAGTGAAGCCAAAGGATAGTAGCTGCCGCAGGGAAGCAAAGAAAACCTAAACATGCCCTAACTAGTGACGCCTGAGGATACTAGTTAACCACAAGGAAGCAAAAAAAATTCAAGAAGCGCTAAATAGTGAAACCGGAGGATAGTAGCTGTCGCAGGGAAGCAAAGAAAAATCTCAAGAAGCACAAAATGGTGTACCAATGAGGTAGTATCTGTCTATTTTATAATGAATATTTTTTGGACTTTATAATAAATATAAATATAAAACCTATAAATAACCTTCCTGAACAAGTAAGGTGTAGAGTGAAAGCCATAAAATACATTTGATCTGTCTAAGACCTATCTTAGAAGAACTAATTTTTAATTTATAAAAAATTAGTAAAAATGACCAGATAGCCTAACTTTTTAATAGCCCACATCACCTTAAGGTATTTTCGGTACAATTTATTTCAATTTTCCATTGCTATACCACTGCCTTATTAAATCTTTAATTTATGATTCATCTCTCTGGGTATGTATGAATAAATTTATTTATAGTACTTTGGTCTCCAGATTATTTCATCAACTAAATGGTGCAGATTGTGACTACCTTTGACTCTATGCCAGACTAATCTGGCAATACGCGCGTGTTCCATACTTCAGCGAAACAACATAAAATGAAGAAAAAAAAGTCGTTTACGACACAAATAACGTATTAATGGTTTATGTATGTCTTATGGAAAGTATATGGTATGAGTGATAAAACTGATTTATTGTTTCCTATCTATTACTTTATTATGGTTTCTACATTTATATTCATTTACATATATTATACATATTCTGTATTCATTTGCCGAATTTTGACAGTCGTACTGTCGTAAATTATTATTATTTTTACGCGGGTTCGCAACAGCAGAGGTCATATACAGCCTCAAGGTGTTGGTGTTTAAAAAAAGAAATTGTAAATATGTCGGGTTCGAATGCATGGCCGCTGGATTCGAACCCGGGACCTTTACCTTACAGTGATAAGCGCCGTGTCAACGCATAAACTGTTGCGGCTACCGATGCCCCAACTATTATTATAACAAAGAATATATTCATGTATTTTCTATTCTAACAATTTGTTCTACTTTAGTATTTTATTGAAAGGCCTACTAGGAGTCAGCGAAACACACTTCCTCTGTATTCTAAGTGGACTTTTTTAAAAATTATAACTTGATCACCTTTATCATAGAAAAATGATACAAAAATACAATCTGTATAACAAAATTTTCAACGGGACACCGTCCGGTGAATGTAGAGCAGGTGTAATCTCGAACAGTTGAAAAACGCCTCGTTTTAATTAAAACATTTCTTTGTCCTATTTTCCTGCAGACCTCAGGGCAAATAAGGTTTCTTTATTCCCTTCTGAAGAGCGGGTTAACGATTTTTTTTGTCAACAGCCCCGCAGGAATCAAACACGAGCACTGTGCAGATACGCGATGGTTCTCTATTATGGTATTTCGACGTAATTCCATATCAGAGACACGGTTCGCACCTTTCTCAATTCACGTGATGACATACAATTACTGGATTTTCGAAGCACACGCGTGACCAAATAATTCAAACACTTATTCATATGGGCTAAACTAACGGACAACTGAAAAAAAATTTATAAAGTTACTAAAATAATTGACTAGCGGGATTTTTATTAGCGAGTCAGTACTATTCTTTGATCTGTATATCACTGTTTATTTGTAAACAGTTGCCGTTCGACTTTGTTGTAATCTGTTGGCAACAGCTTTACTAGGATCCCAGTAAACAAAAACTGTTTTTCTCCTTTGATATATTTGCAGTGTAAACTCACTTTTTGGAAAACATGAACAGAAAGATCGACCAAAAACATCGACACGCAAAAATGGCCATCTACTTGTAATATAACTTGATTTGTATATATATTTTATATATTAATCAAAAAATTCACTAATTTCGTGGTCCGCTTGACCAATTAATATATTACAATTAATTAAGGTTTTTTAGTTGAGATAAAAAGTCAATGGCACGAGCGAGATTCGAACCCACGATCTTCGGCTCAAGTGGTAGAGCAGCGGCGTATCTAGCCGAAGATCGTGGGTTCGAATCCCGCTCGTGCCATTGACTTTTTTATCTCAACTAAAAAACCTTAACTAATTGTAATATATTAATCAAAGTTTCACATTTTTTAACGTTTAATAATTGAGTCTTTGCTTAAAAAAGTTTGAAAAATACAAATTGTTAAGAAAGACGAAAAAATAAAATAAAAGGACAGGTAAAATTTATTTTAGTTAGATTTTTAATTAAAATTCCAATATCGCGTATTTCCTCCTCTTGCCTTAATTTCATCTCGAAGACGCCTCATCATACTTTCTACCTGTATAGAAATGACTGCCCTCAGTGCATCAGGAAGTGATGGACGTGCTCTTATTAGTCTTTTGAGGTTATCCCATAAATGTTCGATGGGGTTCAAGTCTAGAGAGAGGGCTGGCCAGGCTATGACCCTGATGTTATGCTGTTGAAGGTTTGTACTATGCGAGCGACTTGTGGACAAGGACAAGGGATTATCGTGCTAGAATACGATTGTCGCTGATTTCATCGAGGCATAGGCAACGCATGATGTTCCTAAATTTCATCCACATAGCGAGTGGCCATAACAGACGCTCCACGAACAACAAACAACTCTGTCCGACTCTCCATTGAAATTCACGCCAACACCATCACTGAGCTACGTTGAAAAGGTTGGCTCTGGTCGGCTTCGCCTTTCGCCCACGTAGAGCATATCTGCACTCATCTGTAAAAAGTACAGCAGATCAATCATCCAAAGACCAATGGCTGTGTTCTCGAGCAAATGCGAGTCGTGCAACTCTGTGTGTCTGGTCAATTCTGGTCCACTTACGGGGCGAAAAGCCATCAGTCCATACTAATATAATCTTCTTCGAGCATTGCGATTAGAAATTTGGACACCTCCAACTTCCTGGAGCTGATGAATCGTTTGAACAACAGTAAGACGAAGGTTTCGCCAAATTTTCAAAGTCAAAAACCGGTCATCGTGCGGTTCTGTTACCAGAGGGTCCAGAACCGGACCTTCTATCGAAAACGTCTAACGTCTCGCAGTGTTTCGCAGGGAAATCCGATGGCAATAGCCGCATACCTGATGAAACGTCCATTATCAATAAGTGCCACAGCACGCGCAACATCCTCAGCACTGAGCGGCATTTTTAAGTTTAAACATTGAAATTAAGAAAACGAAGATGAAAACTAAACAGTTTATTGCTTCAGAATTCAAATGAGCTGAATAAACATTTTAAATTCCGTAAAAAGTAAACATTGAAAAACCCTGTATCCTTGTTTTCCATTTGTGTTTACCACTGATTGATATTCCCAATTTAAAACAGCATAAACTAATATTGGCAAAAAAAATAAGACAAATTAAGTGCAGAATTTTCATTTATCGGGAAAATAAATCAATTGGGTAGAATTTTTACATGTCACTGTATATGGGTTAATGTTCGTAATTTTAGTACAACGGATTAATTGTTGCACTGATTAACCCAATATTTTTATATTATTTACAGCTCAGGGATAAATTATCAAATTTTCTTACGTGTCGTCTTTATGTCCATGTTTCGGAATTATAGTCGGTCAAGTTTGATCAATGTACTACCAAAATTTTCAAGTTTCTTGAGCTCTAAACTGGGGCCTTTTTACTCATATTACGATAAACTTATTTTGCCATAGGGGGAAAACCTAGAATGGGTGAACAAAGTAACAAAATAAGCTTATTATAATAAATAACGACTAAGTAAATTGCCCTTGCTCTTGCAACTTGGCATACAATGCTTGTCCCATAGAAAATCTTAAGAGGCTGCATTGACAAAAAAAGCCCTCATAAGATCAGACAGCCAAGCATCCGTACAAAGGTCATACATAAAATTGCTCATGTATCCCAAATTTCCATATCGTCATAACCACCTGAGATTTTCGGTGCCAGGGCATAAATTCTGGTTCTTAAGCCTTTCATAATAAAAACAATAGCCTTGAAATAACATATTTAAGAACAGTCAGATATAGAAACGTCATAGTTATAAGCAGGGTGACATTACGCTTGACTTTCATTTCTGTGAATTGTCTCGAACGTGATGATATACGGAATTGTTGTCATGAATTGACATTTCTTTATCAGGACTGATCAGACTTTTTAAATCTGTTCTTTCGGCTTGTCTAATTTTCAAGGCCATTTTATAAAGCACAAAGGAATTGTGGGTAATGAACACGCAGATAAATCGGTCAGAGGACTGCAAGATCATAGAGGCTTAGAACGTATAGATAAAATATCAAGGTCAAATAGATTCGACCATCTCAAACGGGTTGTTCATCTCGAAAATAAAATATGTTGACGATCGACCGAGGTATCAGACGTAGTAAACTCACGATTCAAGACCCGTCAACACTGCTACAGACAAGGCAATACTCAGCGGAGTGATTGGGATGCCTGTCACTGGCATGTGAGTAAGCTTCTACGCAAAACGTGTATATTCAATAACCCCATCTGTAAGTAATGTACTGAGGAAGAAGGTACTTCAAGCCATTTTATCTTCGAATACGAAGCAACCTCTCAAAATATAACTTAGAGTACCAAGAAGACCCAAGAAAAAGAAGACCACTATCATTTGTTAAAAAAATGATTGATTTAATTGAACTGAACTAAGTAACTAGGAAAAGTACCATATGCCAAAAGCAATGCTTGTAGAATACCAAACACCCGCTTCCTAAATATATTTTTTTATATATTCAATCAAAGTATTTCTACTCACTCAAAGTGTTTGTCTTCTGTGTAATTGTGCCATCCTTGCGTGTCGTTTCGAGAGTGCCAGTGAGATTACACATTAAATACATTGATTGAATATATAAAACAATATATTTTGCATTGTATAAATTCACTTTTCCACATCCAAAATGTAATTGTTATATGTAAACAATGTTTGTAAATCCCAGGCCCTGAAGATGATCTCAATAAAGATCGAAACGTTGGCACGATAAAGAAAATGTTTTTCTGAAACCTACATCACACCAGACCGCATCTCACGATTTCTAAATAAATATCGATTAACGGTCACTAATCACCACACAATAATTTTTTTTTCAAATGGTTGGAATAATTAATTCATTACAAAACTTCACCTTCTGGTTAAGTTTTAAGCTTTTTCTATCAACCTTACGTGTCATGGTATGCTCTTTTTAAAAAAAGTCATTGATTTAAGGTTTGTCAAAGGAAGCTAAAAAGCAGTTTTCTCTTGACCAGAGACAAACAGAGAGCTTTTTTCCTATAAAATCATGTCAAGATGGATCTACTACTTCTAGCTAAGAAGTAAATAAAAATTCTGTTTTATAAGAACACACAATATAAATTGTATCAATTTGATATCTTTATGTTTGTAAATAGAGTCAAAAATGTTAAAAAAAAAAAAAAAAAGGAGGGGATCGTGGTGACCGATTAGGTTAGGATGTCCGACTCGTATTTGCAATGCTAGAAGTTCTGTGTTCGAATCCCAGCAGTCCGTTTTTAAGAGATTAATAATGGTACGAAAAATATATTGTAACGTGACCCCTCGTCCTCGACACCCAACTTGTAGTTGGACGTTAGGCCATCTTGTACGACAAGAAACGTCAACTTGAAATTTAATTCTTGGAGTTTTCCAAAAATATTTAGACGCCCTTTTTACATAATTTTCCAATATTGACCGAGAACTTCTCCTAATTAATGAACTCGATTCCTTTATTAAACCAATGGGAAATACTCGAAATACCGGCCCTTTTGTGATTTCCGAAGGATTCGACCCTATTCATCACGGCCGGTTTGAAATTCGACACAATCGGACGAATCGCATTTCGAAAACGGGCCAATTCCTAAAATTCCAGCTAGCAAATTCATTCCGAAACGATGTACTTTTTTTTATCTTTTGTCACTGACCCTTCGGAATCCGGGCAGTAATTAATAAAACGCTGCATTGCGCATCGTTTTAAGGGGTGGGGGTTGAAATCAGGTCGTAAATTAAATATTTAGCGACGAGAAATTCTATTTTTTTTGTTCCTTCAAAAATTATCTATTAATCGGCCCTTTCCGGGGTTTGAGCTGGGGTAGAACCTGGCCATTAAAATTCAAAACCCGACTCACTTCCTCGGCCTTTCGGCTTTACGAAATAGGACGATGGCTTCATCACTTATCTCGTATAAGATTGTAAAAATGTTAAATTTCCCCTTGAGGTAAATTGTTACAACATACCTCTACAAGATAAGAATAACAGAAATGCCCTTTTGTTACAAGGTTTCACGTGATCGTAAAACTTACAGAGCATGGACTTCGTAGACTAAGTCTTTATAAGGAAAAGCCTCCGTTATTATGAACGAACAATTATTTTGCGGTAATATTAGTTTTAACGGCTTTTAAATAACCTACAAATCGAGTAAATAATAAAATTTAAAAAATACTTAAAAGATGATTATGAGGCTCAATTAAAAATCATTGAATCATTAATTTTTTTAAAATTTCTCCATCATTATTTATACTTTATACTTTTATTTGTAAAAAAACTTATATTATTACTAAAACGTGATTTAGAAACACAGACATATAGCATTTTTAACAATTAATTAATCGTTACGTAAGGTATTGGTTGAAATGAAAAAGTTAGTGTCACCAGCGGGATTCGAACCCGTGACCTTCGGCTAAATACGTCGCTGCTCTACCACTTGAGCTATCGTGACTTCGGTCCACTCGAACACCAACTTCCTACCTCCTACAAATGTCGTGGAATCAGGATTCCATTCCGGGGGTCGTGGGTTCGAATCCCGCTCGTGACACTTTTTCATTTCAACCAATACCTTACATAAAGATTAATTAATCGAAAGAAGTTATTTGGTCAATTGGACTACTAAATATACTGGATTTTTAACAATATTGATCGTAGTTTTAATATACAAAATTTAAATAATCTTTTGACAATTGCGTGGTGAGTAGTGATCGTTAGTCGATAATTATTTAGAAATCGTGAGATGCGGTCTAGTGTGATGTAGGTTTCAGAAAAACATTTTCTTTATCGTGCCAACGTTTCGACCTTTATTGAGATCATCTTCAAATGGCACAATTAAACAGAAGACAAACACTTTGAGCCCTGAAGATGATCCCAATAAAGGTCGAAACGTTGGCACGATAAAGAAAATGTTTTTCTGAAACCTACATCACACCGGACCGCATCTCACGATTTCTAAATAACTTTTGACAATTATTTATTTTCAGGGATTTCCCAATAGTACGAAACGATGAAATATGAAGATCCTACACCTATCCAAATGGGAAAAATCATGTTAGTTATAGTGCATTATCCACAGTGTAAATGACAAATTAGTCACTGGCGTGGTTGCAAATAACTGTGCACTTAGTTGGTTACAGTTGAATGACATGGCCATTACACCTTATGATACGTCGTAAATTCTAACCTTAAGGAACGACTTAGCATACCTAATCCGTTACGCTAAGCTTGCAGAACTGAAATTAGAAAGAACCAAATTCTGCGGTATTAATCCATCCTCTCACCAAACTGCAAGTCTTATTTTTTACAATTTCTTTTGAATTATTGCATATTCGAAAGCTATTTATGAACCTACAAATATGGAATTCCTTGGATCTTCTGAACTTTCCCATTAGAAACTGATAAGGTTATTTCACGTGTTAAATTATCATCTGGTAGAAGATTCCAAGTTTTACGCGAACAGGTTCGATACAGATTTTCCTCCAAATTAGCCTAGATTTAGCAAACCTAAGTGATCATTTGCATAATAATAATAAATCATGATATTGGATTTGTACGTGCTTACGAGAGACCTCGGAAAACCTGATAATGGACTCAAATATAAATGGTTTTATTACCATTACTTCTCTTGTTATGCTGAAAATAGATTATTATTAGGCAAATGATAATAGGTTTTCATTTGTTGTTGTTCAAGCTACTCGTTAAGCCTGTTTTGTTATAAAATAACGACTAGAGTTAGTTTAAACAATTTTAATGCAGATTTCTCACTTAAATTTTTTTTTCTCATTTTGAACGAAAGTGACAAATGAGCAGTCTTGCATAATCGTCATAAACATAAATCACGTGATAAAACTTGCATATGTATATTTATACTTCAAAGAGCCTGATCACGTATTTAAAATTTTTGTTTTTCGTAAATTTAAAATTAAGATTTAGGAAATGAATCAGTGTTATGGTCTTTATGAACCTATTATAATTTTTTTAAATGTCTATTCAAATGCCAAAATTATTAGTGCCGAGGTAAAAGAATCGGAGCAGTTTGATTTTTCAACATGGATTTGTAACCTAACCCTACCCTAAACGAACCCGTCTCAAAAAAAAAAATTGTGTGTACATATCTTTATAACTAGTCGAAACATATATCCATGTTAAAATTCGCGCCATCATCAAAAAGTGTTACCCGCAAAAATCCCAGCGCAATTTTTCGAGTTCGAATATTTGTGTCAACAACCTCACTATGGAGGACGTCGGTGAATTTTAAGAATGTACTATCAAAAAACTTTAATATTTTTCAATTAATTAATTTTTATATAAGGTATTGGCTGAGATAAAAAAGTCAGCGTCAAGAGCGGGATTCGAACCCACGACCTTAGTTACTCTACCTCTTGAGCTAACTAGTGGTGGAGTAGCGGCGTATTTAGCCGAAGGTCGTGGGTTCGAATCCCGCTCGTGACCCTGGCTTTTTTTTCAACCAATACCTTACATAAAAATTAATTAATTGAAAGAAGTTATTTGGTCAACTGGGCCACGAAATCCCGCTCGTGACGCTGACTTTTTTATCTCAACCAATATGTTACTTAACAATTAATTAATTGAAAGAAGTTATTTGGTCGATCGACCACGAAATATACGGTCACGAAATATAATGGATTTAATATTTTTCTTTTCGTGGTGCGGAGAAAATATGAAATTGCAAATCGCCAGTTTGTTTTGGATCTCTTTGATGGGAGAAAATCCAAAAATAGACGTTTTTTTAAAAAGTGATGGACTTTTTTTATAACTGTCTCACTTGGTTGAAATAACCGTATACCATGGCCAAATGTTCTCGTTTAGTAACCAAATCAAACCCTATGCCTTCTCCTCTAAAGGTACAATCTCTCTGACCTTTATGTTTGCAAATTCGACCTCGTAACGAGATAAAAATCAGACCGGAGGGGAACATGATCTAAACCGTAACGAAGCAGACCCATGAGGCTTTAGACTATTCCAGTTTAGATAACACGAATTCACGCTGAAGAAGTGCTAATGCTAAAAATCAAATATAATTATAACAACTGTCCAACTTCAGTTAGTCAACCTCCATAGCCTTGTTCGCTCCGTAGTATAGGATAATTCCTGCTGTTTGTCCTAAGGTGCAAGAATCTACACCTATATAGGCCTCACAAAGATATAAAACGTGTTCTGCCGTCTCCTTTTCTTCCTGGCAGTATAAACGCAGTGTTTCTTCTGGCAGTACACCTATCGGGTGCATGAGCCTTCTTAGGCTGCGGTTCCCTGTCAGAATCTACCCACAGGGACACCTTCCTTGTGGGCTCAGGCAAAGTCTGACCATCAACCCTGGTGCCTGGGTGTAACCAATGATGGAGGCAATTTTCCTCCTGAACCACGGGAATAGAGTATGCAAGCGGCTTCAGTCAGTGAGGTTGGACTCATGGTGGTCGTGGTTTGTAAACAAATTGTACCTTAGCTCGAGGGTACCGGCCAACCGGAGCCGGAGATAGAGTGCCTTCTCTATCTCTACGGGGGTGGTGAAAGGCACGGCTGAAAGGCTGTGCCAGAAACCACAAAACTGTCTTTTTCAAGGCACATGTATGGATGTGTACTTTTCAGGGCACTTCTGAACTTGGTTAGCATTGCACTACCTCACTAGCCAAAGAATGAGACAAGACCATGCATGTAAAATCTTCCTGGTGTTCTCTGTCGCTGGGATAAGTCCGGACGGGTCTCAACACCCAAGAGTAAAGATGAGAATATCTGCCTGTCAGGAGTACAACGGCATCCTGGTTCTGATGTGGTTATCTTCTAGTTATTCCTTTGTAAATCTTCTATGAGAATCATCTTGAAATTACAACGATAATTGTCATTTTTTTGTCAAAATCATGGTCGGATTTGACTTTTCTGGACTTGAGTAACCTGACGAATAATATTTCATAGGTGTGCAAATGGGTTATCAAATCTTGTTCGTGATTGAACAACAACAAATAATTGATTGTTTTTTAAATGCCAGATAAGTAAAAAGATAGAGCTGCATGTTATTTTATTCAAATGGCTGCATTATTTATCCTACTTTTTAACCCACCCTTTGTTAAGTAAACTTGTTCTTTTCTGATTATTTTCCGAAGGAAACACAAGTTTAATCTTAAAAAGGAGAAATAGTGCAAAGATTTCAGACTTGATCTATCTGAAATGCCCAAAAATTAAACATATTAATGCAGTTGAATGGGGGGGGGAATACTTCTGCCAGACACCTAAAATACTTGAATGAAAAAAAAAAAAAACTATAAAGAAGGGTAAAATAAAATACTTAAGCCAAATTGCCCTGGTATTTGTTTACTCAGGCTGAAAACTCTCATATCAAGGATAAACTACAGTGCAATTTTCTGTATTGGTATAAACAAGGAAGCAAATTATGGCCAATGAAGTTCAAAAAGATCAACGCATTCCCGAAAAGCAGAAATTATAAAGTGCTTTTTTTTCACAACTTTGGTGAAAAGTCAAAACAAAACCACACAATCGCACATTCTTTTCTAAGTTCTAAGCGAGGGCTAATGAAATTATCTTCCTGCATATACATTAACCGAATTGCGGTCCGTAATGCCCAGGGGGACAGGGAGTCGGGTAACCTACGTGACCAGACTTTACAACATAAGACAGCCTTGAACTTTTCCCTAAGTCCCTGCCCTGGTTTGTACTCCCACCAGTTTGCGTAGTCATCATAGCGGCAAGAGTCAAGAAGATTTATTAAATTGTACTTACGATTTAATTTATTATTAGCTGAAATTTATTAATTTCATAATCTACGCGTTTCTTTGAAACCTAAGGATATAAAAACATGCTGACAATACCGTAACGTGAGAATTACTAATACATAACAATTAACGTCTTGGATAATGTTTAAATAATTTTTTCCATTACCTAACATTAAGAAATGCGTTTCGGTTAAAATTGGTCGTGCCAGATCTTAAAGAATGAATCTGAGAGTTTTGAACTTTATTTTCGAGACACGGGACAATAACTTAAACAAGCAGGGCCAATTTAGAATCCTGTTAGCAACCTTTGAACAAGATTGAAACTACCAGTACAAAAGGATCAGCCAGTGCGGCACAATCTTGGAGCAATTAACTAAATGGAACTTGCTTTCACGCGTTCCCATCTTTCAAAACGGGAGTGGATTTTGAAATGGATTTTCACGTGAAAAGTTTCGTACTTGATGATACTTCAGTAGCTTTATTTTAAAAGTCGCCAACGGTTCCTTAGACTACTTTGAAATTCAGTCTTTGTAAGATTGACTGTCATTACCATTATCAAATAAACCGTTGCATACTGTTGATGCTTAAAGTTTATGTTGTAACGGCGACGATTGACGGCTTGCCAATAATAATATAATACTGTATTTTCTAAATGTAGGTACAAAAAAAAAAAAAAAAAAGACAAGTAATTACAGCTTGGAATTATTTCAATCCAGAATATATTCTCTTCTCTCACTCACCCCCTCCCACGACAGCATTAGAAGATTTTCAAGTATAAAACATATGGAAAGCAAAAGAGAAAGATACAAAAAAATAAGAATGTAACACTTAACTAGGTAAAAATACAAACATTGTGTAAATAAACATCTAAAACATAGAAAAAAGCTACAAAGGAGGCAACCATTGTTAAGGACGAGCTGTACTAGAAAGCATCCATAAAGCCACGCAAGTCCATGGGGGTTTCCACCCATAATAACGACGTCATCGGTATGCATTAGGCAACTGACTTTCATATTGGCAACTCGGATCGCCCTTCCCAAAGCCTTGGGTAGATCGTCCAAAAATATGGAGAAGAGAAGTAAACTTAAAACACAGCCCTGTCTAACTCCCGAATCAACTTAAAAAAAATAGAACACCCATCGATTTTTTTAAATACTATAGTTTACATGAGAGGTAATATGGATCAGTACTTCGGTCACTAGATTTACATTGTACTAATAGTCAATTAAGACCCAGATGTGAACTTTTGTTCAATCTGCCGTCCTTTATTGTCTTGGCCGTTGAGTTCTAGCACTTAGCTGTATTAAGGGCTTGAATAAGAAAATTGTCAAACCAAGACGATTACGTTTTTCACCGTTTAAAATAGTTAAACAACTTCTACCGAGCATAAATATTCTTAAGTCGTGCGTTTTGGGATGTTATTAAAGTCGGTGAGTGACATAGTGAATGAGTTAGCGTGCTAGTTGTGCGACTTAATGTGTATTGGGTGAGTGTGTTAGTGAGTGTTTTAAGAGTCAATAAGCAAGTGAATCAGTGAAGGAATAAATGAATAGTGTAAGTGGGTTGCGTGAATGAGTGAGTTGTGTGAGCGAATGAGTGATTTCAGTTAGTGAGTGGGATCTTTGAACTAGTGAGTTAGTGAGTATTTTAGAAGATGGTGTGAGTAAGGAAATGAGTGTGTTAGCGAATGGTTTATGTGAACGAGAGAGTTCGCTCAAGCGAGCGGGTTGTGCGATTGAGTGGTGAATGAGTCGAGCGAACAAAGCAGATAGCGAATGAATGGTTGTTTGATACTGTGACTTAGTGAGTGAGTTGGTTGTGTGAGTCGATTGTGTTCTCACATCACTCCTCTCTCTCCTTTCCTCCTCTACCTCTCTCCTCTCTCTCTCTCTCTCTCTCTCTATTCCTAATTACTCTCTCTCTCCTCTCCTCTTCTCTCTCTCTCTCACTCTCTCTCTTTCTACCGCGTTAAGTTCCTTACAATATCACTTAACGTCTTATCTCTTTTATCTCAACTAAAAACCTTAATTAATTGGTCAAGCGGACCACGAAATTAGTGAATTTAATGATTTAAAATTAAGTATACTTCACTAAAGCTCTCCGAGGCCATTTCATTTGTCGTCGAGAATCCAATCCGATTACACGACATTTGAAAAATGGCAAAAAGGAGGGAATCTCATAAGGTCGGGTTGAGATAGGAAGTTGGTATCCGAGTGGATCGAGATCACGATAGTTCAAGTGGTAGAGCAGTGTACTATCTAGCCGAAGATCGTGGGTTCGAATCCCGCTCGTGCCATTGAATTTTTTATCCCAACTAAAAACCTTAATTAATCGTAATATATTAATTGGTCAAGCGGACCACGAAATTAGTGAATTTAACGTCTTATGTTTCGTGATGTGGTTCCAGTTCAATGTCGACAGGACGTCACACATACCTAATAATAAGGGGAGAGTTATTGAAGCTTTTCAACCGAAAATTTAAAAATATTTTCACGTAAGGTTTAATCTGACTGGATCGGGAAACTGAAAAGGCGCAGTGTTCCTCCAGGCCCCCGCTATCAGTTTTACGCGTGGGCAAGTAACATACAGCCAGGAAGCATCGCGAGTCGTAAAATCTCACATGCATTCTGGATTGAAATAAGGCCGTTTACTTCCTGCGGGAAATCTTGAATCTTGGAGAATCGGCTAGCAGTTTTAACATGTACAAATTCCATTTGGACGGTGGGAAGAATTACGGTATTATTGGAAAACGATCTTCATGGTTCCCGTCTCCAATAAATTGTATTGGCCGCTTCAATTCACAAAATCGCGATTATCGGCAATCTATCGGCAAATTGCTAAGTCTGAGTAAATTATTCGAAAATAAACCCATTTGGGAAACACAAGAGAGGAACTTTCTCGACTATGATCATGGCCTCCCATCAATTTTCCAAATGATTTTAAGCAATTTTTAAAAACAAACAGCTAATATTAGCAATACAATTGGCACGATATAAACAATTGATGGTGTTTCTTTGAAACCTTTTAATGGAACGATGAAACCAAGAAGAAATAAGAGGCGACATCACCTCTTATGAATCAAGCTTGCCCTGAGGACATGGAATTCTACTGTTTCAAAAGTGGAGCCTGGTATTAGCATATTTCAATTGACTAGTGGCAGGAGCTTGAACAGATCATCAGTTGGGCGTATTTCGATCGCCCGTGGTTCGATGCGGAAGCAAGGTCTTATGGTAACGAATAAGGTTGATAGCGTACCTGCTTCATTACAAAGGTCCCGTCGTGATTCAAGCTCAGCCGATATGCATATCGCTGCTTGCAATCTCCATGGACCGAAGTCAAGCCAATAATATATTGAAAAGATCAACATTTTACTTTCACAACCAGGATTATGGTCTATTCTAACTTATTTTGTGCAAAAGCGATAAATGTTTAAAATCAGATGGGGCAAACAGCGAGAAAAGGCGGATAAGAAAATCCCATGATATTAATAAAACGCTATTATTTTCATTACCAAAGATAAAAAAATTGATACTTCTCCCGTTGAATATTTCAATATTCTAAAATTTAATTTGTACTAATTTTGACGTCATAATCTGATAGCAGATATGGGTTTTTTATGGACCGTATGAAAATCATCAGAGCGTTTGAAGAAGCCGAATGAATAATGGAAATATTATCGAATATTTAAATATCATGATAATATTTTGCCTTTGTTAAATATAAATTCTGTGGCTATCATTGTTGTGCCATTTAACAATCGTTGAGAATAGATAAAATATAAATTATTTATTTTATTTTTAACGCCAAGGCATCATATTCAAATATGATTTAAACATTAAAATATATTATTACTCGTCCACACGCACTCGTTCACTTGCTCTCTCTCTTTCACTTACTTATTCACTCACAAACTATACTCTTTTCTCAATTTCATTATCTTTTATATCTACTTCTATGTTCTGTTCTTTTGTATTGCTTCTCTTCTTCTGTTCTACTTTCTTTCTACCTTGCTTTTCCTTTTTTCTGATCATTCTCTCTCTCTCTCTCTCTCGCAATCCCTCTATGTCTCTCAAATTTTCTCCCCCTCTCTCTCACTCTCTTTCTTAGTGAATAAGTAAGACTCAAGAACACCTCTTTTGTCATTTCATTATCTTTTATATCTACTTCTATATTCTGTTCTTTTGTATTGCTTCTCTTCTTCTGTTCTACTTTCTTTCTACCTTGCTTTTCCTTTTTTCTGATCATTCTCTCTCTCTCTCTCTCTCTCTCTCTCTCTCTCTCTCTCTCTCTCTCTCTCAATCCCTCTATGTCTCTCAAATTTTCTCCCCCCTCTCTCTCACTCTCTCGTTGTTTCACATGCTTATTCACTTTAACACTCTCTTCTTTTCTCAATTCCATTACCTTTTATATATTCTTCTATTCTGTTTTTTCTGTCGCCTCTCTTCTTCTGTCCTACCGTCTTTCTACGTCTTGTTTTTTAACCCTCTCTTCTTTTCTCAATTCCATTACCTTTTATATATACTTCTATATTCTGTTTTTTCTGTCGCCTCTCTTCTTCTGTCCTACCGTCTTTCTACGACTTGTTTTTTTTTTCTCTTCTTTTCTCAATTCCATTACCTTTTATATATACTTCTATATTCTGTTTTTTCTGTCGCCTCTCTTCTTCTGTCCTACCGTCTTTCTACGTTTTGTTTTTTTTAAAACACTCTCTTCTTTTCTCAATTCCATTACCTTTTATATACATATACTTCTATATTCTGTTTTTTCTGTCGCCTCTCTTCTTCTGTCCTACCGTTTTTCTACGTCTTGTTTTTTTTTCTGGTCATTCTCTCATTCTTACTCTCACTCACTCACTCTTTCTTTCACATGCTTATTCACTTTAACACTCTCTTCTTTTCTCAATTCCATTACCTTTTATATCTACTTCTATATTCTGTTCTTTTCTGTCGCCTTTCTTCTTCTGTTCTACTTTCTTTCTACCTTGCTTTTTTCTGACCATTCTCACTCTCTCCCTTATTTCCTCTCTGTCACTCTCTCCTCTCTCTATTCCTCTTTCTTTTACTTACTTATTCACTCAAAAACTCCTCATTTCTCAATTTCATTACCTTTCATATCTACTTCTATATTCTGTTCTTTTCTGTCGCCTTTCTTCTTCGCTTCTACTTTCTTTCTACCTTGCTTTTTTCTGACCATTCTCACATTCTCACTCTCTCTTTCTTATTTCATCTCTGTCACTCTCTCTCCTCTCTCTATTCCTCTTTCTTTCACTTACTTATTCACTCAAAAACTCCTCACTTCTCAATTTCATTACCTTTTATATCTACTTCTATATTCTGTTCTTTTCAGTCGCCTCTCATTTTTCTTTGTACCTCGCGTTTTCTTTTTTCTGACAGTTATTCAGATATCGTGAGATGCGGTCGGGTGTGATGTAGGTTTCAGAAAAAAAAATGTAGGTTTTTTCTGAAACCTACATCACACCCGACCGCATCTCACGATATCTGAATAACTATCGATTAACGGTCACTAATCTCTACACACTTTTTTCTGACAATTCTCTCTCTCTGACTTTTTCCCTCTTATATTGTGAGTGAGATTACGACCCACATGGCTATGTGAAGCCACAAAACCTTTGTACATACATGGTAAGAATAGACCGTTTTTATGTTGGACACGTAATTTTACCGTATAGGGCGCCCGCTTCCCTACAAGTCGGGGGTCACAAGAACGGTCAGACGGTTGTGTAAAAACTGTTCAAGAACCCGGAGCAAATGCGTGATCGTATATCACGCCTCTAATAGAACCGAGGAAGCGGAAAATCTGTTATCAGCTTCGGTCGTTAATCATACATTTGCCATCGAAAGAGTCTTAAGGTTAAACGGCCTATAGTGGTCAGCAGGCCAAAGGGTTTTTCGTGTAACCTGGTGGCGGTCGTGCCAGATGTTTTTGCGATTTCACGATTGCCCTACAAACCTAATAGTTTCTTGTGTTTTTCTAATAGACCTCGCCAAAATGACGGCTGAGGCGGGTAAATGCAATGTAATTGACCAGATGGTATTTCAGCAGATTTTAACTATAAATTTACCCTTGGTAATTAGTGTGTACAATAAAATTGGATTTATTACAATTAATTAAGGTTTTCAGTTGAGATAAAAAAGTCAATGGCACGAGCGGGATTCGAACCCACGATCTTCGGCTTGATACGCCGCTGCTCTACCACTTGAGCTATCGTGACCTCGATCCACTCGACACCAACTTCCCATCTCAACCCCACCTTTTGAATTTTCCCTCCTTTTTATCCTTTTATCTCAACTGAAAACCTTAATTAATTGTAATATATTAATTGGTCAAGCGGACCACGAAATTAGTGAATTAGCTCAAGTGGCAGAGCAGCGGCGTATCTAGCCGAAGATCGTGGGCTCGAATCCCGCTCGTGCCATTAACTTTTTTTTATCTCAACTAAAAACCTTAATTAATTGTAATGTATTAATTGGTGAAGCAAACCACGAAATTAGTGAATTTAATGAATTAAATGAAGTAAACTTCACTAAAGCTCTCCGTGGCCATTTCATTTGTCGTCGAGAATCCAATCCGATTACACGACATTTGAAAAATGGCAAAAAGGAAGGAAAATTCAAAAGGTGGGGTTGAGATGGGAAGTTGATGTCCGGGTGGATCGAGGTCACGATAGCTCACAAGTGGTCGAGCAGCGGCGTATCAAGCCGAAGATCGTGGGTTCGAATCCCGCTCGTGCCACTGAATTGTTTATCTCAAAACCTTAATTAACTGTAACATATTTATTGGTCAAGCGGACCACGAAATTAGTGAATTGAATGGAATTGGATTTATGTTTACCAAGGAGTAGAACATTCAAATAATTTTTAGCGTGAATCAATCAGATACAATTTGATAGCTCATTACCTTGCAGACCTCAAAAAAGAAATCTGCACGCTTTGAATTGTTAAACGCTCTGAAAACTTAAAAAAACGGAGAAATGATAGAATGAGGAAAAACACTCTCAAGTTTAAGGGCGTAGATTGTAAAACTGGAAATGTTATGAGGTCGAAGCGTAACTTTCCCATTGGATAATACCTAATTGAATACTGGATCATTCCACCTTCCGAGTTTAAAACGGGTTTTGCAAATTTCATCATTCACCAGATGGGGAAAATCCACCATATTGAAACCTACTCATCTTTTCTTGGATTGTGATTGGAAAGCAACCATAGGAAACGTAAAACAAATACCTGTTCAACTTTTTTGTACTGCATATTTCTTCTAGCATACCCTAGATGTGGACCAAAGGTGACATTCCACGCTAAGGTTATGGCAAAAGTTATACTAACAATGTCGATCAAACAAATTTGCAAACATCAAGATATGACATGATTTTCTTAAGTCTAAACCTAAAAACAATCAAATAATGGAGATCCAAAATATAAAATTAATTTTTAGATCATTTTTTTAAATTAAATTTTAGTAGTAATAGTATCACTAATTGTAATGAACATGTCAAGTTATCAACGGCCGACCTGTTTTATTTTATTAAATTCACTAGTTTTCGTGGTCCGCTTGACCAATTAATATCATTCAATTAATTAAGGTTCTTAGTTGAGATAAAAAAGTCAGTGTCACGAGCGGGGTTCGAACTCACGACCTTCGGCTTGATACGCCGCTACTCTACCACTTGAGCTATCGTGACTTCCGTGAGGTCGTGGGTTCGAATCCCGCTCGTGACACTGACTTTTTTATCTCAACTGAAAACCTTAATTAATTGAATGAGTTTTATTTTATGTTACTAGATATTTTCCATTATAAGGCACATTAAATCATAACGGATTGAACAGGAAATTTGTCAAAACGCTTTCTACTCGTTTACTTCTTCATTTCTTAAAAAACTAATTGACGTCTGTAGGACGAATGACAAAGATTGTCATTGTCAGTCTTGTCAGTTTCGTTTTGTTGCACTTTCTACATTCACGGTCTGATGAATCAGTCAAACTGCCAGCTTGCTGTAATGCATGCATTTTAAACTTTACGAAAGATTGCGAAAAATACGATTTCCTTTGCATCAATAGTCAATTAAGATATGTCCTTTTGATCACATTACGTCGGCCGTGACCCACTGTTCATTATGCAAGTTCCGGTAGGGCTACCTTAAGTGACTCAAACAGATAAAACCGTCCAATAAATATCAACAGGTTTCAACTGTGTAAACTGGTTAAAAAATCGCAAGAGGCTAAGGCTTTTACATTAGACATTTTCCGGTTGATTAAGAGTACAAAGTACCGTTTTGTTGGGGGCGGCCAACGTAAGCCCCGGGTCACTATGTGTTGAAACAACGGAAGCCTGGTAGCATTCACTCCATCGCACTCCAGAAGAAAGTGATCCACAGTCTAAGGAGGCGCCCTTCTGCGAGAACAAGGCTGGGTCGGGGATAAGGTTAATGCGTAAGAGATACTCAGCCAATTTTCCATGTCCAGTCTGGATTTGTGTAAGCCTGCAATCCATTCGCAGGTGGCTCTTCTGTAAGGGACATGAGACCGATGGAAAGAATTCCCTGGCCAGTCCCTGGATAGAGTCACACCAAATTTCTTCCCATCTAGCCAAGCTGTGTTAATTCAGCCATCTCTTAACTGCAGATATAGGGACCTTTGAATATGCAAATGGCAAGTGTTCGTTTTGGGAAGCAGCCTTAGCCATTTGATCAGCGATCTCTAATTTGCCACTGTGCCCACGTGCCCCCTGACCCATGAGAATGAGACTGTGCGACTCTTCTCAATCCGCGTTAGGTTACTTCTTATGTCTTCTATTACGAGCAGATCTATTTTGTGTTCAGCAGCGAGTCAATGGTGATGCAACGAGTGATGGTGTTGTTTTCAATATCTGAGCAATGAATGGGATGTGAGAGCGCGAAATTAATAGTTGGTGTAAGTGGGCGAATTGTTCATTGGATTGTGTACTAACTTGTCGAGAGAGTGAGTTGTGTAAGTCTGTGAATGGGTTGTGTGAGCGAGTAAGTGAGTGAGTTGTGTGAATGGATTGTATAAGCGAGATAATGAATAAATTGGTTGTGTTAATGAATTAGTGAGTGGTTTGCTTTCAATATGTAAGTAATGTGGGGTGTGAGAGTGCGATTTGGGTATATATGTAAATGAAAGATGGTGAAAGTGAGCGAGTTAGTCATTGGATTGTGTGCTAACTTGGCTGAGAATGTGAGTGTGTTGTGTAAGTCAGTGAATATGTTGTGTAAGCGAGTAGGTGTGTGAGTTGTGTGAGTGAGTGGATGAGTTAGCTATGAGTGTTATCTTAATAAATGGGTTATATAAGTGAGTGAGTGAATTAGTGAGTGGGATGTTTTTAGTGAGAGTGTGATTACGTTACGTATGTGAGTTAACGGTTGCGAATTACTGAGTCATTATCATGAACAAAAATATGTAATCACGACAAACTATGACCCTCGAATTCTACTATTCATTCGGTAACTTTGATTTTGTATCAATTATATGTCATAGTACCATTAATTAAGGCTTTTAGTTGAGATAAAAAAGTCAATGGAACGAGCGGGATTCGAACCCACGATCTTCTGCTAGATACGCCGCTGCTCTACCACTTGAGCTATCGTGATCTCGATCCACTCGGACAACAACTTCCCATCTCAACCCCACCTTTTAAATTTTCCCTCCTTTTTGCCATTTTTCAAATGTCGTGTAATCGGATTGGATTCTCGGCGACAAATGAAATGGCCACGGAGAGCTTTAGTGAAGTATACTTAATTTTAAACTTTAGCTCAAGTGGTAGAAGCAGCGGCGTATCAAGCCGAAGATCGTGGGTTCGAATCCTGCTCGTGCCATTGACTTTTTTATCTCAACTAAAAACCTTAATTAATTGTAATATATTAATTGGTCAAGCGGACCACGAAATTAGTGAATTGAATAAGTTTAAAATGAAGTATACTTCACTAAAGCTCTCCGTGGCCATTTCATTTGTCGCTGAGAATCAAATTGATTACACGACATTTGAAAAATGGCAAAAAGGAGGGAAAATTCAAAAGGTGTGGATGAGATGGGGGGAGGTTGGTGTCCGAGTGGATCGAGGTCACGATAGTTCAAGTGGTAGAGCAGCGGCGTATCAAGCCGAAGATCGTGGGTTCGAATCCCGCTCGTGCCATTGACTTTTTTACCTCAACTAAAAACCTTAATTAATCGTAATATATTAATTGGTCAAACGGACGACGAAATTAGTGAATTTAATATGTCATAGTTTTTCTTTTATTTATGGTGTAATAGAACCTACCTTATTAAATTGTTATTGCCAGTCATGTCAGTTTTCATTTTGTTTACGTTCTACGTGCACGGTTCGATGAATGAGTCAAAATGCGCCCTTGGGATTGACAATTATCGTAAGTTTACTATAGAGAAGAGCGAATAAGTCCATTTGTGTGGAAACGCACGTTCCGAAAGCGGCAGCTGATAAGCGTCCGGTTTCAACCATCTTCGCGTTATCACGCCTCCTCTTCGTTTCTCGGCTTTTGGTCATTAGAAATCGCGGTATTGGACGCGCCATACGTCGACATTCGAAATGCCGTCCTTGGAAAAGCTCTCCAGATTGACGCAATCGTCGTGATTCATCGGGCATCGTTACACCAGATCGGTACCGTCCGCCAGCTCAGCATATAAGAAGTCCGTGCTTGGACTTTGTACAGAACTAAGACAATCAGGCGTTCGCAGAACTCATTAAACAGCTAGCGGGCAAAAATAAAAAAAAATAACACTCCCTCCGCACATATTCAAAATCTAAGAAGACCACGCTGGCCGATTTTCTGCACGATCTTTCAAATTGAACAAAAGTTCAAACATTATACTGTGTCATGAACACAGTACAAAAATTTATTTTACACTGACAGGCAAAAAATTCCACCCAAATGATTTTTCGTTCATTATCTCGATAAAAGAAAATTTGGCCTTTAATTTGCAGTGCATGAAAATGCATGAACATACACATAATTGTATTATTTGAATCATAAGTATCACCGTCTCCTGTAAATCTTTGAGAATTCGAAGACGTTTCCAACTATAGAGAAATAAATTGGTTGAAATTTAAAAAAAAAAACTTGTTAAAAATAATGTCGCTTTGGTGCGTCCGCGAAGATCGACAAGGCGTGATCCCAAGAGAAAGCGTTTACATAATCTATAAATCTTTAAAAGCCCGGTTTCATTCTTTTCCAAAGGGATGCTGTCACCACATCCTCACGACGGGTTACGTAAATCTTACCGATCTGTTTTCAGGGGAAATGAGGCTAACAAGAAGGGCAGATAGGATAAACCGAGCTTTCGCTTGTTTTCGTGATCTCGACCCGAATAAAATCACGATACTAGAAGGCAAAAAGCTTTTTGTCGGTTGTGACTAGGCGCTTTTGAAATATCAATTTTTGTTGGTTAAAGCTATCTCGTTTTATTCGAAAGAACGATAAAACGCTGAAAAAAAATTTTTTTTAGTCTTTCTGAAGGAAGCTGAATAATAATAGAAGAACAGTTTTTTTTATAGCATTGGCATTGTATCATCTGAAATGATTTCCATAGGAATCCCAACAATTCTTCATTGAAGATCATTGATACAAGAATGCTTTATTAATAAGTGAAAAATTGCAAAAAGGAGGGAAAATTCAAAAGGTGTGGTTGAGATGGGAAGTTGGTGTCCGAGTGGATCGAGGGCACGATAGCTCAAGTGGTAGAGCAGCGGCGTATCAAGCCGCAGGTCGTGGGTTCGAATCCAGCTCGTGCAATTGACTTTTTTATCTCAACTAAAAAACCTTAATTAATTGTATGTTGTTAGTAAGTTAAATAAGCGGAGACAGAAAGATACAGTAATATGGTGATTTTTCAAGGAAACTGCGAATATTAGCTAACTCGATGTATTTCGGAATTTCTTTCATTATCTTCAAAGCTTTAGGAAATTAAGAGTTTTCCATTTCAATAAATCCCCATTTCATTTTTATTTAAAAAAAAACACGATGCTATTTAAAAATAATAAAAAATACAGTAAAAATATGATACACAATTTGAAAGATGACACTCATTCTTTTAAAAGGAAATCATAAAATAAAAACAGTGATAGTCCGAATTAAAGCTAGAAAGAAAGTTGTGTTTTGTATTCACCTGTTGTTTTATGATTTGTTGAGGTCGTGAGGAGCGGTCAAGGTTGGGGTAGTTTAGAAAAACACACTTTTCAATTATTTGTCGACGTTTCGACCTTTATTCCTGTCATCTTCAGGCATAAAGTGTGGTGCTAATGATCAGTGCTTTCACACAAAAACAATATGGCACCACAAGAAAGCCTAAAGTGTGGCGCTTTCTTGAGGTGCCGTATTGTTTTTGTGTGAAAGCACTGCTCTTCATCTGCCACACTTTACGTCCTGAAGATGACCCGAATAAAGGTCGAAACATCGGCAAAAAATTGAAAAAGGTGTTTTTTTTATACTACCTCATTCTTGACTGTTCTTCATGACTTAGAAAGACTAAATAGAATTATAATGCTTTTAACAATTAAAAAATATATTATTTTTCTGCAATATATGGCTGAGTTGAAAATTTATGTCTCGAGCGAGACTCGAACCACTCAATCATACTTTGCATAAAAAATAATAAATCAATTATAATAATTACATTGGGTTAATGGCCCTAACATATACAGGGGTTGGCAGATGACTCAGGTCACAAACTTAGCCGGTGAATTTCGCACCCCCAGCGTGAACAAATGTTCGTATGGAAAAACATTTTCTTTATCGTGCCAACGTTTCGATCTTTATTGAGAACATCTTCAGGGCCTGGGATAAATAAACATTGTTTAAATTTTACAAATACATGTAGGATGTGAAAAGAAATGAATTTATACCATGCTAGAAAATTTTAGATTAAAAAAAAAAATTGATGAATTTATGGTTCGTATGAACCAAGGCCCGATTCTCAACCCTTTCACAGATACTCACAATTTTAGGTTGCTTTCAACTATCTACGGTTTTCGTCATAAATAGTATTTACTGATTTATTCATTTATGAGGAAATTAAACAAAAAATTCAAAGATCATTAAATTTGCTTTGATAAGAATAAACTTTCTAAAACTTTCAATTTAATGTTTTGTTTAAAAAAACGACCCAATGTTTCAAAAGCATTTGCAATTTGTAAAAAAAACCTAAATATGTATTTCTTCAGAAATGAATAGTTCAAGAGCTACGAGCAGATTTATGACGAAAACCGTAGAAACTTGAAAAAAAACAAAAACAACCTAAAATGATAGCTGCGAAAGCACTGTGAAGCTATGAAATTCACTGGCAAAATCTGACGCGAGTAGCCTGAAACCCCCTGTTTATCTATCCTTAAACCATAAATATAATAGCAAGTTAACCATAATTATATAGCAAGTTAAGAAAATAGTGTAAAAAAAATATGACAGCCAATGAAAAAGATGCGTGAGACAAATAAAGCTCAGAATTTTCCCTTGGAAGCGCACATGGCTGGCAATGGCCACTATAGATAACTACTCAATGATTAAAAAAATTAGCATAAAATTTTGTTTTTCTAAAAAAAAATCCGATTCATTATTTTAATAGAAAGTAATAGTATTTTAATTCACGCCCAGTGGTTCAATTAATGACTGGCAGATTTTCTCAGGCTGGGCTGGATTAAAACTGCAAGCGCCGCTGGCAATTACTAAATTGCTCAATAAATTTTATTTCATTAAACTGCATAAATGTTATATTACAATTTAATAATCAATAAATAACATTTTCCAGGAGATAAGTGCACAAAATATACTCAGGAAGAAAGTTTCAAAGATGAATATTTCCATTTGGGGCAGAAATGTTTTCTAAATCTTACAATATCAGACAAAACCTACTTTTGCCCTTTGTGGTAGTTCTGTTCTTAAAATCATAATAATTACCTACGCTATTTGCCAAAAAACCTAAATTTATTACTGTTCAAATAAACAACTATCAGACATATTCTATAAGCTGATGTATTATTAAAAGGAAACTGATAGTAAAAGGACCCGTATGAATGAAGTAATACGACCAGCAGATTTCCGACCACCTGAACATCTGCTTACCGAACTTCCGACCACCGTGTTCTTTTAGTAGAATATCAGTTCTAAGTCTCTTTATAAGGCAGTATTTTTCCATTTTTATGAATGAATTATTCGGAGATCGTGAGATGCGGTCTGGTGTGACTTAAGTTTTAGAAAAACATTTTCTTTATAGTGTCAACGTTTCGATCTTTATTGAGATCATCTTCAGGGCTCAAAGTGCTTGTTTTCCGTGTAGATGTGTCATTCTTGTGAGTCGTGTTGAAAGTTTATGAATGAATGGAACTAGTTTTACTAGTTAGAACTGAGGCAACTTGTGTGAGGCTGAAAAATTCATCGCAGCACGTCTTCAGTATTAAAATTTTTTTTCTGCAATTTTGTATTGCAAAGGAAAACAATCGGATGGATGAAGAATTAGCAGGATATCCATGGCGGTTTGAAGCACAACGCATTTTGAGTTCTTTTAGCTTTTACCTTTGTGCAATTTTTCCTGCAAGTATTAGTTAAACCTGCGATGAAAAATGCCTTTTATCATATTCTCCTATCTCGAAAGTAGTTTAATTCGAGCGAAACTGATGAGGAAATAAATGAGACTAAGGTTGATCATAAAAGCAATAAGAAATATATAACAATCATTGTTCTTTCACAATATATTCGTAATATTGTTGCAAATATCCTGGTTTGATGCCACTAAAATGCTGGCCATTTTAGTAAGTACGATTGGTGTGTACTTGGGCCTGGTATTTCAATTCATCCATTATAGAAATATCGCAAGCCATCATCAGGTACGACATCTGTTTTGTAATCTGATTACTCACATCAAACTCCTTTGTTCAGACAACCCACAGCCCGCAAGAATTGTTGAGCGACCTGGCACTGCTCATAAAATCCTAATTACAAATAGCTTTCCCCTAGGACGATACGTCCAAGGTCTCAGTACCTCAATAAATATAAATGCGAGGCTGAACATAACAGTTGGGTAAATTTTTTATGGGTATTTTTGCCTATGTAAGGACGATCAAAGAGAGAAATTTAGGCTTCAAATCCTTACGAGTGATTTTGACAAAATTTTCAATTTCCGGGTCCTAAGGTGCGATAATTCGGGATTGTTCACGACATAGATATTTCGAGAAAAATGGAATGATAACGGTCTTATCAAAAAGCTGCAAGATGTGTAAACCTTATAGCTCTTTAAGAGCATTTTTAACTAATTTAACAAAATTAGGGTATTCTGAGTCCGAAGGTTCAATAATTCTGCCTAATTTCGCCATTCGTTCATTAATTAGAGTGAGATTTGGTGTTTTTTAACAGCTTTTTAAAAAACCCTCTAATCTAAATTATGGAAAAGGTGGTTGAGGGTCTTCTCACAAGCTTGTGTCATGCTATGGCCTTATATCTTCTGACAAGCAATTTTGACTTTCGGGTGTTCAGGGCACCAAAGATTCTGCCTTGTTTCGCCTTTCGTTCACAGGCTAGCGAGATTTTGAACCTTAAATGATATAATTAGAAGAAAAGAAAAGAGAAGTCAGTTAGGTTTCGTGGTCCGACTGACCAAATAAATTCTTTTCAATTAATTAATCTTTAATAACAAAGTCATTGTCACGAGCGGGATTCGAATCCACGACCTTTGGCTAAATACGCCGCTGCTCTACCACTTGAACTATTCGTAACTTCGATCCACTCGGTCACCAACTTCCCATCTCAACCCCACTTTTTTTTTAATTTTCCCTGACTTTTTTATCTCAACCAAAACCTTAATTAAAAAATAATTAATTGAAAATAATTTATTTGGTCAATCGGACCACGAAACTTACTAGATGTAATAAGCAAAACGAAGTATATCTTCACTAACAGCTGTCCGTGGCCCTTTCATTTGTCGCCGAGAATCAAATAGATTACACGACATTTGAAATATGGCAAAAAGGAGGAGAAAAAAAGGTGGGGTTGAGATGGGAAGTTGGTGTCCGAGAGGATCGAATTCAAGATAGCTCAAGTGGTGGAGCAACGGCGTATTTAGCCGAAGGTCGTGGGTTCGAATCTCGTTCGTGTCACTGACTTTTTTATATCAACCAAAACCTTAATTAAAGGTTAAGTAATGGGGAAAAGAGAAGTATAGGACACAACAGACACAGAAGTCATACTAAGAGAGAAATTAAAAAAATACCAGACAAACCGTTGCTCTTTGACTTATCTTCTCCAAAAAAATCATCTAACTAAAATTTCAAAATTTATTGTTTATTAAATCTCGTTCTTAATCTCTACGTTTGTTCTTGTTGGTATTTGGAATTCAATATCCCCCCTGAAAAATGTTTAACGCATTTTGGGCATATTGCGTTTTTATGGGACAAATTGGGGTACAAGGAGAACAAGAGGAGACGAAGATAATACAAGTACGTGACGTTTTCTATGCATTAGAAAAAAAAAAAAAAAAACTACCACTACACGTGAAGGACGTTGATTTGGACCACTGGGGTCGCAATGTCATTTAACATTGAGGTTCTTTAGCATGCGCACCTAGCCGTCAGGCCTTATCACACGTTCAGATTCTCAAGTTAGGAGCAACCCACCTCCGCGCACGGAAAATCTGCTTCTTCCGTGAGGTTCGGTGTAGAAGCCCACATCATCCCGCAGCATGCTGCCGACATGTCGACTTCTCCCGCTGCCCCTTCCGAGGGGTGGGTTAACGTTGTGCAGTTAACCAGTGCCGCGCGTAAAGGACACCGAAAAAATGGTCGAAATGCATCGCCCAAATCTCCCACGCACTCCCCACATACAGACGACAGCTCTATCTCTCTGGGTGTAGGGGTTCCGCTAGTGCCGAAGCCTCCGATGCGCCCCGGCCGCGGTTTCAGTGGAATCTATCCACACCCTAGAAAAGCCCACGCCTACGGTAACCACCGACTAGCACCCGCCCCGGACACCATTCCTCAGGCGTTCGAGGGATTCCGTCAGCGTAGTCATAGCTCCTCTCTGGCTATACACTCTCGGCAATCCGATCCATCCGATTCCCACGAGGTCGGGAGGTAATTCGGAGGTCATGCGCAAGTACTACGGTCCACGGCCACGAATGAAACACAGCCCCTTCTCTAGGTACCCGCCAGGGGTCTCACGACTCAGCCAGTGCGAGTCCTTACCCAAGTAGCTGGGCTAGAACTTGGAACGAAAATACGCTGTACCGCAATTCAGATGGTTATGTACCCTACCTCATCCTCATCATTAAAAATATATATATTTAGACAGGAAGACAGGAACTGGTACCCTAACCCGCCGTTCGCGGCCAGCTCTCAATCGAGCAACTCCCTTACCGCATCACGAGGGACCATCCATAACTATCCCTACTGCTCAAGACCTTTCCTAGACAATGACAAGAATTGTTCGGCAATCGGACGACTTGATGGACGTTCCCACCCTCTTTTCCCTTGCGACTCCGAGAACCTATTGAGCGCACGTGGGTTGCAATCAAAAGAAACTGAGCGGAACCGCTGAGTTAGAATTGTTTATAAGTATAGAATAAGTAAAAATATCGTACAAAATCAACAATTTCTACTTTTTTTAGTGTTGAGTCATTTTTCTTTTATCAATTGTATTCGATAAGTTCATACCATTATTTTGTGAAACTTTTATTTTGTTAATACTAATAATAACAATTGTTTTTGTTTGTAAATAAACATTTCTCAATTCCGAAAGTTATCTTTTAAAAAAAGTTATCTACCTGACCTAATTTTCCTTTTTATTTTCCGACTGTTAAAGCAATAATTATTTTGTTAGGATAACCCTATTCTAATTTAGGATGGATGACATTGAATGCAATTTGATTTTCTTTGGGCTAAATTTAGAAATGAAAAGACGATTAACTCGGGTTAAACAAAAGACACGACAGCAGGTCCAAATAAGCTGAAGATATTGAAATATATCTAAGGCGGATAATTCGATAGATACTTCTCGTCACGTTTTCCCCAGACAAAGAATTGATAGGACTTGCGACGAAAGATGAACCGCTTCGATTGAACGGAACTAGCATTCCCGCTAAAGTTATTATGCGGTAGTATTATACGTACATTACGTTATAATCAGAAGCTAATGTATTGGTTCTTCGTTGGATTTATTATAATTCTTCACTTATCGAACCAAACGTCATATGATTGTAAAATGATTTGAACGTTTCTGACTGGATCTTTATGCGGGAAGGATTGCTGAGTTTCCAGAAAAGTGGCGGGAATTTTGTGAGTTTTGATACGATAGATATAGGATATCGTTGTGGCCTGACTAACTTTCAAATAACTGCCAGACGGGTACGATTTTAGGATAAGGTAGGTATTGGGAAAGATGTACTTCCGCTTCCACAGGAAGCCCACGGTCAACACTGCTGCTGTTCGAGGGAGAATGAAATGGCGTCCACAAGGCGATGGCATTGGACTGTAAAGTGCAGGGACCTAAATCCGAACTGGGTGACTCGGAATAGTTTCTTGGGATTCAATGATAGGGTTTAAACGTGTTAAAAGGAGTTTCTCGATACTTTTAATCATTACAGGAAGGAGACGATAGGGTGATGAATGATGGAGTGAGTGCGGTCTTCAATCATTTAAAAAAAAGATAGTTCCCACTCAAAGTAAGTTGTTTTCCAACGATCCGGGTTTCGAGCCCTTAGCTCATCAACAGTTTGAAGGATTTCTACAACCACGTCTCTCGACATGAATTGAAAAGTGAACCCACCGATACCCCCGCCAACGAAAAAAGGATTATTTACAGCATGTAATGAATTGAATTGAATTGCAAATGACAGGATCATGCCTCGTGAGAGGAGTTAACAATTGTTGTAGTTCGTCCGACTATATCAGAGGTCTAGTCCTCGTTTCTAGCTCGCGAGGTTATTTACTCCATTATAAGGGTGGTGTGTATTGGATTGGGCAACTCGATTGGGGTGAGAGGAGAGTTTTTTGTGGAAAGCGAAAAACGTTTTGGGAATTGTTTTTTGCAAGAAGGGAATTTGGAGGACGTAGTGAATTGTGTTGTAAGGAGGGTTGACTTTGATTCTAAGTGCTTTGGATTGGATGGAATGTGTTTTTTGGATGCCCCACAGTTATAGTCCAAACGTCCAGATTGGTATTAACCTTGTAGATTTTCAGTTGGTTTTTCATTGGAAGTTTAGATAGACCGAAACGTTGGTTTAGTGCCTGACGTGTGTTGGTTCAGCGTTATCTTAAGTCGAGGTTGGGGTCCAAAGGTAGCGGACGTAGTTTGTTTATGGGATGGGAGTATAATTGAGGAATATTGTATGAGGGGTTTTTGCTTCGGATGGTGAATGATATAAGCTTTTGTTTTTATTGAGCTTTATACTGCTCCATTCGGCTATTTTTCAGGGCATGTGCCTGGAGCTCCTGCGAAGCAATTTTAGGATCGGCATGAATAGCATAGCTCTGTGGCAAAGAAGGTTAAAGTTCAAGGAATATTCACGGTGTAGATGAGATCTAAGAACGCTGCTCTGAAGTATCCGCTCCCAGAGCACGGATAGGAGTAGGACTTAATAATCGTTCGAATTAGGTAGAGGATATTTGGAAGTACGCGCTTTAGTTTAAAAAAGAGGACTTTATGCCACACTCAGTCAAATTTCAAATCAGAGCGAAAATTCGTTCTTATGATTGAACATCTCTTCAGATTTCGAAAGTTCGCTATAGATTGTGATTCGATGTCGTGCATAGGTGCATACCTGTTGATGTATTATTTACATATTGTTTTCATGTTGGAATAGACGTTACGGATGTTACCGTACATTGTACTTTTCTTATAAAAAACAACAACAGAAAAACAGTGAAATATGTGTTCATAAGTTTATACATAATATTGACGATAGATACCAATTATCTGCAGTTCTCGTTACCAGAGGCGATGCTTGGTACATATCTCTCGCGGATAACGAAAGCCTACTGTACGTTTTTTCCAGCCGTTCGAAAATTTACAATCCGCTATCTAATAATAACGCAAGAAATAATAAATAACTTTTTTAGCAGTTGTATAAACTATGCAATTCGCGGAAAGAAGATCCTGTATGTTTTATTCAATTGACTGAGAACCTTTTCCCACTGCTGCCGCAGTGCGCTTAGAGTTTTTTCCTTTGAAAATTACATTTCCCAATTCGAATTGAAATTCAATCGAAACTACATCAAAGACAGAGAGGTTATGGAACGCATATTTGGTACAATTTAAATTTTCCTTATGTTCAAAAAAGAAAAACGACGAGTTTTATGGGGATATCCGATTTATTCTTAAAATACAGGAGGATTTAAATTTTAAAAAGTAATGTTAGGATATCTTGTTTTTTTTATCAACAAACCAATATAACTTGACAAACAAAACTTTGAAAAGAAACACATTTTATTGAATAAATACAATTAATACCTGTTTAAAGAATTTCATTGGTCTTTCTTTACAATAAAAAATAACTTTTGGAACACAATTTCTCCTTGTGCTTGCCCAGTATATTGGGTCAACATTGATTCGGCAAGAACAAGAATTTTTCTCCCCCAAGTCGCTTTTAATCTACCAGGTCATGGATAGATTGGGGATGATTTGAAACGGGCCTGCAAAAATTTGATGATTCGTTTAACCTCAGTGAAATCTTTTCGGGGTCGTATGACTTTTTACAACCATGCAACCTCATGGGATTATAATATTTTCTCGATTAGATAATAATTTACACATTAGAATTTTTCGATATAAATCGACCTGCTGAGTCAATTGGAAAAACAATTAGGCTCGTAAAACACGAAGTTTAAAAAAAAAAATTAAAAATCGAAAAAATTTGTATTGTCTTTGTCGATGTATTTCGACCTGCTGAGTCGATTGGAAATGGAATTAGACTCGTACAACACCTAGTTTTCGAGAAAACCCTGTAAAAAAAATCGAAAAAAAAATTTAACGTCTTTGTCGATGTATTTCGACCTGCTGAGTCGATGGGAAAAGGAATTAGGCTCGTAAAAAAAGGAGTTTTCGAGAAACCAAAAAAATCGAAAAAAAAATGTATTGTCTTTTTCGATGTAAATCGACTTGCTGAGAAGATTGGAAAAGCAATTAGGCTCGTAAAACACGTAGTTTTCGAGAAAAACCTTTAAAAAATCGAAAAAAATTAATGTCTTTTTCTATGTAAATCGACCTGCTGAGTCGATGGGAAAAGGAATTAGGCTCGTAAAAAAAGGAGTTTTCGAGAAACCAAAAAAATCGAAAAAAAATGTTTTGTCTTTTTCGATGTAAATCGACTTGCTGAGAAGATTGGAAAAGCAATTAGGCTCGTAAAACACGTAGTTTTCGAGAAAAACCTTTAAAAAAATCGAAAAAAATTAATGTCTTTTTCTATGTAAATCGACCTGCTGAGTCGATGGGAAAAGCAATTAGGCTCGTAAAACACGTAATTTTCGAGAAAAACCTTTAAAAAAATCTTTAAAAAAATTAATGTCTTTTTCTATGTAAATCGACCTGCTGAGTCGACTGGAAAACCAGTCAGGCTCGTAAAACACTTAGTTTTCGAGAAAAACAGAAAAAAAAATCGAAAGAAATTTATTATATAAATAAAAATATGATTCAACAATTTAAAAAGAAATGCAATCCGGTCGTGCCTATCCTCGCTGGGTGGTACTGGGCGTTGGTCTGACAGATGCTCGTTATTTCGACATCTTCAGTATCTCATCACCCTCACCACTGAGAAATCTCGCAATAGTAAATATGCGTGAAAAATACCTGTCCATTTTTGGTGATTTTCCTACGGTTCGTAGGTCAACCAGAATGTTCTGAACACACCTCGTTGTATAATCAAATAACTTCAGGCTTTCTAAACATCTTTTCGATCGGATAGCAATGTAATTTATTATTATCGAATTACTGTCGAGTGGGTACTGGATTTTTAGAATTTTCACCGCTGATTTGCCATTTGGTTTGTGTCTAGTATGGTTTGAGATTGTTTGGAAATTTCATTACCGACGTCTATCGAGTGGCTTGCGTAATTCAAGAATTCCTGAACGTCGGGCAAACTACTCGAAACGTTGTCATACTTTCCTTTAAGAAAGTTCTTCCTTGTGAGCTGTTTTAGTACTTATTACGGTCGAACTTTCCTCGGTCCTGTTCGGTTCAGATCTTCAGTGGAAATTGTTTTTGATCTATATTGGATAGATTCGTTATATCATTGCCTCATTTTTCTTATACCTTTCGTTCAATATCCAACAAATTTCATGGACAGAACAGAGCTGAGTATATGGCAGATACAGCGACCGTTCTAGCGGGTTTTGGAACAGAACCACCATTGAAGAAGGCGAAGGACCGAGGCGCGCTTGTCAGACAAAATAGCCAGGATAAGCTGATCAAAACGATCGGAAACGACCAAGGTACAGATCCATCATTCCGCAGACCCAAGAAGAAATCTCATAACCTTTTCACATAAAGACATAACCTAAGGTACCAGTTAGACTCAAAAAAGGAAATGCAGCAGAGACGTACTACTTCCTAAGAGAAGGATCGAGCCAATTGAACTGTTGGGCATTGTATATATGTAATCAAATATTAATTGGATTTCTTATCTTTGAACAATCCTTTTATTTTTATGTTCTTATTTGCTTTTTTTAATTGTTTCTGTTGTATTGTTATTCCTATGAATTGTGTTTAGTTGGTGTGTGTGTGTTGATGAAATCGTACATCATCATTTACATCCTCAGACGCTCAGCCGTAGGATTTGAACCCCACTGAGTACTTTTGGGACGAGCTCGGACCTACAGCCTTAGCTGTCCTGAAAATGATGTTAGTTGAAATTAGGGATTAAATTCCTCAAGAAGTGCTTAATTATGAGCATGCTGAGAAGTTTAGAGTGTGCAATAAGAGGAAGAGGAGGTTCATTCAATTCAGCGTATTAAAACCATGTACTAAAGTGAATTTTTTCTTTAATTTTTGTTTTTGTTTTTCGACAGATATTTTTATTTATCCACTAACTAAATCTTTCAGGTACTTTGAGTTGTTTAAAATACGCAATTTAGACGCTTTATCTAAATTCAAAATATCTATATCTTGGGCAAATAATATCTATGCGTATTTTCTCGTTACCATTTTTACATAGATTTTTGTAAACGGCATAAACTATTACAACTTTATATATTTTTCTAGCTTGAGGTATTACAATTTATGAAACCCAATAAAATTTTGAAAGATCCAACACTTTAATTGAATCCCTACGATTCTATAGTGTTTTTTCATAAATTTTATCATTTTAAATAGTTTTCATAAATTTTAGAAAATATATAATTTCATCAATATTGTACGTTCCTATATGTTCAGGTGCAAAAAATATGCAAAATTATAATTAGGAATGTGAGGTGGTTAAGATAATTGAAAATGCAAGTACGTACAAAAGTATCAAAATTTCAAAGTGAGCCACTTTTTTTAGGGGAGCAGTGTATCAATTTTTTTGCGTTAGTAGTGAGATGATTTATCAGCATCTAACAATACACAATTGGAGTTTCCAAAAATACTTAGCTTGAGTAAATAATGCGATGACAAATTTTCCAAATAGAAATTCGACATTTCTCGTCAGTTTGCTGAATATGGTATTGATATATTTTATAATAGATAATCGATTACACCACTGGCGTTCAGTACAGAAGTTTGGACCGTATCTATTTTGAGTAGAAAACATGTAACTTCCGCTTGAAAAACAACTGTAATTTGTCTAAGTCATATGAAATTTAGAAGACAAATGTAAGTGGGACATGGTACAAAGTTATGTAAAGTTGTATTGTATGGTACGCAGGCGTGGCTAGTTAACTTTTATTTTATCTCGAGTTATTTCAGGGAAAGAATAGTCCTTTGTAAGTCATGTGTCGGTTTACAGACGATAGATCTGTCATATTCAAAGATTATACGTAATATTCTAGTGTAGGAGAACTTGAAATTAAAAAATATCTTCGTATAATACGCATTATTTTTGATATTGTAGATTACTAAGCCTGGATATTCGCTGGGTCGAGTTGTGTATCTAAAGCCCCTCCAGCGGAAAGGGATTTCGAAAGGGAAGTGGTCGAGTCTTTCATTTATTCAAAGCTCTTTGAATGCTGTTTTCTCTGCCCTTTTCAATTCCGGGTGAAAAATGGTCGAATAAAGTATAAATACGTGTGGCCTATCGCGCGCGAAACCGGAGATTCCCAGGCGCTCATCTTTCGGGCGATAACGTTGGAAATATCTGCCGTATTGAATTTATAAAGGAACGAGTCGAAGAAAACTCCTGTTCCATTCTGGATTCTCGATAGGAAATGTTTTTGCCTTCTTGTCCACGTGCCAGAAACACTTATTTTTGTGTCTCTCTCGACACCCGGAACGTCCCCGCTGTCCGACGCACGCGTCTTCCCTATTTTATATTCAGATATTGTTGATTGTTCGACTGGGAAATTTAACCGTCTGAATACTTAAGGAGGACAGTAAACGCAGTCCCCTTAGGGATGGAATAATACATAAGAAATTCTGGGTCAATTACATTCCGAATAATGTTACGCTTCTGGACTACTATCACCATAACAAGGTGGCTTGTGAAAAAAAATGTAAATGTTGAATAATATAAATCTAACGGATCAGCATCGTTTAACTTAACGACCGTTCTGTCACTTTAATCCTTGTCTAGAAAATTGTAAATTTTTATCTAAAACAGAATGAACGTGAAGACAAATCGAATGAGGGCAATTCAGCTGGACTCAATAATAATTAAGCATGTGCCATTCTTTCAATTCTTTTTGTTTAACGTAATTTAATTTATTTATTGCTAACTGCACAAAAATATACATTCAACCAGTATTATAATTATATTCAAATCTGACAGATCTGTCAGACCTGGAGGCATAGGGGAGAGAAACCAGACAGTGCTGGACCTCTCTTTTGTTGAAGTGGGTGGGTTAAGAAAGAAGATAATTTGGCCATCTTTTAGACATGGCGGTTTTATAAGGACCGAGGACAGAGATAGTGGATTAGGGTGGAAGGATAGTTTAGAGTGAAAACTGCGGAAGCGCGTTCGAATCAGATCCTTCAAGAAAGGGGTTTTAAGGTCTTTATGGATCATTTGATTGATGGCGTAGGAAGCATTGGGGAACGACGGAAAATTTTAGATTGAAAGGATTGCATTCGCTGGATGTTGGAGGATTTGGCCGAAGCCCACAAGTTCCACTCCGATCCAATAGGCCTGATGAGTGTTTTGTAAACGTTAGGTCGTTATGTAGTCTTAGAACTATTGGTCCCAGTAGATGTCTGAGTAGTCCATTGCTTTTGCTATATTCTTGTGGTATGGTGGTAATACCTTGTACATGGCGAGCAGTTTGATGTTCTAGCGCAAACTTAACCTGTTGGCTTTTTGCTCGTATAACTTGATCCGCCATGTGGTATACCGTCGGTAATGAGGTTCAGATATTGTTAGATTGCTCCTGTCGCTAGGATAGGATTGGAGTGTGTTTGATAGACTGCGGTGTCTGTGTTTGGATGTGTGCGTATGACAACAGTATAGATGGTGTAAAGAATTGGGCCTACGACACTTCCTTGCTTTGACTGTCGTGATGGGTGAAAAATCGGCGCCGATTTTCACTGTGATCCCTAACCAAATTCTGAGATTTTCCTGAGGCATGACTGCTAGTGAGTCCCATCCCATTATCAGATGTAAAGATTCCATTTATACCCAATATATGAAGTTCATTTCTAAAAAGCGAACGGCAGCTTTTAACTTTAACTTTAAACCCCTATCAACGTTTGTGGTTGACAATCTCGGTAACTTCCTGCAATTATTTATCAAGCCTTATTTCGTGTCCTTGTGCTTTTATACAAAGATATGCGCATAAAACGGAAAAAGATGAAAAGAAATAAAACAAAAGTATCCTTGAGTCAGGCCGTGGCATACTGCAAGTCTCGTTACTTTGTCAGACAGGCGGAACATCATTAACTCTTCCTTTGTTTTTATTTTATTTCGATTGACCCGATTGTCACGACCAGGGTTGTCCTTCGGGGCCGAAGGATGACGAAGTAGATTAAAAATTAATTAACAGACAAAGACCTAAAATAAATGCGTATCATTAAAGCGTGCAGAAAATTACGAGAAACCAACGCTTGTTTTGATGGTTTCTCTCCAAAACAGGAAACAATATTTGATAATAATTTTACATTCCTATTCCTCTATTTTGTTAAGTTAAAAAATGTTGGTTACAATAACACTAGCGACACTTAATGGATAGTATTTAGTATTAACGAAAAGGTAAATGTCAATAATAGCAACCTTGGGTCTGATATTGTTATTTTTGATCTTGTTTCGCTGATAAACAGAAAACCGAGAACGCCTTAGCCTTTGTCCTTGTATGGTTTATGGCTTTTAAATCTTTTTAAAACGCAAATACTGAGAAAAAATTTCAAATAAACCTGCCAACCAATGTATTTTCTTTCCTTAAACTAAAGCTAACTTTGATCTTGACGTATGGTATAGCGAGAATACACGGACCAACCTGGGATTCTTCAAGACTCGGATTGATATTATCCAATAATGGCGTTATAAACGTATAAATAACATTTTAAAACTAAGACACAACAAACCGTGACAATTTTTTTCAATAATTTGACATGCATTCCAACTACCTTCAAGTAGGTAACAAGCAACAGTGAGCGAGGTAGTATATACAAAATTAAAACCTAGAGTGGAGAAAACACCCATTGGTATTAATCCAATATTGTCTGTTTAATTGATAATTGTTTCATTATCACTTTCACTATCATCACCATTACTTCCTAGAAGATCTCGCAGCCATTCTCTTCATTCAGCGGGGAGGTTTTGAGGGGATTCGTCGGGATGCGAGGTTTCTGAGGTAACCTGAGGTTACCGTAGTTGAGGGTTTTTATGAAATTTACTGTAACTGTAACGGATTTCATCTTGAACGAAAGGGATATTTAAGTCTGTATGTGTAGTTAGGTTGGATACATAAAATAGAGCACCTAGTATTTTTCGTAGTGTTAAGGACTGGGCAGTTTGAATACGGTGGATGTTGGAATGTTTGGCTAAACCCCACACTTCCAGTCCGAAAGACCATACCGGCTATGATGTAAAGCAGCCATTTTATTTTTGAGAGGTAAATTAGAACGATTGTCAAGAACTCGTGCAAAAGCTCTATATCGTGTCATAACCTCTTGACGTTTCAGTCGTGTGTGAGGATTCCACGTCAGGCGTTTATCAATGTACAGTCCGAGGTACCTTGTCCGCACTTGGGAGGGGAACATTATTTAAGAAAACAGGGAAATCATTTTACGGAGAGTGAAGGTAATGTGGGTGGATTTGTCTGAATTAAATTTTATCCTTTTCTTTTTACACCAAGAATCTAGTAGTATGAGGTTGGAGTTGTCGAGTGGAAATGACAAGGTCGGAGTAGCTCGAGAGAATTGCATGTCTGCAAATGTGAATGTGATGGTTTCGGGATGTGATGGCATGTCAGCTGTGAATACCTGGTATAGTATAGGGGCCAGAACGCCCTGAGGAACACCAGCATGGACAGGGAAATATGCAGAGAGGGAATGGCATTCGATGATTGGAAAAATCGGTCAGTGAGGTAACTGCGCAGTATGAAATAGTAGATGGATTGAAGGATGCCCTTGAGCATGAATAGCAGGCCCGGGTACCAAACTCGATCAAATGCTTGGCTTAGGTCAAGAAAGTCCCAACAACAGTACTGTATGCGAAAAAGTTGAACGAACGTTGAGTAGAATATTCTTTGTGGGAGGCAGGTCAGAAATTACAAGGTCGTTGGTAGAAATCGAACCTACGAGTGCGGAGGCCTACGAGCCGAGAGTCTAAATGGCAAAGACAAAGTGAAGCATACCAGAAATTCATGATATAAGGCGTTATATGAACTTACTGCTAGTAATAAAACACGTTAAGCAAGGAAAATTAAATGAAATATTAATTTCGTAACGTGTTGGAGATTAGTTATAGCTTTTGAACATCAATTAAGTGAAATTCATGAACTTAAATCCCTATTGCGCCAGTTTTATGATAGCTTTCTCTTATGCTGTAATTATGATTTAAACCATTAGCGAGTTGGGTAATACATAAGTTCGCAATCCTTGGTGAGTTCCTCTTCGGCCTTTTCGACAATATTTTGATGATTAGGGCACAACTGGTCAGATTTCTGCCAAATACCATTATTGCCTAATGATCAGTTAGAGAGTAATGAAAAGAAATATGCCTTTTGTGGGGGAGTCGCAAAGCATATTTTAAGCCCCGGGGGTTGATTCTGAAAATATTTTTGAACATAAAGAGTCCTTGGTTATATATATATATATATTACACAGGGCGGGCGACCAGGACCCGAGGGGTAAAAGCCTGAGTAGGCCCGTACCCCATCCCTAGAAGGTCCGGGACCTGGTCGGCTCACGAGTCCTGTATAAACCTATTGGACCTATTCACAAACCCCAGGATTGTGGACCATTTTATCCTGGGGAGTGTTTTGGTTATGTCCTCTCCTTCGAAAGTATTAAATCTTTCCCTAGCATACCTATCGCATTCTGCGAGGTAGTGTCGGGCCGTTTCTTCTTTTGTTTCGCAGAAGCGGCAGAAGGGGTCTGGTAGAGTACCCATTATGAAGAGGTGAGTCCTTGGTTAAATAATCTGTCAAAAAAATCATGTGCTCAAGTAAAATGTAAAAAGTCCTAAAAATAATAAAAATTGAAAAATAGTACGACAATAACGAAGAAAAGATAAAATGTCTCTACCACTGACAGACGTACAAAATATAAGCAGTTGTGAAATTATGCTTAATTTTGTTAAATCTAAAAGCAATCCAAAGTTTATATGCCAACATGGAAGCTCCAGAATGGTATAAAGATGGTTTGAATTCTAGTTTTTCTGCCTAGAATGGGGTCAAGCAAGGATGTATACCGAGACCTCTAATTAGTGGTTGTAACAATACAACCAGCTCTCTTTGCATATACAGAATATATTTTGGGAATCGCTCGTCCCGAAATATATTCTATGAGAAGAGCTTGTCATTTTTCCAAGTTTTTAACAAACTTGATTTCTGATAACATGAACAATTTTAAGGAAAAAAATGGATAAATCTACAATTGAGTCCCCTAATATTTGTCATATTTAGGGTTATGTTTAATAGCTTTGATGAATGTTTTACAGTACGCCCATGACACTAGAGTTTTACAGCTCTTGATAAGAAGTCGAATGAATTTACCGGAAGTGGAATCTTCCCGTCAATTTAGAAAAGATAAAAAACCATGGTTTTTAGGAAAGGCGGAAGAAGGAAGTGTTCAATTCATAGCTGTATAGGGATAAGCAAATAATAGGTGGTAGCAAAACGCCTAGGTTTAAGTTCTACACTAAACTTCAGACCTCATCTTGATTAAAAATTGCTACCAGGAAAACGGTCTGGAAGGATTTCACCATGAATAGGCACATCAGTTTAGTATAAAATATTTGATGCCGTAACTTTCACAGTGATGTGACGAACCCCACAGCTCGACTTCGTAAGTCCAAATCGTTCCAATTAAAGTCTTGTATATTGCTAATTGTGTGCAATCATTGTGGATTTGGGCCCATAAGGTGTCTGAGTCCACCTTACTGTGTATGTGTACTAGTGGGCAGATACTTTCTCTGTGTGCTTTGTTGGTTTATTTAGCTGGATGCGCCACCGAGTTAGGATCAGGATGAGAGAAGAGAAGCTGAATCTTACAAACCCCTGTTGACAAGCATAATCTATAAAAGTTCTTTATGCAATTTAAACAAAGTGGAAAACAAACGCTACTTTCCAGCGGAGCGCCCCTTACCGAAGCATCAAAAAAATATTGTAAACATAAAAAAAATTATCTTTCACTTGATGATATTTCATTACATAATGGTAGTAACTGGAATGATTTATTGTAAAGAAACATTAGATTTTTTTTAAATATTTCTAATTGTTCACTTTGCTTATTTTTATATTCCGTTTAGTTTATCTTTTACTATTTCCTTAATTATTAATATTTAGGTTTTTGAAGACTGGAAGACCATCCATGCCTTAGATGTTAATAAATATTTATAAAAAAGCACGATTTTATATTTTATAGTGTGTAATTTTTGTTAATGTAAATAGTTTTAATTATGGTTGTACATAAATGAAAATAAACATCATTCATAATTTTATTAAATCGATCATTTCCTTTCCGCGTATTTTCGCTGTAGGCCATAGTCAGTCGCGTTTATGCCAGGTCATCCCAACGGGAGTTTGACTCCAGAGATACAGCGAAAATGGGATCATGGATGATCACTTTTCACCCAAATTTCAACCTTATAAATATATACTGTACAATAATTGTAATTAGCTTTTTTTTATAAATAATAAATTGCCGTTTTTTTTATGTTGCAGTCCATTCTGTAACTGTTTCTACAAGATGAAATTATCCATGTCAAATTGGAAATTGAAGATAGTTGGCCAATATTTATTTTGTAACGAAAGAATTCGTGTGTTCGGTACAAATTGAATTTTGTGGAAATTATTGGCGATAGAAAAAAAAAATATTCCGTCCATTTTATTTTTTGTTTATTATTTATGCTAACGCTTTTTTATATTACGAGTTACTTTACTCCCTAAGCACACGTTCTCCATACTTTATCTTTTCCCGATTCCATCCAGTAAAGCTGTGACCGATTTTAATGGTAATCTGTTGTACCTAGTTTTCATCGAGTCCTGAATGTACAACGCATTTTTTTGAACGATTCAGCACTACCTTTCGAACATATTCACATTCCTCTTTGAATCAGATTTGTTGTTAGCTTCGATACAGACTCTACTCCGATCATTTGACATTTTTGACCCTAAAAGATGTGATATTATCTGCAATCCTATTTGATATCCAACATGTTGCTTGGTTAAGTTTACTAAATAGCGATAATGTTGATAGTTCTTTTAATTTTTATTCAAAAAATTCTAAGTATCATAAATTTACAGACTCGTAGAGTTAAAGTATATACCAAAGCCATTACAGTTCGTGGTCCGATTGACCAATTAACATTTTTCGATTAATTAATATGCAATTGAAAAATGGCAAAAAGGAGGGAATATTCGAGAGGTGAGGTTGAGATGGGAAGTTAGTGCCCGAGCGGATCGAAGTCACGATAACTCAAGTGGTACCGCAGCGGCGTATTTAGCCGAAGGTCGTGGGTTCGAATCCCGCTCGTGACACTGACTTTTTTATCTCGACCAATACCTTTCATAAATATATATCAAAGCTAGATTTCCAATCTGATGTTCTAAAGCTGTTTCCATCTCCATCTAATTATTGTATTATTTCACTTCTAAGATCTGAAAGTAAGAAACTAGGGAGGCTGTGCTGAAGAGAATATAGGGAATATTCAACAAAATATACCCTCATAATATCAAATATTTTTGCAACGATATAAAGTCACTAAAGAAAAGTAATGCTCTATCTAATAAATTGCATGCAGACATTGTACAATGTGATGATATAATGGAAATTTCTAACATGTTTTGCAAATATTTTTGTGATGTTTGTGCGACAAATCGAACTAATTCAGTTAAAAAGCAGGTCAACTTTAACTCTAGCAAATTCCTAAATATATCTTCAATAGACGTTACTCCTTATGCAATTCTACTAAAAAAGGAAAAAACCAACGTAAGGTCTGATAAAGGTCCTGGACCTGACATGATTCTACCATTTATCCTTAATTATTGTGCTCCCACATTGCACCATCTATTTAATTCAATTAATTAATCTTTTGTGAGGTATTGGTAGAAATGAAAAAGTTAGTGTCACGAGCGGGATTCGAAACCGAAAGTCGCACAGTTGTGTGAGGAGAATTACCTCCTACGCATAACGTTCTTTGTCGACTGGACCTGTATTTTGGGGGGACCACTATCCTTGGAAAAATTTAAAAACTTGTCTTAATTTCAACTTAACCAACTTCATGTACTTCGAGACATCGTAGTCGATGTCGTCGGGGTGTTTTTTGACGTCATTCTGTAATGTTAATACGAGAAATAGGAAGCTGCTCTGATGATGGTCTTATAAAGGTCGAAATCTTGGCAAGTGATCAAAGAGTCTACTTCTTTCTCTAACTGATCAGAAACCAGATCCCAAACAAATTAATCGTCGTGGTCGATTTCTTCTTCATCAACAGTGTTCATTTATGTAAATCCAGCGACGAAGCCAGCATTAGACATTATCGCCTTATCTATTTAACCTACAATCAGTAAGCTTTTTGAATCTCTTGTTTTAGATGTTCTTTCTCCATCTATCCGACCTCTAATTTCTGAGGAACCACATGACTTCCTCAAAGGCAGATCCACTGTTACCAATCTCCTTACCTTCCAACAGTAATACCATTACTGCCTTTGACTTGGTTGATCACAGTCTACTAATTCTAAAACTCACTAGAATTTAGCTTTGGTAATACTATGCTCCACAGATTTCACAGTTTTCTGAAAAAGTATCTTCAAAGGGTTCGAATAAAGTCTATCTATTCTGGCCTACCTCAGGGATCACACTTGGGACCAGTTCTGTTTTTTCTCTTTATCAATGACCTTCTTTCTATTTTTCATTATGCAAAATCATTAAAATTTGCAGACAATCTAAAATTATTTCACTCCATCTCAATATAGAAGATTGTCTTACTCTTAAGCATTCTCTAGGACTTATACAGGGTGAATTGCTACTCGTGCTACAAACTTCTCCAGTAGATTCTTCACCCTAAAATGAACAAAAAAGTTCATATTGTCCATGGTCCGATTCTCAACCATTTCAGAGTAATTTCGCTTTTTATCGATTTTGAAAGATATCACGTCCTGGCGTCGGAAAATCGTGATATCTTTTAATCTAAACATTTCTCTGAAAATCTAATAGCACCGTTGAAATTCCCGTTAATTTTTCAATAAGAAGATGACGGTGGCAAAATGTTTGGGCTAATTTTTTGTGTTTTATTTCAGCCAGAACTACAAAAAGAGTGGAAAATTGTGTAAATCGGAAAGTGTATAAAGTAATCCAGAGTTTCTAATTTTAGTCTCAGAAGGCAGCAAATTTGAGGAAAACTACCTGATTTAATAACGCTTCCAACGCACTCGTCATTTTCTTATTTAGTGGTTGTGAGACCAAGATGTTGATGACAAAAAGAGAAAAAATGGTGGTTCAAGGATTGCTAATGTTTGAGAGTGACTTGCTACTCGTGCTACAAACTTCACCAGTAGATTCTTGACCCTAAAATGAACAAAAAAGTTCATATTGACCATGGTCCGATTCTCAACCATTTCAGAGTAATTTCGCTTTTTATCGATTTTGAAAGATATCACGTCCTGGCGTCGGAAAATCGTGATATCTTTTAATCTAAACATTTCTCTTAAAATCTATAAGCACCGTTGAAATCCCCGTTAATTTTTCAATAAGAAGATGAAGGTGGCAAAACGTTTGGGTCTTTCTTCCTTGACCTTCTAGCTGTTTGTAAACTTCTTAAGCATTACATACTAAATGGGCATTAAATTAAATTAAAAAATTTCAATGGAATTATGATTTTGATTCTCTCTAAAAATTAACGGGGATTTCAACGGTGCTTATAGATTTTAAGAGAAATGTTTAGATTAAAAGATATCACGATTTTCCGACGCCAGGACGTGATATCTTTCAAAATCGATAAAAAGCGAAATTACTCTGAAATGGTTGAGAATCGGACCATGGACAATATGAACTTTTTTGTTCATTTTAGGGTGAAGAATCTACTGGAGAAGTTTGTAGCACGAGTAGCAATTCACCCTGTATTGGTACTTGAAATTAACTCGAACTTGGACAAATGCTCTATTATCACTTATTTCCGTAAAGTTACAAATGTTTATTTTCAACATAAGATTAATGTAACTCGTTTAACAAGAAATTAAAGGTTTAGGTATCTGGCATGATACTAAATAAACATTCAACCATCACATAAAACATATTTGCAAAAGGGCACGTAAACTACTTCGATTCCTTTTCCTCTCATGACTTCACAAAAACCACTCTTCTAATCTGTATAAAGACACTTCTATAGTCGGACCAGTTTCAGATTATGCTAGTTCTGTTTGGTCTCCTCACACCAACATCAACAACTAAATTTTAGAAAAATTACAAGCGAAATTCCAAGCAAGAATAAATACATCTGATATAATATTTGACCACGGCCTTCTTAATAATAATATTGGCTCCCTAGAATTGCTACCTACCTTTAATTTTCACGTCTCATCTACACTCGTAGTGAACAGTATGCTTACCAACTATACTTCTGGCATTGCCATATGACAGGTTGATGGTTAATATGTTATCCAACAGTATAAATATTGGTTATAATATATATATGTGTGCCAATGTGAAGAGGAATTTGAGAGGAACTTGTACAACAACGGGCAATTAGTACATCTGGTGTGTGTGTGTGTGTGTGTGTGTGTGTGTGTGTGTGTGTGTGTGTGTGTGTGTGTGTGTGTGTGTGCATGTAACTCAAAACTATCCGAAACATGAAATATCCTTTGAGATTAATTTGGAACAAAAACCTACGTTTATTTGTTTTACAGATACCGTTGCTTAAAGTTTGTCTCGTGAAAAGTCGGAAAACAAGTGTTACGAATAGGCAATAAATTTCCAAACTGACGTACAAAAGCATCCCTGTAAAATACAATGATGGTGTTCGATGTAATTGAATTTCCACGGGTCCTGCCTATTTCCAACCCGGAAGCGACACCAAAGCTGGCCCACCGATAAATTCGATCCCGTACCGTGAAGCGCAGCATGGTGAAGTCGCTTTGTGCGACTTTCGTTTTGGAATAGGTCATTGTCAATGGGGGCGATGGCGAAATAGAAAATCGAAAGTAAAAGTCTATTTAAGCTGGGCACAATAGGTTTTGTCCTCCGTTCAGACTTTCGGACGTCGGGACGAAAGGATGGTGAGAAAGTAAAACTTCCTGGCTATTTATGAAAAGGCGAGCATTAATTACACGCAGTATTATGTCAAAAAAGGTTATCCGAACGCCTACCGGAAAATTATCACCTTTTTTCCCGAAAACAGCATCGTTTCGGGATCCGGTTGTGATAATCACCAGTTTCATTTTGATGAGTTTGTTTTAGGCACTTTAATTATTTTTTTCAAACAAAACAATTCTTTATCCTTGACCTATTAACAGCTATTTCTATTACATTTGCAATTCGCAAATTACCCGTATTCCGTTCTTCTTGGGGCTTGCGGAATGTTGAGCAAATAGTTTGGTCGTTTCCAATAAGGCGTCTGTGTCAACTGATGATGGCGAGAAGCTACGTATAGCAGACCAAAAAAGCAAGGATAACAGGCTAAAATGATCGGAAAAAAAACCATCTCGCTTATTCTCCCGATGTCTGGACACTGAGCCAGAAATGGTTATGATACTGGCAATATCAACATCTGAAAGATATGCCAAAACGCTTCTGACAACGATATGACGAAATTGTGTGATCAGACTGTATTTAGTGAACGTCAGGCAAACCAAATTAAGATACAAACATTACTTTTAAATATTCAACTTCTATTTTACATCTCTTTTGGAGAACTATATGACCTCTGATCATTACTGTTGAACTGCATATGGACACCATCTCCTTTAGTCAACACTAGTATTGCACAGTGATCAGCCTGAGATTAATTAACATCACGTTTTGTGTCAAGATGAACATTCGATTCGAAAATGAGGATAGTTCATTATAGTTAGTTACTCATAAAGGCATTTTGTACGCTTATACCATAAACCTAAGCTTACTCATGAATGCAACTTATTTTAGGATGAAACTTATTATTTTTCTATAATTGTGAAATAAAACAATCGCAATAAAATAATAAATAATATAGCACATAGATGCCAGGAACCTTCACAGGTTGAAATTGTTGATGTTTTTTGTGCCACCCCCACAAGTATGTGACTACATAACAATAGTGAGGATGTGCGGATCATTGATCATTGTCATAACAGTCCAACACAAGTTCTTCCAGAAATTATTGTAAAACCACCGAAAAATGCTTATATCAAAAGAAAGGTATACGAATTTAGGTCTTAGATTATTTTTATTACCATTGTCAGGGGAGTTCGGGCGATTTATTTGAAATGTATGCTGAAGTTATACAATGAAGAAACTTCGAGAAATCCCATAAGTAGCGCAGAGTACTGCAATTTGACAACTGTCCCTCAGTTTTCTGATATGAAACCCTAATAAAGATCGTCGTTAATTTTTACTCCTTTTTTTGAAAAAATAATTATACAAACTGGAGCTTTTCCTGCCCACCTGAACATGCAGTTTCCTGTCTCACCCGCCACCCATCTCGGTGACGGATTTTCCGATATTGGCCTTCTAAATTGGAATTTTCGGCTAAGGGCGGTATCCTTTAAATTAGCTTACTCGTTTGATGTTTAATCAGTACCCTGTGGCCCTATTCGCTAACGGCGAATAAATTTTATATGGAAGAAAGGGGAGAAAATCTATTCAAAAATGGGTCAAAAATATGTTGTAGCTTGGTCTTTAACGATCAGTTTGGCCTGCCTACCCTTCCCTGATTTGGTATATCAGGTGCCAGGTTATCAACAAAAACGTCCAACTTACCCACCTGCACATCTCAATAGGAAAAACAGCCACAAAAAATATATTTTTGGCACTTTTCAACATGGTTTCTCGTCTGGTCTATCACACCTTTCTACTTCCTCACCCGAAAAGCGTGTAATGCAATGCTAAATTGAAATATCAAATATTTTCTCTATACCACGAAAAAGCAAAGATTCATTTAAAAAATAAATAGAATCTAACCTTACCCTGACCTGACCTAACCCAACCAAACATAACCCTATCTACCCTCATCCAATCTAACCCAATCTCACCTAATTTATGATCATATCCACTCAAAACGATGATATTTTAAACAAAACCTACAACGTATTCATGTTTTTCAATTTAAATACGGGAAAGCAAATAATAAATGAAAATAACAACAGGATATTTTCTCTAACTTACGGAAAAACGTTGAATCTTGAATATATAACCAGACCTAACTTATCCTGACCTATCATAATCCAACCTAACTAATGTCCTCTTCAGTAATGGTGTTTTGTCCCCGCACAATAATGAGTCCTAAAACATATTTATATTTTGCAATTTAAATAAGTGAAAGCAGAAAATAACGTGCGAATATTTTCTCTATCCCACGAAAAAACATTGATACATAAAAAAAACATAGACCCTAACCTTATTCTGACCTAATCTACCCCTATCTAACCCAACCTAGCCAATCTTATGACCATCTCTGTAACGCTATTTTGTCCACTCAGAATGTTAATTTTTTTAAAAGAAAACCTACAACATATCCATGTTTTTTATTTAAATAATGGAAATCAAAAAATAACAATAGGATATTTTCTCTCAGAAAAATACTTTGAATCTTGGATACATAACCATGGCTGACTTAACGTAACCCAATTTTACAAGTGATCATTCTCTTTTATCCCAACACAATGATGGCGAGATTGTTTTTAATCAAGTCCTAAAACATATTTGTTTTCCACTTTAAATAAGTGAAAGCAAAAAATAAGAATAGGATATTTTCTCTAATTTACGGAAAACCTTTGAATCTTGGATATCCTACTTGACCTACCCTGACCTAACCTAACCCTATCTGACCTATCCCATGTCGTCCTCGGTAACGTTATTTTGTCTCCAAAATGATTGATTTTTTTAAATCGAGATCTAACACATATCTATATTAAAATCGCTTTTATCTATCCCCCGTTGATTCTATATTATGTCCATGACCAATTGACTGAATGGTCTAAAACAGGATAATACCTTTTTCCATAAAAAATAAATTGTGAATATTAACAACTTACGGGTTGTGGCACCGTTTAACTGTAAATATGATTCTTACCTGCAACAAAAAAAAACATTATTAGTACATGGCTAGGTATGGTTGTAAGGATGTATTGTCAAATATTATTTGTTATATATTACTAACATATTTCTTATTAATCTTTTTATATAAGTTCACTAATTTCGTGGTCCGCTTGACCAATTAATATATTACAATTAATTATGGTTTTTAGTTGAGATACAAAAGTCAATGGCACGAGCGGGATTCGAACCCACGATCTTCGGCTAGATACGCCGCTGCTCTACCACTTGACCTATCGTGACCTCGATGATCCACTCGGACACCAACTTCCCATCTCAACCCCACCTTTTGAATTTTGAAAAATGGCAAAAAGGAGGGGAAATTCGTATCTAGACGTGATCGTGGGTTCGAATCCCGCTTTTGCCATTGACTTTTTTATCTTTTATCACGAGCGAGATTCGAAATGACGATAGCTCAAGTGGTAGAGCAGCGGCGTATTTAGCTGAAGATCGTTGGTTCGAATCTCGCTCGTGGCACTAGCTTTATCATTTCAACCAAAACCTTACATAAAAAGATGAATTAATAGAAAGAAGTAATTTAGTCAATAAACCACTAAATATAATGGATATTTCTTATTATAAAATAAATATAAATTATCTTGTTATTAATATCCAATTAAATTTTTAATATGCGTGAGTAACTGCGAGAACGAGTTTGCTTACCATGTGAGGGCTTAAAAAAATCATTTAGAACCTGAACAAATATGTTTTCTTATATAAATTGCGGTAACCAGGTTATTTAAAATGATAATTACATTTTTTCCCTTCCTCACGAAATACTAAATATTACAAATTGCAGTTTGTTATTTTTCTTACACAATAGGTTTATTGTTAGATCGAAATTGTAAAAAATGTGCCTCGCAGTGAAAAAAAAACAACTGCTTGAAAGAATATTGAAGCCATGGCACGAGAAGGTTTAACAGAAACGTAAGTTTCACGGTTAGCTATTTATGAGGAGATGAGGCCAATTTATCCATCCACCTCCTCGGTGTCCTTCGACACGCGACCTCTGACAAGATCTGCCGGACCAATCTATCAATTTACAGGAAACGATAATTCCGCTGACCATCCTGTTAAAAATGAACGTAATTTGATTTGGTCGGTAACCACTACAAATAAGAAATTACAGCTTCAATCACAACAATCGTCATGGAAAATGGTGAACGTTTCGGATTTCATAATTTACACATTTTGAAAATCTCAGCGAAGAATAATCATTGTGCAAAAGAATAACAGTTTACACAGAAAAAAAATCTTATCCTGAAAAACTGAACTTTTTAAGCTTTTTTTTAAACAAGAAGGTACAATAGTTAATATATCTCTATCTACTTTGGATACTTCTGGTGTGTTCTTCTTTATGAGCGTGTGCAAATAACTGTTTAAGTTCTTCCGAGAACTCCACTTTATTAAACTTAATGTACATTGAACCGTTAGAAGGTCATATCGAGGTTCCTTGATTTGAAAGAAAAGAGAGAGAGGGGGGAGAGAGAACAAAAGAGAGAGAGAGAGCGCGGGAGAATATAGACCAAAAGTAGGAGAGTTGAAGAAGGGAAGCATCAAAAAAGAAAAGAATGTAAAACAATAAAAGTTAATGATGTTGAGAAAAGAGGAAAGTGATTGAGCGAATATGTGAGACATAGAGAAAAGAGTGGCAGAGGGAAAGTGAAATAAAGAAAGTGAGAGAGAGTGAGAAAGAAAGTAAGAGAGCAAGAAGAGGGGGAGTGAGGAAGGAAGAAATGGAAGAAGAAAGAAAAAAAGAGAGAAGCAGATAGAGAAGGAGGTAGAGAGAGAGAGTTACAACAAAAGAGAGGGGAGATATCGCGGGAGAATATAGACCAAAAATAGGAGAGATGAAGAAGAAACAGAAGAAGACAAACGCCAAAAAAATATAAAACTAATAAAAGGTATTGATGTTGAAACAAGAGGAAAGTGATTGAGCGAATGTGTGTGAGAGAAAGAAAAGAGTGGCAGAGGGAAAGTGAGTGAGTGAGTGAGTGAGTGAGTGAGTGAGTGAGTGAGAGAGAGAGAGAGAGAGAGAGAGAGAGAGAGAGTGTGAGAAAGGAAGTAAGAGAGCAAGAAGAGGAGGAGTGAGGAAGTAAGAAATAAATAAAAAGAGAAATGGAGAGAGATAGAGAGAAGAGAAAGAGAAAGAGAAAGAGAGAGAGAGAGAAAGAGAGGTAAAAATACAGTAAAACAGAAGAAGAAAGAAGACAGAAAAGAAGAGAATGTACAAGTCGCTATAATGAGAATCAGAAATATAAAATATATAAAAGATATCGAATATATAAAAGATATATAAAAGCTTTAAAGAATATTATTACAAAACTTGAAGCAATTATTATAATGAATGAAATTCTAAACTATACTTATTTTCCTAGGTGCTTTTCAAGTGGGAAAAATAGAAAATAATCCCATTTAAAACTAATAAAACTTTTAAAATCAATTCCCATAACAAATGTGACAGGTTTTTCAGGGGAACAAAAGAATGAACGAAATAAGGAAAGTACGGAGTTAATTTTAAACATTTCAAAATTTAGTTCAATGCTATTATTGAACCGTTATCCTTCCCGCGGTTCCATAAACATTTTGCGTCAATATACAGTATTCCTCGCCCCGTACTTTAATTACAGTCGGGGCCGATGGTTTTAATTGTTTGAGTGCTGATAAAATTGTGTACACGACAACGTTCAGACAAAGGACGAAAATGGCAAAACAAACAATTTGTCAGATTTGAAAAAGCAATAAAGCAATTGTAACGATACAACTGCGCTTCTTTTATTATTCTTATTTAGAAAAAACTCGTTACAATTATTATCACTGGCATAACAAATATGCGATCTGTTGTTAAATTAGTGATAAGTTAACTCGAATTTCTTGCCATTACAATGGAAATAAACTTATAAAAAAATTTCTCGATTATTAATTTAGTTAAAAAAAAAACTGTTATATAGCTGTTAAATTATGTTAAATAGCTATCAATTGATAACAACTGGGCACTTTTGAGATGAACACAACGCCGATGTTTCATAGTTAGTCAGACTCCAATCTGGGGTCCGCCTAATCTCGCTGATTGTACGTGGTCAGATAAAGCTTCTTTTAAAACGATCGCAAACTTCGTTTCTATGAAACATTTTAAAGAGGTCGAGTATACTGTTACTGGATAGATTTTCCAAAAACTCTTTTTCCGTGCGTGTTCCTTTCACTTTGATTTGTCAATATATGTGATATTCACGCAACTGAGTTAAAATGTTATCGACTTAAAGTACTAATAAGATTACGAATATACGTGAAGTATTTTTCGAGATTTTCTAACTTGTTCGGAAACGTTATTCACAGGTTTGAAATAAGTTTTGAAGGTTCTTGTCTATGATTGGTAACGATTAATAGATTTTTATTTAAATGCTAAAGATAAATAAAAAGGGCGAGTTGCTAGATTATCCGATTTAAAGTTACAAGTTGGTTGTATCCTGTTTCGACTAACTTTTGATCCTTACTTTTTCTATCTTGTTTCTTTTCTTAACTTTCTGACCATACTGTGAGCACATCTATTAAAAGTAATATGTGAGTATATAATCAAATTCTTATATTTGACCCAGCTATATTTAACTTCAAAAAGTTTACCACACAATAACTACAAATTTCCCAAATGATCGCCATGGTTAGATTTCAATAATGAGCCCTTGGATTGATTAAACGATTATTAGTTTTAACGATGGCGATCCCCTGTTATTAATTTATTTGCGTTCGATTTTTCTAATATCCGATTGACTACAAATCGTCATAATTAATTTCAATTCTACTGGAGGCGTAATGAAGTCAATTGTTTGATTTATTTCCAGTGCCGGCGATCACGATCACGTCTGCGTAATAACCAACACGGTGTGGTTAAATATCACGTACTTCCTGGTGAGTAAAATTTAAAAATGGAAGGTTCGTGGTTGCGAGACGTATCACGAAATCAAATAAACCGAAGGATGTACTCAGAAATCTAATAAATGGTGTTTGTACTGTTTTCTATACAACAAATCACACCTGCCCTAGGACATCTTATGCAGTTTGATAAAAACGTAGATCCGCTTGTGTGCGCTTTTTGTCAATTATGGACAAAAAAAAGTATGAAAACGGGTCAATACAAATGTTGCTTTGAGCCGAAGTTAATAAGTTTTGTGAAATAAAATCAAGCGTTTTAGAATGCCCGTCTCATCGATTAGTTAGAAAATAAGAGAAGAGGTTGGTTCAGATTGAGGGGCACTGTAAAGTCATCAAAGGTCATCTAATGGTACGTGAACTGCCTTCTATATGAAACGTGTACAATTATTAAATTGAACCTACTAATAACATCGACTACTGCAAAACATTCCAGTCGGGACAACATAAACACTTTTACAATCGTTAACTTTATCAGAGGTTATTCAGTCAGCATACGTTACGGAGAAATCACGATCTGCGGGGTTCCGGTTATAATTAGTAATCCTTGTGTGCCATTTTAGCCACGGCCGACCTATCCGGGACAAAATCAGCAAGAATAAGGTGGTTAAACATGAAAGGGCACACACAGACCTATGAATACCAAACTATAAATCAATACCACTACACCCTCTCTGGGTGGGTTTTAAGAAGATAACCATACTTTCTGATTGTCAGGCAGCACTTAAAGGTTAAACCTTTGGGAAGTGAAGTTAAAATGTAACAGTAGTGGCATGGCAACTTTTGCTGAAGAATGTGACAATAGTGACCAGATCACCGCCAGGGTTCTCGGGGATAAGCGGGCAGCTATACTTCCCAAGAGTGGAACCTTGACGCAAGCTCACATTAAAAATTGAATTCAAATCGTTGAGGATTACCCCCTAGGGGCGAGAAAGACGAAACATTGGCAATACCCAGCAATAATCGAAATAAAATCAGGTTTCTGGTAAGTCTACTGACCTGACGCCTTTCGCGAAGAAAAGCCCTATACAGGCCAAGGGTGGAACCAGTAAGAACACGCCTACTGTGATAAGAAACACATTAAAATAGTGAGTCCTATAGGAAAACCACCCCAAGAGTGAGATAACAGAACGCACGCAAAACTCCAAATTACTCGAAGTTATTCGAAGTAAAACCAGAAATCTGGTAAATCTTCTACTGAACACTAACACCTTCTTAGGCACTAGTACCGAATTGGAGTACTGGCAGAAGAAACACTAGACAAATTTTGGCAAGAAGGGGAAGAGGTCATAGAACAAATCCAGGTGTAGGTTACTACTGCTTGGTGAGTCAAACCATCATCTGCACAAAGTCAGGTTATAAAACTGACTAGTGAGCTGTAACAGGACTAAAGGTCCACAATAGATCTCTTATGTTGAGATGTAAAACATTGGATTTACTTACTCGTGTGAAGTGAAGTCAAAATAAGACAAGTTGCATGGAATCTTTGGCGGAGTCAGTGAATGTAATGACCTGGCACTGACCTGGGTTCCCAGGAACAGCACGATATACTAGCCAAGAGTGCAGCCACTAAGACGAGCAGTCCCGAACGCTACTTTGACCTCTCAAGATAAAAAAATTGAGTTCAAATCCTGGAGGTTCAGCATCCCATGGGTGAGACATAGAGGGACATATGCAAAACTCCCGGAAGAACTACTCGAGGACAACCGAAAAAATCAGAATTATGATACATTTGACAGGAAGCTTTCACCTTCTTAGACATGTTCAGGATGGGAGTACTGGCACAGAAGAAGCATGTGCTGATTTTCCTAAGAAGAGGAAGAAACAATGGAACATTTTGTTACTGTGACTATTCTAAACAAATGAACCACTAGCTAGGCAATAAAACTTGATTAACAACCTAAATCTGATTGAGCTTTAATAAAAGTAAAGGGGCACAATAGATCTTTTAAATGTAAGAAACATTTCATCCTACGGTTATGGATCCCTACGGGTCATATTCATCATGGTGACTGCTGAGCACTGTAAAGCCTACTAGGTCATTTAATAGTACATAATCCGCCTATCACGTGTGCCGTGGGTAATAATCTTGTAACCATAAAAAACGTACTGATAACATCGACTGTTAAACTTACTGCTAGACAAAAACGTTGAATAAAGACAACATAATTTACAATCCATTTATGTTTAGCGTTCTAATTGATCATTTTAATTATTTCAATTAATTTTTCTTTTTATTTAAGGTCTTGGCTGAGACGGAAAAGTTAATGTCACGAGCGGGATTCGAACCCACGACCTTCGGAATTCGCCGCTGCTCTAACCACTTGAGTCACGATACCTAAGTGTTTAGAGCAGCGGCGTATTCCGCAGGTCGAGGGTTCGAATCCCGCTCGTGGCACAACATTATCATCTCAACCAAGACTTTATATAAAAAGAATAATTAATTGAAATAATTTACAATTTTAAACTTCTACAGTTCCATAAATCCGCATAAGGGCAATCATGCTGTTGTTTGTTATTCCTGTCTCTTGCCCTACCTAATGTTCCTGCCACTTTAACAAAAAAAAAAAAAAATAATAATAATAAAAAATAAAAAAAATAAATAAATAAAGAATTTGATTGATTCTTGATGTGTCAAATGTTGGTCCAATTTATACATTGACATTCAATTAAATGCGCTACAGATTTGTTGAATTTCTAGTTTAGCTCCTCTCGGATATAAGGGTTAGCACGCAGTTTGAAAAGAAAAAAGCACAGTTGGACGGGTTCCTATGGAACTTTGAGGTGGACGTTGTAGATAAGAAGCACAATGAGCCATTTTATCGTTCACCTCTGCTCGGTCGGTGATGCCATGCGGTCTGAGCCGACAAAAACCCGGCATCGTTCAACCCTTTTTCCCATCCCGCTTGTCAAAACATATAGAACGGTCGACGTGTTTTTTCCCCGCTTCTTTTATAAAAGGGAGGCCTTTAATTTCCATCTTATTTCCGTTTTCTCTTTCGGATCATTTCGAGATACTTTAGACTTTAGAAATGACGCTTTTCAAAACCTCTTTATAGCCCCCGCTTATTTTCAACCCCCATGGAAATCGTCGAAGTTTCATTGAGACTCTCGGTTATAAAGCTGTGAAGGGGAAACACGCTTTAACAACGCAATTAAGACAGAATTGAAACAGAGGATCCGCTCTAATTGGCCTCTTAAATCAGTCCATCAGTCATAGAGGCTAAGGCTCTTTATTCAAAATTCAGTTTCATCCTTTTATGATTTTATCGAACAACCAATTAACGGCTGGAGTCTAGATCTGTCATTCCTTTGTCGCTATCGTCCATATAAACATTAGTAAAATGTATACACCAGCATTAACCATGAAAAAACAGAACAACAAACATACTAATTAAATTCATTACATTTCATGGTCCGAATGACCACATAACATCTTTCAAATAACTACATGACATTTGAAAAATGGTAAAAAGAAGGAAAATTAGAAAGGTTGGATTGAGATGGGAAGTTGGTGTCCGAGTGGATCGAAGTCACGTGGTAGAGCAACGGCGTATTTGGCCGAAGGTCGAGGGTTCGAATCCCTCTCGTGACACTGACTTTTTTATTTCAACCAAAATATTACATAAAGATTAATTAATTAAAACATACTAATGTTGATTTATTTCTGAAAATTCACTAATTTGAGTTCACAGTGTTTTGTAATATTAGGAACAGTCTGTAACAACATTAAGGAATTTGGTAGTAAGTTATTCCTTAGGGTCTATTATTAATTCTAATAAATAATAATGATTGATGGAATTTTTTAAAACAACGTTATCTAATGGCAAAAGATGCAAAAAGATTCTCTTTTGTCTATGTCTTCACTACTAATAAATTCATAACGACTTTTAACAAAAGCTTCTTTTTATCCTGTATTTAATTTTTTTAGACAATGTATTCTGACAATAATAATTACTGTTAATTTCTCGATTTAACATCAGTTTAAAAATCAACTATTGTTAAAATGATAACCAGAGATCATTAATTTTAATTTCGTCCTAATTGATAGTAATAATAACACCAGTAAGAAACAATAATTAATAATGATAGATGGAATTTTTTAAAATAAAGTTATATAATGGCAAAATTGAAAGATTCTATTTTGTCTACGTCTTTACTACTAATTTTTTTTTCAAACGTTTTTTACCTTAGATTAAATTGTTTTAGAAATTGTATTCTCACAATAATAATTAATTTCAATCAATTAAGGTTTTGGTTGAGATAAAAAAGACAGTGTCACAAGCGGGATTCGAACCCACGATCTTCGGCTAAATACTCCGCTGCTCTACCACTTGAGCTATCGTGACTTCAATCCACTCGGACACTAACTTCCCATCTCAACCCCACCTTTTGAATTTTCCCTCCTTTTGCCAAGCGGATTATTATCTCAACGTCTTTTCTGCTAACAAATTTAAGTTTTGGCAACTGAGCAGCAAGTTTTTATGTGTGGAATTTAATCAATGTAGACTCTTATTGATAATTTTTTAAAAAAACTCAATAGACAAATTTGTCTTGCAGTTCTCGATATTTTAATCAAATGCGTCATATTTTGAGTGTTTCAATACTCCAAAGCGTTTAGGAAGTAAAAAATGAGTGGATTGCCACTTAAGATAACGCCAAGTGAAAATACCCAAGTTTACTACTCATCAATTATATCGTTTGTCTAGATTTTATTATCTCCATACAATAGAAGTCCTTCGATTTTATAACTGATGGCAAAGCGTCAGGAATTTTATGACCCCCCGCTCCTAAGGTTTATGAAGAAAACATTAGGAAGAAGAAAACTTTCCGGAATTACGAAGCCATCGTGTAAACACAATTAAGGACATAGGATATTGTTAATTATTTTTTCCTTCGAACAATTAGGCACTAAGCGGATAGGGATGTGAGTATATTTACGACGGTAACGTTCTTGGTAATAAATTTTGATGATCTTTGATGATATTTACAAAATATTTTGTTGAAGTGAAGTTGTGACAATGGATGAACATCGAGGTTAAACCGATTTTGGGCTTTGATCCCTTTGCGAAATGACATTGTTTCGTAAGTTATTATATAGAGGAATTATTATTAAAACTAAATGTCCACTTATTAAACTAACACAAGGAAATCTTTCAGATAAGAGACTCGCGTGTTAATTACAAATCCGGGTCTAATTGTTAAACCGCGAGGGTTCGATGATCTCGGAAGGGCGAGGAAACAGGAAGGCACATTAAATGGCCAACTGGGATGGGACAGCATTAAAATTGACCTTGGCTAATGACCGCTATTGACAAAGAAAAGGAGGAAAGCCGTGTTTACCGCAATAATTGGGAAGCGGGACGACGCCGAATGGGAAATCACATGTCTTTCCCTGAGCGGCTTTCTACGGCAGAGGAACTATAACTAGGAAATATTTAACCTAACGGGAACGGTGCCTGCCCTTTCCTAGGCCGTTCTTCCCTGATCTACGAGCCTACCAAATGAAATACTAGCTTCTACCGCGACCATTCTGACCGATCGTAAAATAATTTCTCTCTTAAGTTAAATATCGGGCTGTAAATCTGCTCGAACAGGTAAATCCGACTTACAGAACTATGCTTAACATACCATCGAGCATGATAGAAGAAAATCATGGTTGAACTGATCTTTGTCAGTTCATAAACGAGATATCTATTAGTACTATTTCTAAAATCGAAACATAAGTGTTAATGTGGCTTTTGCGTTACGAATAAATGTAGTCGTCGGTGGCCGCAACGGTTTAGGCGTTGACACGGCGCTCATCACTGTAAGGTAAAGGTCCAGGGTTCGAATCCAGCGACCCTGCAGTCGAACCCAACATACTTACAGTTGTGCTTTTTTTTCAAAAAACCGGCACCCTGAGGATTGATATGAACTCTGCTGTTGCGAACCCTCGTTTTAAAAAAAAAATTGTGATGGTAAGGTTTAAAGGGTTCTTTTAATTTTTTATAAAGGCGATCAACCACTAGGGTCATGTCCGCCTTGATAGATAATATTTATAATGAAAATTAAATTGTATTAGGCTATTAACTCGTAAAAATTGAAATAGTCTGTCGATGTTTTCTTTTTGATTTTCTAATATTTGATTTATTTAATTTGATATATTTAAAGTTATTTTGCTGTTATTATAGCTAGGGCAGTCTTTTAGTAAGTGTTTTACAGTTAGATATTCTTCACAGTTTTGACACTTTGGTGGTTGGTCAAATTAAATTCAATTTAAAAATTGTTTTATTAGTTAGGCTATTAACATGTCAAAATTGAAATAGTTTGTCGATGTTTTCTTTTTGATTTCCTAATATTTTATTTCTATTTAAGTTTCTTTTTGCTGTTATTATAGCTATGGCAGTATATTAGTAAGTGTTTTACAGATAGGGTTACATATGTTACACACACGCACGCACGCGCGCACACGCACGCATATGTAGGGCAGTCTATTAGTAAGTGTTTTACAGTTAGGATTTCTTCACAGGTTTGACACTTGGGTGGTTGGTTTCTTGACATCAAATAACCATAAGTAAGACGGGTATGGCCAATTCTTAGTCTTTTTAACACCGTTTCTTTAAATCTAGATTGTCTAATTGATGATTTTCAAGGATTAACACTACTTTTTATTGCTTTTAGCTTATTGTCCGTTACATTTTTCCACATTTGATGCCAGAATAACCAAATTTTTGTTTTAATAACACTACTTCATGTGGCACCGTTGTTACTGGTAAACCACTCTCGATGGCCTCTTTAGCAGCCTGGTCTGCTAATTCGTTTTGAAAATGGATAGGTATTCATATAAAGAACACTTCAGTTCCTGTTGAGTGTAGATGTCTGAGAGAAAAAAGTATGCCTTGAATGATAGGTTTATAAGTAAATTTATTTTTTATTGATAAAAGTGCTGAAAGTGAATCGGTGCATATGGTCGTATGACGGTATTATTATGTTTAGACATTTGCTTTTGGCAATCAGCACCGCAGTATAACTGATACATAAATTTGGGAGTGAGAACATGCATTTCCTACTGTCACAAACTAAACTGGCTCCTGTGCCTCAAGGGGATTTGGCCCCATCCGTATAGCAAAAAGTTTTGTGGGCTAGTTTGTTTAACAGCTTTAACAATTCTTTGGCGTATACATACTGTGGGGTGTTACTTTTAATATTTTTTGTGAGTGATAGGCATATTTTGGGAGTCGGAAGTACCCAGGGTGGTTTAAGCTATATTTCAAAATAAGGGGTAGAGTGACGCCAAGATTATGTAAACTAATAGAGGCTCGGATTGCATAATGTTTAATTTTATATCTTTCAATTAATTATTCTTTCAATGTAAGGTCTTGATTGGGATAAAATAGTCAGTGTCACGACCGGGTTTCGAACCCACGACCTTCGGCTAAATACGCCGATGCTCTACCACTTGAGCTATCGTCACTTCGATCCTCTCGGACACCAGCACTCCATCTCAACCTACAACCGTTCGAATTTTCCCTCCTTTATGCCATTTTTCAAATGTCGTGTAATCAGGATTGGATTCTAAGCGACTTCTGAAGAGGCCACGGGGAGCTGTTTAGTGAAGTGATACTTTTACTTATTAAATATTAATCCATTTACGTTTTAGTAGTCAATTGACCAAGTTACTTCTTTCAATTTATTATTCTTTCTATGTAAGGTCTTGGTTGAGATAAAAGGAAGGAGGATCGAAGTCAGGAAAGCTCAAGTGGTTAGAGCAGGGGCGTACTGAGCCGAAGGTCGTGGGTTCGAATCCCGCTGCATTGACTTTTTTTATCTCAACCAAGACCTTACATAGAAAGGATAATTAACTGAAAAGAAGTAACTTGATTAATTGACCATTAAAACGTAAATGGTTTAATTTTATAGTTATTAATTGCTTCTTTGTATGGAATGGGTTGTCTCTTGGGGGACATTTTGAACAAAGGGTGGAAATGTCAGGACAAAATTTTAAGGAGATTTAAAAAAAGTTTTATTTAACACTTCACTCTTCAGCAACCGGCAATTAAAACGTTTTCTCTTCTATTCATATGAAATGGTCGAATATCATAGAGAGTATGTTTCTCAAAGCCTTTGTCCCTCAGAGTGTCCCTACAACTCGTCTTAAGACCTGTTATTATTCTATCTAGTCTCCTATTGAGGTTTCTTCTCTCGGAAACACCAAGATCAACAGTAATCTAGGACCCTTCGTCCAAGTCCTTCCAATTTCCGCCCTAAAAAGAACCCATCTTAATTGACTCTTCAATTATACGCGGGAATATACTTAAATTGATTCAGCGTGGCTAAACATAAAAGAACCCATCTTCAACGTAAGAAATAAAATAAGGCAATACGAACAGAATTTTAAAATAAAAAAAAGAACGCTCTATCATATATGAAAAACACACACAGCAGCATAACATAAATAGAACACGATACTGCATTAAACATTTGAAGCTGATCAAAAAATAGAATAAATTGTCGTTGCGTTATAGCATTCTTCTAAATAAAATTTAGGGCAATTTTAGCAGGAGAAACTTTGACTAGTAAATGTGGCTTGAATGATAATTTAGAGGGTTGGCGTTTAAACCAAATATATATTTTTATGAATTTACTACCTCAATGTTTTAATTTTCATAGGTCCAATGCTTTTTTTGCACTCAATCTTCCACCTTTTCGAAATTCAATTAATGTCGTTTTGTATGGCGATTAGTGACCGTTAATCGATGATTATTCAAAAATCGTGAGATGCGGACTGGTGTGATGTAGGTTTCAGAAAAACATTTTCTTTATCGTGCCAACGTTTCGATTTTTATTGAGATCATCTTCAGGGCCTGGGATTTACAAACATTGTTTACGTTAATTTGATTGAATATAAAAAAATATATTTTGCATTGTATAAATTAACTTTTTTCCACATCCTACACGCATTTGTTAAATTAAACAATGTTTGTAAATCCCAGGCCCTGAAGATGATCTCAATAAAGATCGAAACGTTGGCACGATAAAGAAAATGTTTCCCCGAAACTTACATCACACCAGACCGCATCTCACGATTTCTGAATAAGAATGTCGTATTGTCGAGATACGTAGACAACTTAAAAATATCACAGTTCTGAAAGCTAGACATGCTGCGCTGTAGATCCCACGGATTCTCAATAATAATAACAATGTCGTCCGCAACGTTAACACAAAGTAAAAAAATACTAAATTACACGCTCTCTCCGAGCCGAGCAATGACACCCGTCAATTATGTGAGACTGATCGAACAGCCCTTTCTCTACCTTTCATACACAGACTGGCATTGGACCAAAAGCGTCCGAGTGTCATGATATGAAATTAACATGTAGCATAAATATTTGCGGTTGTAGTGAAAATTGGTTTATGCCAGTTAACAGTAGTTAAGCACATAAACAAATAAACAAGAAAGCTATGCTAATGATGACAGAATGAGAAAAGATATTCCCATTATTCTCAGTTCATAAATGAGACATATATCAGTACAATCGCAACAGTGCTCCCACATAAACTGCTCAAAAATGAATAGGGATATTTCTAACTTATTCAAATTTCATTAATTTTAATTAAATTAACCGATATATTCTTGTTAGTTGGATAAAACAAAATAGAAAATACACACCAAACATAATCAAATGTTAATCCTCATTTTTAATAACGGATTTACTTAAGAATAGTAAACATGAAGGTTAAACAATTTGTAAACAAGCACCTTTTCTCCATTTTAATCAAGGTGCATTCTCTTTAACCATGGAAAGACATCATTTGAACCAGAAGTTCGAAATAGTATTGTGAGTATGAGAGTCACTGGTAAGTGCCAGTAGGAGGCCTGGTAGTGGATTTCGTTACGACGCTAGGGGAGGACAGAAATATTGTCATTGCTGCAAGACGGAACCGGCCAGATCCTAAATGTTTCCTTAAAAAAACCGAACAATGTTTGTAAATCCCAGGCCCTGAAGATGATCTCAATAAAGATCGAAACGATAAAGAAAATATTTTTCTAAAATCTACATCACACCAGACCGCATCTCACGATTTCTGAATAATCATCGGCAAACGGTCACTAATCACCACACATTAATTATTGTTTATGTAAGAGATTGGAAAAAAATAGGTCGAATCAAAGCAAATATTGATAGAAATATTTCTGTTTCTAACTTAAGCGATATGACCTTATACCTTGGCAACAGGTCATCGTGAGGTACGCAATTTGCTCCTTTTTTTATCCTAGAGTTACGCACAAAATATATGGTACAAATCGCACGTTGTGCTCAATAGGGATGAAACTTTTTTTCCTTTCACGCGCGCAGTCCGCTAACGGTACCGTTTAACGAGGTGAGGTTTTTCTCCACGTCATGGTCAATTTCGAGAGAATTTAATATATATTCTCCTAAAAGACAAACAGAAGTTTTTAAAGTGCCGTAAGAATTGTCAAATATCTTTCCACAGGGTAAAAGGTGAAGATCTCAAAAACACCTTTTTCCTATAAATCAATCGTAATGACTTTATCAAAGATTATTATAGACGTAATAATCGATATTATAAAAAGTGAGAAGAGACATTTTGCCCATTGTTAATTATGTCCCCTAGAGAAAACATATTATCTGTAACTAAAACGCTTTCTCTAAACTCACTAAAGGTCATTCCCAAAGGTTATTGTTGTATATTTTAAGTACTCTTTAAAAAAAATATTATTTATTATGATAAGAAAATGCAAAGTTAAGTAAGATAATGAAAACGTCCGAGAGCTTTTATCTAGGACAATTAACTGACAATGGAAAACTTCATCGATTGGGAGAATATGCCCGACTTAACACTGCAGCTGGAAAAGTAATTAAACAATAAGGCATACTTACACAGATTTTGGATATTGGACAGTCCAAATTGCGTTTGCTCAGCTACCGAGCAAACTTGGGACCACATAATACGTTAATGCAGCGTTTTTGAAGCCCAACGAGCAGCTTTTATGAGAAATGTTCTACTAAAGGGAGGAATCTGGCCTCTAGCAGTAAAGGATCTGTTGAAGAACTTTCGGGAGGAATTCTGCTTGTCCATTAATACACTAGATTTAACTAAACTGTCAAAACTGAAATCTGAGTGATAATAAATCTGATAAGCACCGACTATCTAGTTATTTATTTTTTATATTGTAATAAGTAATTTAATTCAACTTAGTAATAGATCGTGGGATGCGGTCTGGTGTGATGTAGGTTTAGAAAAACATTTCTTTACCGTGCCAACGTTTCGATCTTTATTGAGATCATCTTCAGGGCTCAAAGTGTTTGTATTCTGTGTACATCTGTCATTATTGGGTGTCACGATCTGTAAATAATCATTAACTAACGGTCACTAAACACCACACACACAATAATGTAACATCTACGCAGAAAACAAACACTTTGAACACTGAAGATGATCTCAATAAAGATCGAAACGTAGGCACGATAAAGAAAATGTTTTTTTCTAAACCTATGTCACACCAGACCGCATCTCCGATCTCCAAATAATTAGTAATTAAATTTATTAACTATTTTGTAATTAAATTCAAATATAAGGCCATCTGAACAATCAAATCAACCAAAATGAACTATTACTGATCAGATTAATAAAAAAAAGTTAAGCTGACTATGTTACTAATTAAGAATTTTTTTTCAGTTTTCAAAATTTAAAATTAATGTTTTACTGAGCAAGGGATAACATGATCTTACCATTTTCTCCAGTGAAGCTGAATATTAATTAAGGCCTGTCGCTCGAGGCGTTTGCAAAGAAAACACATTTTACATTGACCGAGTTATTCTGTTAATTCTGTAGTGTAATGTGTTTATTGGATATTATTTTTTGGTTCTTATCGCCACGTGGTTTTTGGTGACATAACCGAACGCAGCTAAATATTCTAGCTAGATTATGTTGATTGTCTAGTAGTAATAATAAAGGGCGGATTTGATTAAACTGTTTCATCTCAATTGGAACGTGCTGTCAAATTTGGGTGTCAACCCGAACAAAACCACACTAATAACATTCACACAGAGAAGCTCAATCTAAAATCACCCTCAATAAAAATATAACTTTCTCCAGGGAGAAGTATGTGGGCATAAAATCAAAAGCAGACAAAACAGTACAAAAAGCGAAGGCAGTAAGAAGTCTGGGCCAAAGATTTTGAATTAAAACATGGTTATCAATTCAAAATTAGGCTGTTTACAAACATCGGTTAGACCGCTGATGACATATGGAGTCATAGTATATTGGCCGAAACCGTAAGGAAACAAGATGCAACGCCTACAAAGAACAGTTGCAAATAACAAAAAGCTGAAACTAATAGTGGGTCCTTATTACGGTATACAGTTGAATCTAAAATGGAACATGGAGTAAGAGCAGAAGTCAAAGGCCAAAATTTTGACCTAGCGAAACTCCATACCAACATTTTTCCCGGCAGTATTCAAGCAGAATAAGAAATACACAAAAAATCATTAAAATGTGCACAAAAAGCAGCGCTGAAGGGTTTAGACCTCAACCTTCAACTTAAATCTGGTTTGGTCTATCGCATCTCAAACTCCTGGGAAAACGAGATAGGGCAATTCTGACACTGGGGGATTGTCAACAAACAGGGTGACAAGCTAGCAAAAATTGAACAGCTTTCACACCCTTTACACCGGAACAGCCAAAGCATGCTAAAAGTTTAACTTATCGAATGAATGTAAAAACAAAGCACAATTCGACGAATTCACCACGTGCAAGATCATCAAAGAAATTCTTCGATATCTTAATCAGAAAAACAAAATCACTCTCTCTCTCATTCTCTCTCTTTCTCGGTATGCAGGAATGAGGGGAAATAAATCGCCCTATTCTGGCCATTGCCCTATTTAATTACCACTATGAAAAAAAAATTGAAAAACTGCAGAAACATGCCGACTCTGCCATGAAACAGCAGGTATGTCAAAGTATCGATTCGGAAACGGTACAGCCACTTCGCAATGGCGACTCTATCACCTAGAGAAATTAGCGAGGAATAGCCCCGGAAAGTACTCAGCTACTTGAAATATGGAAATAAAGGGTCAATACCAGAGTAAATCTTTTTAAACCACAGAGGATGAAAGGAAGATTACAGTCACTATTAACCCAAAGAGAAAAACAATGGCTTCTGGTTGAAAGATCCCTTTCGGAAGAAGCCACACTCAAAATTATACAAGTGATAACGCAATCTTCGTAAGCAATTCAACAACGTTAAGCGGACCGGCGTTGGCTTTTAATCCACCTTATAAGGTAAAAGATATAGGTTGGCCAAACAACCATTTTTACAAGTTTTACGACACGTAACGAGTTAGAATTTACGACATAAAAGCAAGACATAAAAAGTACGATATGGTTTTATCGTCTGGTCAGATAGGCTCATTAGTTTGCTATAGATTAATGTTTAAATAATTCAATCAATAATTTATGGGATTTCTGAATATCCAATTAAAAACCATTCTATAATCCTTAGAATTAAAAATCCACATCAAACAATAGTCCATTATCTTGAAATGAATAATACATAAATTCATATAAAATTACTAATATGACATGTTTTGAAGGAGTTGTTTGTTTAAGACTCATGTCTTCATCTATGTAGTAAATCATTCTCGTTCCAAACTGATCCTGCGACCCAGAACAACAGAGCATATTCAATAAATCATTGAAAGGGATTTTTTTGGACCGGACTGATAGGGCATTTCTCTATAAATGGTTTAAATGACGGGAAATCGCTCCTGTTTTACCCATGCCGTATTAATTTAACAGGAGACAATCCAAGCAATTAATTTTTAACTATAAAATCTAATAAAAGAGTTTCTCCTGAAGTCTGTGAGGTGATGAACCTGTAATTTGGTCGATCATTTTGTCCTGCCGTACTTTCGGCTTCATTGGTGGATTAGGGTCTTATTAAAAATTGCTAAAATAACGCAGCTTAAAGTCGAAACTGCGAGGATATTCAGATCAAAATCAAAATGATCGGAAACGACCAAGGTATAATTAACTTTTTGACCAGAAATTTGATATAAGCACTAATCAACGTCTGCCAGTGTGTGAGCATTATAGCTTCCTCACATTTTGTACATCGTCGCGGGGCATATGTTAATCCGTTTGTAATAAAATTCGTAGGGGATCATCTAGAAAGCAACCCGCATAAGCCCTGAAAATTTAATCAAAATTCGCGTAATGATTATGGTGTTTTGCCGGTTTATTTTTTTTTTAACGAGGATTCGCAACAGCAGAGGTTATATAAACCCTCAGGGTGTCGGTGGTTTTGAAAAAAAGCCCATTTCTAAGTATGTCGGCCCAGGATTCGAACCCGGGACCTTTACCTTACAGTGATGAGCGCCGAGTCATCGCCTAAACCGTTGCGGCCGCCGTCAACCCCCGTAAACCAGAAAGGTCTGAAACGTAAAATACGAGTGGAAATTTTGATTTTGGAGGACAATTTTTTTCGATTTCCCGCCTGAATACAAAATGCTTCCCTACCTACAGAAGTTCGGAAGCAAAATAGACATAGATAAGTGTAATAGTAATAAATAACAAAGTATAAGACAAAAATGACACGTATAAATTAGCCATAAAAAATATATCGGAATAAATAATTAATAAATTATCAATAGGTAAATATTAATATAAAATTATTACAAATATTAGACAAGCAAATTTGACCTAAATATTGTACAACGTTATATAAACGTCAACCTTCTATTCTGTGAATTTACGTATTCAATTAGTTATTTACAATGAAATATTAATTAACATAATTCCCATTTAAGTTTGTTTACATATAACATACAGCTTTGTTACATATAAATAAAATCGCTGATATGAAATTGAAAATCTTGACTTTAGGTGTCGAAATCGGTTATCTCAGGTCATGGCCGTTCAAAACTTTCATTTTACAGTGGTGATGAATTGAAAATAATATGAGATATTTTCATATTTGATAACATGGTATACGAAATCGATGCCGTATGTCCATTAACCCGGGGCGTGAAGTTAATGATACATGGTGGTATTTTTATACCGCCGAGCTATAAACCTCCGGCATAGGATACGGTCTATCAGTCTGTGTATTGCAGACGTTATTTATCTAAACAATATTTTCCTCTCGGTTTAAAAGGTCGTGGAAGGGCGGATTTGTTTCGATCCGCATCCGGCCGAGGGAGCGGGCAATGACATCAAGGGGGAAGGCTGTTCGTACCGGGGAAAAGCGGAAAAGTCAGATAATGAAAACAAATGGGCCGATAGACTTAATGTCGATCCGAATAAGCGTTTCGTTTTCTCTCTTGTTTTTCCGTTCTGGTGGGCGAAGTAGGTCTCGCTTTGCTCCACTTCAACCTTCCCGTTAGGCCGGGGCATCCACACGAGCTTTACAATACCGTTCGACATTAAGATCGACACGCCTTTCGAATAATTACTAGTTTCCTTTTAAATTAAATTTAAAAAAAAATGTGATGTATTTTTATCACGAAATAAATACAGAAATTTAAGTAATGTTTGAACATAACATACATATGTCAGCAGCTGCACTGGTGTCAATCACCACCCCTATACTCGTCTGGTCAACAGAAACAACTGACAGCGATGAAGCAATCAATAATGACTCAATATATTTATTCCAAACCAAATACTGTTTCAAATACTCTCCGTATTTTCTAAAATGTATGTTTGTTTTTCAATCGGAATCCTCAAGGCTCAAGATGATTGAAAATTTTGGAAAATAAGGGTTCATATCATGTTTTGCAGGCATATGTTATGGCAGCAATGAAGCAATCAGTACTGACTCCATTTGTTTCTTCCAATGCTCATCGTAATTTCACAAAGATATGTTTGTTTTACATGAGAAATCCCCAAGCGTAAAAATAATTGAGAATTTTGCAAAAAAAAAGTTCATGTCACACGAGAACATATGTACATACGTCTGACAGTGATGAAGCAATCAATACTGTTTCAATGTGATTCTTCCAATCCTCATACGCATCGTAACTTCCCAAATGTATGTTGTTTTTCAACAGGAATCCTCAAGCCTCAAATTGATTGAAGATTTTGGAAAATAGACGGTCCTTATCCAGTTATTGTCACACCAGAGCATACATTTGAAGGCACAGGAGGAGCAATCAATATTGATCAATTCGTTTCTTCCAATGCTCATCGTAATTTCACAAAGATATGTTTGTTTTACATGAGAAATCCCCAAGCGTAAAAATAATTGAGAATTTTGCAAAAAAAAAAAGTTCATATCACACGGGAAGAAGTTGGCGCGATAAATAAAACGTTTTTCTAACTTACATCACACCAGACCGCATCTCACGATCTGCCAATAATCATTTTACATACTATTTATTTGTATCGAATATCTCAGCTTCAATCGACCCCTGGGTCGGGAAAGGATAGTTTTTTGGAACGTTTCAGAGAAAAAAACATGTTGGGTAAATTTTAACTAAGGGTATGAGGAGGGATCGATATGACGGATGGTGTAGGAGCCGTAGTAGAGCTGACAATGGTCCTGAGGACTTTGGTTTTGATAGACTGTAGTAGTATTAGAACATAGTCGGTTTTGGAGTATTGACGAATATTGTACGATGAGAATCCTCAAGACGCGATATGATTGGACATTTTCTAAAATATAGGGTTCTTATCAAGTGAAGTGAGAGAGAACACCTTTTTAAGTATAACCGAACTAGATGCCATCTATAATGGGCTAAAATCTTCTCATTTGATATTGTTATACCCTGAAAAGACCCATCAATCATCGATGCTCTTCCATATTTTCTCAATAGTTCATTTATTGGGATGTCCTGGGGCCATCGTGGAAAATTTATTTGTTAAATTTTAGCGGGTATGTGGAGTCGATGTGAAGAGTGTAGAGATTTGGCAGTGCTTCTGAGGACATTGGATTAGAAGGACGTTGGAATATTTAGCCCCTTAGTTCTAATCTGTACGTCCAAATCGGTTTCAGCACAGTATTTTTTTTTTTTTTTTGTCGATTCGTGTAATTTTCGTGATAATAATTTGTACGGCTTAATTCCTTTCTTTTTCTTCGTCTGGGGCGGTTCAAGGTTAGACGTGAGTCGAGATAGAACCCAAGGTAGCTTAGTCGCTAATAGGTATAATATAATAACCAGGTGTTAATGGGAAAAACTGGCATTTTCTAAACACGATGAACAATTCGCTGAAAATGTGATAAAATGAGAAAAAATAACGACAATGTAGACCAGAAGTGATTCGAACACTAACAATGCTAATAAAATCGCTTATTGAACCAAGCAATAAAATTTCTGTCGTCACTTGAAACAATGAACTTAGGCCAATTTGCAATTTGAATCGTCAGGGTTAATAAACTGAAAGGAATCGCACTCGAATTATAGATAAATTTCGACTTTTCTTATCTTGTTGTCCAATGTAAACACGTTAATTTTTATCGAAATCTGAGGTCATCGTCAAGGTAATTCTCAAATTTAGCTTTTACAAGTTGTAGCGGATTATAAATTTAATAATAAAACTCTTCAGATGTATTAAATTCAGAGATAATTTTTAACTTCGGTATATTTTTTAGATCACAAGGTAATCATGAACTGATTGACAAGTCCAGTTTTTTGACCTTTTAAGCTTAAGTAATTGCTTGTTTGTATTGTCAAAAACTAGGCGTGTAGAGTAATTTAGACCTGTGTTATTATCTTCGTGTGACCTGATTTGTTCTATGAAACGGATGGCGATGACTCTTTTAGGTTGGGCGTCGTCAATTTTGCGTCTAATGGGTCTGTGCTTTTTCCAGTTCTGATATAGCATTCCTTACTTTTCCTGAATGGAAAAGTGAACAAAATCTGCACAGATTAAGCATTGTCCCCCCCCCCGTTGCGTCCGCTGAACCGAGCCGTTTTCTATTTCCAAGATGAATGCCACGCAAGGGAAAAGTGGATAAACGCCGTGTTGACAAAATTTCTTCTCGTTTTTTATTTATTTAATTTAATTATTTCTTCTCATTCAAAGACTAGGCAGGTGTGGTGTTTGATATAATTATCGCTTAGGACTGGCTGCCAAGAAGTGGGGAGGAAGAAAAGTGGCCGGACTGGGTCATAGCAGTACCTGTCAATAACCGTTACCTGCATCAGGTGCCATTAACACTTTTACTAGCCTGGCATTTTTTTTAAATTGAGTCATTCATCGGGCTTATTTAGCATTAATTTAGCTTATTCACTTGATCATTATCCATCTGCTTTTAAAAAATCCCTAGTAATACCATTATTTAAATCTGGTTCAAAACTAGAGGGTAGTAACTACAGGCCTATCTCGTTAACTTTATCCAAAATTATAGAAAAAAACAATTAAAAATAGATTATTGGACTTCTTTATTGAAAACAGATTTCCCCAAAACAGTATGGTTTTCTTCCGGGCAGATCCACTTAGCAGGATTTGTTTGATGTTACAAATTTGATTTCACAAGAAATTAATAAAGGTAATTAAGTTATTGGATAGTGGACATTCATTCTGTTGAACATAAGATGATGCTAAAAAAACTTGATTGCAATGGTTTCTCTAATATTCCCCTTAAACACCTTGAATCATATTTATCGAACAGAACCTAGTCGCAAAGGCTAACTATTTATAGTTATTCTTTACGCGTTGAATCGGGAGTACCACAAGGTACAGACGGAAAAATATTTCTTCATGCAAATGATACTTGTATTATTTTCTCAGGTGATCAATTAAATAATTTAACTAAAACTATAAATCAAGGTATAAAAATGATTAATTTTTGGTTAAGCTCAAACTTTCTACTTTTGAACACAAAAATATGTAATGTCTTACACTTTTCCTTAAAAAAGAAAATAATAATTTAAAATTTGCTTTTACATTGATATTATATATTCTTTGGTTTCCCGTCTGAGAAAGCTCTTTTATAAATTTTGAATTTTAAGCAACTTTATGAAAATTGAACTCTAAAGGGCAACATATTTTTCTCTTGCACAATCCATTATAGCCTATGGCATTGTTTCCTGGGGAGATACTAATAAATGTTACACTAAGATTCTAGATGCAACTATAATCTCACTTCTTAAAATTATTTTACGTAAACTGTATAGATATAACACGACAAATTATACATGTACATATGTCTTTGTATGTACATAAAAATAATCTTGTTAACTAGTTACATCAGTGAATATAGCACAAGACACAATTCATTGGCTAACTCACATTTTTACAATATAAAGACAATATAAGCAATATTCTAATTTTTCGTTAAATATGGAACTTCGTTTTTATAAAGAGAGGATCATTATACAAAATTTCAAAAACTACAAAGAAGGCAAAACATTTATAATTTCAAAAGTTTTAAATTGTAGTTAAGATATTTTAAAGCCAAGATTTTATTTGTTTGTTTTTTTCACGCTACACGTTTATTCTGTATTATGTTTGTTCAATTGTTCGTTTTTCAATATGCTTTTGTAAAGATCTATTCTGTTTATTTCTCTGATGATCTCCAAAAACTCCTGCTGTTTAGTACAAACTTTGCTTTTTGACAGCAGGCAAAGATATACCAAAATATTTTTTTTTGTAAATTTATATGTAATGTGTGGTATTTAGTTACCGTTAATTAAGGATTATTTGGATGCTCGTGAGATGCCGACTTGTGTGATGTAGGTTTAGAAAAACATGTTCTTTATCGTGTCAACGTTTCGATCTTTATTGAGATCATCTTCAGAGCCTGGGATTTGCATAATTCAAAGAATGTTTATAAATCCCAGGCCCTGAAGATGATCTCAATAAAGATCGAAACGTTGGCACAACAAAGAAAATGTTTTTCTAAACCTCCGTCACACCTCTTTATATGTAATGTACATTCTTGCAAATAAAAATTTATTATTATTTTTTCTGCAATAATGACGCACATTCTGACACTGAGATGCTTAATCGGTCAATCTACAATATAATCATGCAACTTCGTAAAGAAGTCTGGAAATCTATCTTCTAGCGATAATTAACCATCAAGTTTTCGTAAAACAAAAATAGAAGGAAGCCCGGTAATAACCCATCTGCAAAGAAATCAGCAAATTTGGAAGCCCCTTTCATAAGGTCGTCTAAATATTCCACTGTTCTCTGCTTCCTCTCCCCTTCGTTCATTAAAACTTTTGACGAACCGTACTGTTGGATTTGATCCCGTAATTGTTAGGGCGGCCGACTTTTCTGCAGGCCGACGGACTCCCTTATCAACCATTCCGTCATTACAGGGCTGGCAAAATTCTCAGTGTTACTTCCGAGGTTCTAAATGGCCTGGGCACGATCCGTAACGGACGGCGTTTTACCACTTTCGACCCGCGAAAAACGATAATATTGGGTATTATTATTCCCATGTACCTTGAAATCAGAACCGTTACAGTGTGTGACCTGCTTGTCTAAGTGTCAGTGTGATACTCGTTTTGAAAAATTGGAAGATACAAATCTGAAAATATATTAAACGGAAGAACCGTCCACCGTTGGTTTGGAAGAGATCGGTTTGGGGATTTCGACCTTAGGAGAAAAACGAACATTAGAGGATTTGGTTTGCCTTGCCAAAATTACACGCGAACGGAAAGCTTGGAACAACTTTTACTCCGGAGTTGTCTCACTTGATGAGAGTGCCCTAAACCCCCCTCTCAACACGTCACACAAGAATGACACATCCACACGGAAAACAAACACTTTGAGCCCTGAAGATGATCTCAATAAAGATCGAAACATTGGCATGATGAAGAAAGCGTTCTTCTAAAACGGTCACTAACCACCACACATTTATAAAAAACGATGAATATACACAACTTGAAAAGACCTTCCGCAATCATTTATAATTCAAAGAAATATTTCCAGCCAAAAACCTCTCCTTACTTTGAGAGAGACATTTCAACAATGTGAACGATCAACACAACTTGACAACAGGCACTGATACTTTGGTGTGAGGACTAAGCATACGTACTAGGTACTAGGCAAGTCTTCTATTCAACTAGACGCTATGCTAGATATAGCGATGTAGATAATGTGGCTTTAGCCTCATGGCCCTCCAAACCTAAAAGATCGATTCAAAACAAGGAACTGACAGAATACCCCTATAAAAACAGCGATCTACAAATAGACTGACGCTAAGGTGGGTCCCAGGACAGGAGGGTATTTCAGGAAACGAGATATCCTAGCTAAAAAGGGAGCCTCGGAACAAAGCTCAGGCCCAAATCCATTTTGTAGCACAAATTAGTAGCACTCAACACGACTCAAAAGAATGACACATCTACACGCAAAACAAACACATTGAGCCCTGAAGATGACTCAATAAAGATCGAAACGTTGGCACAATAAAGAAAATGTTTTTCTAAAACCTACGTCACCCCAGACCGCATCTCACGACCTCCAAATAATCATCAATTAACGGTCACTAAACACCACACAAATTAGAACGTATGGCAGTCATGAGGTAAATGAGATGCAAATATATTTTCGGGACATACAGTAACAAACAACTTAAAAACTGCCTATATTAGGAGGACCTCCCTCGCTACAACGAGGCAGACAGTTCCTCACTGAAGATAGTGTAAACGCGTTTGAGTAACTTCAAAAACCAGCGAGTGTAGGTGGACCCAATACGTAACCCAGTGCCAGATCAACATGTGTTCACCGAATCGCAGACCGATACCGAACATCAACTGACATGGTATATAGTCTATTATTATTAAAGAGCTACGGTACCTATGCAAGCCATTAGACCTCGACACCTATGTACGTCCAGAAATCTTCTAAGAAACCATTCGTAGAGATCGGACGCGGAAAAAAAGGGGAAATTCCTACTACTTCAAAAGATTAAAAAAAAGCGCTTGGAACAAGTGCCATAACTGTTTCCAGCCATCGTAAGGAGCCAGGAAAAACAAGAAAACCTGGAAAAATCGGTGCCGCTTGAATTAAGAGAGAACCAATTGCTCACTCGGTTCGAAACATGCACCTCGCTCCTGCTGTTGCGCAATAAAAATAAGGCATTTTGCAACTTTTGGAACCTGTGACGACAAGTAGATATTATACCCGACCCTTCTTGACAGTAGTTAGATAATAATGACCTCAACAGCCTAACCCAATGATGATTGTAGTTGAGTAGAACTCGTTATTGTTTTTTTTTCTTTCTTTGGCAAGGCTTGAATCAATAGCTGTTGTTACTGTCAAGAATTGCATACCCCTTATGAAAATTTAATTAATTACTCCTTCATGATAACACTCGCCCCGAGCTGTTGAAGATTGAAGGTTCAAAAGCTAAAATATCAGTAAATTAGTTTTATTCCACAATCCTTAATGTCTATCCCAACTGACTTTCATGTCTTACTGTTTGAATACCATATTAGGTTGTATTAATGAAGCATTTTTATTTTAGTATAATAATTTAAATTACTACTTTTTTCTGTTATTTTGTATGTTACTCCATATTACTGACAAATGAGCATAGAACCAAGAGAAAATTGTGTTTGTATTAAGTATCTTCAAAGGGCGTTCTTGCTTAATTATTACCGGCAAATTCAGCTCCTTGGGCATCATCGCCTGTTCGTTTAACCATGGCAAGATAAGAGAAAGAGAGAGAGACAGAGAGAGATGGCTAACATCGCTGACCGTGACAGCCTATCGCTTCCGACGATAACGGTCGGAGACCTATTTAGTGCTTTCATTCCCGAACGGTTTACTTTTATGCCCCCTTCACCTGATCTGCATGGGGCTGCCGTTCAAATTACAATTTGAATCGGGTAAATAGCGGCTTCCGCTGGAAATTCTAGTTGGAGGGCCGGACATAACACTGTACGGCTAAAGCCGCGAGACGAATTTACATAATTTCCACTGAACGTTGTAGTGAGGGGTTTTATTAAGAATATAAAACCAAACAAAATTAGGGGCGCATTGTAAAATAAATATTAATTTTTTTGTATTAAATATACATACGGTTAGGAATAATACAACACTGGTTACAACGTGCAATAATTTGAACATGCTGGAACATTTAGTCAGTTCATAATTTGAGCAAAGTTGGGAGAGAGAGGGAGAGCGAGAGCGAGAGCGAAAGAGAAAGAGAAAGAGAGAGAGAGAGAGAAAAAGAGAGAGAGAGAGAGAGAGAGAGAGAGAGAGAGAGAGAGAGCGAGAGAAGGAGGGAGAGGGAGACAGGCAGGCAGAGACATAGAGAAAGAGAGATATAGATATATTGAGAGAGGGAAGAGAGAGGGAGAGATAGTGAGAGAGAGAGAGAGAGAGAGAGAGAGAGAGAGAGAGAGAGAGAGAGAGAGAGAGAGAGAGAGAGAGAGAGAGCAACTTTATGAATATAAAAAAATATGCCATGTCAAATAGAAACTGATCAAAATTTATTTAAAAAGTCATACTTAGTGGAGGAACTCGGACAACAAAAGTTGGCACAGTATATAGCAAACCATTGCCTATCGTCTCTGTCGTCCCTCAAGGAACGGTTTTGGGTCCTCTGTTTTTCCTATATATACTAATGATCGTTTAAAATCGAAAATATCCGGTAAAGTTTTTAATTATGCTGACGATACGTGCTTGATAGTTTTCTGGAAGGATAATTGATAATTTGCTTATATCTATTAACAATGATCTTAGATTTGTTAAAACATGTTTATCTTCTGTTTATTTTTAAACAATGATAAATACAACGTTTTACATTTTTCATTAAATAAAAGATTAGGTTTAAAGATCTTTAAATTTTGTTTCGATACGAGTATTAATTCATTTAACTGTAACTGTTCCCTATACCAATTACAAATAATACTAAATACTTGGTTGGTTCCGGATAATGAAATTAAGAAATACATTGAAAAATGGTCAAAATTTTGGTTTTTACATTAACAAAAATTATAGATTCTGGTTGTTTTTAAAGTCATCATTGCTCTTTTTTTATTTAAAACAAACAGGTACCCCTCTAAGAGATATGCATTCAGGTCAACGATAAAATACAATTAGGATAATCTACACGCAAGGCACTCACACATGATCTACAAGAGATATTGTCGTCATAGAGACTAAGTCCCCAACTTTTGTCACTGTCCCTGTAGCTTAAGAAACTGATAGGCTTAATGCCAGTTTTGGGCCTATGGTTATTTTTCAAAATGACTCGCACGAGCCGACGCACAGCGCACAAACAAAAAGGCACTCGTTCGTCCTAAATATAGAGAAAATGAGCACTCTGACCCACTTCTCCGGAACTGCACCTACTCGAGGGCATAACACTCGAAAGACTCTTGTTTTCCTACGGTCCATGAATATTTAACGAGGCCCACTTTTAATAACACATATCTACGCCTTCGCTAGCTGAATTGTGTAGACAGTAGGAAAAGGAAAAAGGTAGGAACTTTGTAATGTTAACATAATGCATTGTTAGTCAATAATTAGACAACAAAGTTTTAGCACATAAATAAATAAGATCTATGTTTAAAATTTAAAAATGTTTTTTTTTTTTTTTTTTTTGTATTATCAATAAACTATTCTTCATTTTAACGGCCTTATGGAGAAACTTCCTTTCCCAAGCGATACACCATTGTGTTCTGGCAAAATATTCCCTTATTTTGTTTTTTCTTATACTTTTTTAAGTTTTTCACTTGCCCAGATCAGAGTTGTTGATAAGGATTCACGGGCTCCATTCGCCGTGGTCGTACGGTTTGATTTGACAATTGAAAATCCTGTCACGGACAGGGCTACAGAGGAAGAAGCAGCGAGAACCGTCGAAACGAGCCAGCGTGATCAATGACGGCCGACTGGTTACATAGCTTTTCCCGGAAGTTCCTAAACACCACTATCTCCAGGACATAGCCATTGTTACAACAGCCCAGGTAAGCTCCGTTACGCATCATCTGGCGTAAATGCTTTTTCACTACACTCTACTCTAACTCTTTACTGTCTGGTATAGACGAAAACTGATACTAAAGATTTATTTCAAGATTATTTTGGACCATAAACCAATTAGCGTTAATTCTGATGTCCGTGTACTAAACGAAATTTTTTTGTAGAAACGCGCCACAGAGGGTACATGTAGCCTTAAACTTCAATGTGAAGGTGATGCATACACGTGCACGTCGGACAGTAAGCTTTCGAGCTTTCAAAAAGGTGGACAAGGGTGAAATGTAGTTTCATTGTTTATGTAGTTTGTTGTAGATAAGTATCATCTTTTACGAAAAAGCAAATATAGTTTGGTCGTTGCTGATAATTGTAGGCCTGTTTATCCTTACTGTTTTTGTTTGGTTCGAGGATAAGCAGTCCGAAAATGATCAGTAATGACTAATTTTATTGTTATATTGGGCAATAGCGTCAGACCACAAGATGATCCAAAAATTATCCTACAAAATACCTAATTTATAAATTATTTCTCTACAATCTACTTTGATATAATCAATTTTACATCGACTCGCCTTTATTTTTATTTCCGTTAATTATTCTTTTTATGTAAGGTCTTGGCTGAGATGAAAAGTTAGTGGCACGAGCGGGATTTGAACCTTCGACCTTCGGCTTAATACGCCGCTGCTCTAACCACTTGAGTTATCGTGACAAGTAGTTACTGGTTGGTCATGGGTTCGAATCCCGCTCGTGGCACTAACTTTTTCATCTCAACCAAGGTCCTAAACGACATGCCACCACGCGCCACAGAGGGTACATTAACCTTAAACCTCAATGTGAAGATACATACAAGTGATGCCTACACGTTCACGTTGGAAAATAAGCTCGGAGCTTTCAAAACGGTGGACAAGGTTGAAATGTAGTTTCATTGTTTATGTAGTTTGTTGTATTTACGTATCATCTTTTACAGAAAGAAAATATAGTTTGGTCCTTGCTGATAATTGTTGGCCTGTTTATCCTTACTGTTTTTTTTGTTTAGTTCGAGGATAAGCAGTCCAAAAATGATCAATAATGACTTAATAATATAATATTGTTATATTGGGCAATAGCGTCAGACCAAAAAATGATCCAAAAATTGTCCTATAAAATATCTAATCCTATATTAGTACATATTATAAATAGGATCACAAAACGTTCTTTTCAGTCACAGCCGGTGTAGCTTAGTGGGCTAATTGACCAAATTACTTATTTCAATTAATTCTTTTTATATAAGGTGTTGGTTGAAATGAAAAAGTTACTGTCAGGAGTGGGGTTCGAACCCATGAGCTATCGTCACAAGTGGTTACTGGTTGGTCGTGGGTTCGAATCCCGCTCGTGACACAACTTTTTCATCTCAACCAAGACCTTACATAACAAGAATTAATTAATGACAGCGCTGCACCGGAGGACACATGCTATGAGACACCAGCCAATGCTGCCACTTAGCACACAGTGTGCGGGTTACGGCGCAAGGTATCATCGATAAGTCGACGTGGCGGTCTCTCGGGATGTGTAGAAGGGGGTCGAGCAGTAGGAGTAGGATGGATCGAGAGGTTGGATATTTTGGAATCGAGAACGTTGAGGTCATTGTAGATGCGGGTTAGTGACATAGTAAGGAGCGATTTGTCTAAGTCCATTTGATTGGAAGGATTAGTCGCGGGATGCTGGATTGCATTGCAAAACCCCACAGCTCCACTCCATATCCGAAGTGGTGGTAGTAAAGAGTTCTTTAAGGGGTCTTTTAGTGTTGCCGGTGATACAAAGATTTATGAAAAATCAAAAAGTTTATTGTACAAAATGTTGCAGACCAAAGTAAGGTAAAGAATTATAGGGAAACGCTTTATAATGGAATAAAGACAATTGGCCACCTTAGGGAACTTAAGTCCTCAGAGCTTCAGCTACATTTAGCATCGCTGCGTCGTCGGTACTCACTCGAATGGAATCGTTCATTCAATTGGAGTAGCGGTAGACAATTTTGTGGAAAAAGTACTTTCCACAATGGCAGGAAGAATCGGAACGCTAACGGTGGATAGTTGCGTGTCGAATCGGAAAATCCTCCGTTGCCGACTTTTTCCACTGGCAGTCACACGACATCGCTAAGTGTTCACTTTCAATGCAAATAACGGACTCGTCGAAAAGGGGTCCGGGCTCTTCTCACAGGTCCGCAATAAATTCTTCTTTTGTGCGAAAAACATATATAACGAGGCGTAATGTATAAGAATATCTGCAAATGACGGAAATGACGAATTGTGGGGGTCTGAATGCTCAAAAAACCAAGCTTGTTGGCATAGATGATTCTTTATTTTTTTCTCTACTCCAAAAAAGAACAAAAATCTTCAAGATGTTGCCAACAAGTCAGAAAAACAGCTGTTGGGCTGCCTGCCTCCACTGTCATCCCTAAATGCACACGAGAAAATTGGCGAAAGTAGGAAGTTAGATTGGCCGTATGACAAGAACTAATTTTTTTAAGTCAAAATTTCAGAAAGCAGGTTGGTTTTTAATTGAAATGTTATTTGTTCGACAAGTAAGAAGCTTTTGAGTCACAGCTAAGCCAGCTTTTTAAAATATTTTTTGGGGTAAAAATATGAATACTTTTACACCTTATTATCATAACTTGTAAGCTCCCAAGATTCTTCGATCATATCATGGCAAAAGAGATTTTTTTTTTTTAAATGAGGGTTTGCAACAGCAGAGGTCATATAAACCCTCAGGGTGCCGGTGTTTTTGAAAAAAAGCCCATTTGTAAGTATGTCGGGTTCGAATGCAGACCCGCTGGATTCGAACCAGGGACCTTTACCTTACAACGATGAGCGCCCTGTCAACGCCAAAATCGTTCCGGCCACCGACGCCCTCAAGATTCAACTTTAAACAAAAACAACTTTTGTAAAACTTTCCAACACGGTAACTATGAACTAAAGAATGAGAAAACAATGGCTCCGGAAGAAATAACCATAAGCAAACAATTACCATCGAAATTATTCGTCAACAATTCATAAATCTACTAAAATAACGAGACTTCGTTAAGCTATGATTGGCGTTAACCTATATAAATAGACATAAAAATAATTGAAATATAAAAGTACAGCCACTGCGGAAATTTTAAAATAAGATGGCGTGTGAAGAAGGTATGCCCTATTTTTATTGTCCTATTTAATTATATTTCCAAACACGTTCAACAAGCTGGTTTGTACTATAAGCGGGCTGAATGTCAATGAGTACGCGTTAAATCTTTAAAACGAAAACACAGTTAGGAGGAATTAAAGACGAACCTTGGCTAATGTCGATTAACTTGAACAGAAATACATGAGCATCGTGCACTACATTATTTTCCTAACTAGACAAGAGTTTCGTTAAGAAGGTAAAATTTTGTAAGATATCTCTTGGTTTATCTCGTCATGCCAGGATAATCAAAGATTAAAAAATATGATGAATTAAAGTATGTAGAAGAATAGAATAAAAAACCCTTACTGCTCACAATATTTGCCTATTAGAAATTGCGAATAACCAGGGGTCTGATTAAAATTTGTAGAGAATGCTCACCCACGCAGATACAAGAAAAAAAGATCATGATTTGTGCCCAGATCATGATTAAGATTATCTGTGTGGGAATAATCTAGTGGATACAGACGAAAAAATCTCATAAATTAGTAACTACTACGGTAATTCTGTAAAATTAAACGTGAAAGAAGAGAATTTATTGCGAATTTGCGAAAATATTTCAATTCCATTCTAGGCTGAATCGGTTTCCTGACAGAAAAACTAGCTTGATATATAGCCTACTCGTGTTACAAACTTTGCCAATAGATTCTACGTCCAAAATGGAACCAAAAAGTCCTAATTAACTATGGTCCGAATCTCAACAGTTTCAGAGTTATTCCACTTTTTCTGATTTTTTTAGATTTCACGAACTTGCTTCAAATAAACAATGATAACTCCAAAACTAAAAGGTTTCGGACAAATCTGCTGATACCGTTAAAAACTACGTTAAATTTCCAAGAAAATGTGATCAATACTAAACTTGTAAACTTCACGAAATAAGCCTTTCAGTAGGCAGAATTTTGAAAAAAAATTTCCAAAGTTGAAAAATTTACTATGGTAATTCTAAACTACTATTTCCAAACCGAGAGACCAGCAAATTTCAGAAAACGTACTGCATATTTAATATCCTTTTTAGTGGTGCAATTGCTTTTTTAATTACTTTTTTCAAATATGAAAAAATTGATGGAGGAAAGTAAAAAACCGTGGCTGACGTATTGGTAAGGTGGAAAGATTAATAATAAAAAACTTAAGGTAATTTTGAATGATTTTATTAACCATTTTTTAAAATGTGGGTTCGAAACTGAAATAGTGCAAGTTTTTACTTATTTACTAACACAACTGCAACATTGATTAAAGGATTATGATTGTTTTAGTTATCGTATTTAGTTATCTAGTTATTTACGTTTTTAGTTATCTATGTCAAATCTATGGCTACTTTTTCTAATGAAGAATACGCTGATATTCATCTTATGTATGGGTTTTGAAAAAGTAATTAAAAAAGAAATTATTTTTCAAAGTTCTCGCAACTAAAACGCTTATTTCACTAACGTTTACAAGTTTGGAATTTTAATATTGGAAATTTAACGTAGTTTTCAACGGTATCAACAGATTTGTCCGAAACCTTTTAGTTTTGGATTTATCATTGTTTATTTGAAGCAAGGTCGTGAAATCTTTAAAATCAGAAAATATGGAATAACTCCGAAACTGTAGACATTAGGACCATAGTTAATTAGGACTTTTTGGTTCCATTTTGAACTTAGAATATACTGGCAAAGTTTGTAACACGAGTAGCCGAACACCCTGTATATTTAAATAAATTTCAATAAAACGGCTACTCATTTACAGCAATTTTTTTAAACAAATTGCACGGTAAACAACCATTTTTATTTTCCACTGGCGTCCATCGGAGAATACTGTTGAAAAACCTCCCAGAAAAAAAAAGATCGTAAGTACTTACAAACAGGCATTCAGTGCTCAATTAACTTGTGGAAACCATTCTCCCAAGAAAATAGCAACGGATGTAACACCCGAAGGCTCTTATCGTACGGAAATCTTAATACGATTTAAAACTATTTCCTAGAGTTGACTGAACGTAGGTGGATCAATCAGGCCAAAGTCTTTTCTCGAAAGGAAAACTAATAAAAAGGTCACAACAAAAACAACTGCGCGTTTTGATACGTTTGGAAGGGGGTTTGTGATAATTTGAATTATTGGTTATCACCACAAATGATACACGAAATAAAACTGATGCCTCGAACCAAATTCGGCGGTTTTTGCGGTTTCCTGAACGGTCTTCAGAAAAGAACCGGGCCATCTTCTGCTCCAGGTCCCACCTGATTCTTTCACCTGGCACCGACCCACTTGCCATCTCATGAATATACATTTTACATTAACGTTTTATTTTTCTCCCGTGATGCCGGTCCCGTTGACCGTCAGCATGGAGAAAAATACTATTTCTGGTCTCGGTCACGTGCATATTTCAAGGATTATGGTTATGTATTTTAATTTTTATAAATGTGCCAACGTATGAGGGGGATCCTGGATGAACATAAAACTGTTTACTTCATCAATTTATCTATTTAATTTTTTTACACGAATGAAGTTATTGAATTTGCAAAAAGGAGGGAAAATTAGAAAGGTTGTAGATTGAGATGGGAAGTTGGTGTCCGAGAGGATCGAAGTCACGATAGCTCAAGTGGTAAGAGCAGCGGCGTATTGAGCCGAAGGTCGTGGGTTCGAATCCCGCTCGTGACACTAACTTTTTCATTTCAACGAATACATCACATAAAGATGAATTAATTTTGAAAGGAGTTTGATCAAAATGACCGATTGTTATGCAGACGGTCCGTTGACAGATGGGCCATATTCGCTGAAATATCTTCTGCTTAGCTCCAGAGTACTTTGGCGTGTTAAAGCCCGAAATACCAAGGACAGACCTTCAGGAATTATCCATTCTGATCAATTTGGTGTAATATCACGATTTCAGATTGTTCGTATGTGCCTATTTCAGAACTGCCATAGCTGTTTTTCGCTTTAACAAATTTTTCCTAATAATGTGAAGAAGAAAAAACAAAATAACGTTTTTCTAAAGTCACAAATTAAAATTTTGTCATAGAAAAAACAACATTTTGACAAGGAAACATCGATATTAGATAATCCAGTAAATCAAAAGGTCTGTTTGTACTAATAAGTCCCAATATATTCTAACAAAACCGCATCAGTATTATAACCGAATTCAATTGACTTTATACTACTTTAAGTCCTAGAAGCCCATATCTTACAGCGAGGAAAACCGAACCCCAAGATGTTTACAAAATTTTATTGTTCACGGTAGGCACATAATCAATAAACCGATCAATTACTTTTAACTTACATTCCATAGTGAATGTACGTCGGCTCGTTCAACTAAACTAACAAGCCATATAGGAAGATACTTGATTTTTTTGACCAAATTATTTTTCCAGAGGTCAAAAAGACTAGCCTTAGTATTATAGTTCGATGACGGATTCTCTACATGATGTCCTATCCATACCTACAGTGACGAAGGGAAGGAACAAGTTGTTTAAAAATCGTAATGCTTATTTCACGTTTCAGCGTAGATATAATCTTTTTATGTAAGGTTTTGGTTGAAATGAAAAAGTCTGTGTCACGAGCGGGATTCGAACCCACGACTTCGGATAAATGCGCCGCTGCTTTAACAACTTGAGCTATCGTGACAAGTGGTTCGAGCAACGGCGTATTGAGCCGAAGGTCATGGGTTCCAATCCCGCTCGTGACACTAACTTTTTCATTTCAACCAAAACCTTACATAAAAAGATTGATTGACTGAAAGAAATAATTTGGTCAATAGATCACTAAATATAATGGACGAACTATATAATAGGTAATTATATAATTTGCAAATTTATACATTTATTTTGGGCTACATCACTCATTTGTGCACATGGATGTATTTTCTGCCGAATTACGAATAAATGGGTCACCTGTTTAAACTGAAGTAATTGGTTAATAAGCAGATTTTGGCACTTGCTTTCTGGCAGATTTTAGTCGCATTGGCTTAGAAAATAATAGCAAGGATAAAGCTAAAATCCAGAACAACTGGTCTCAGTATAGAGATTTACGATGGGGGGATATAACGATATCGAAATCGACCCTACCGACTGATACTAAAGTTATTAAAGGTAAAGTACAACTACCTCCTATCATTTTCCATATCGCATGTCACTAGTTAAATATGACAAAAACTAACGAAAATTAAAGTAGTTGTGGTGTCAAAAATTGGATTTTTCCATCCTGCGAAGAAAGGTCGGAAGTACCGCGCCTGTAATACAATGCGCACTCCCTTTTCCCTTGGGGCGACTTGGTTGTTCCACCTCAATCGTCCAGCCCGATTAGGCAATAATGAGGGCACAGTTGAATACACCGAACAAAACGAAAAAACAAAACAAAAAGGGATGAAGAAGGAAAAAGATAAGATCTCTCATACAGTTCTTATTCCGGCTAACCCTAATCATTCTGATCATTCAATCGTTGAATCATTGAACGAGTCGAAATTTGAAAATGTAGAAATAGGCAGTAAAGGAAGTGATCACAACCTAAGTTAATAATGTTCGCCTAACTTATGAGTTATGTCATATAGTCGTGCAGTTCCATTTCTATTTTTTTCCTGCTCTACCTCATCTTTTTCGGATCGCAGAAGACAGCGACAAGCGGAAAGTAAGATAGGCAGAAATCTCAATGTCAGATCGATTGGCAATTATTTTCCGACAGGCAGACAAATCATCAGAGTATGAAAGCAACTGGAAATGCCATAAAAGACCGAGGATGTGGTATCACACCGATAACTCTAATCTAATATTAAGGGAAGGATGAATAATCTATTGATTTTTTCCCTGCGTGGTGTGGTTATCATTTGAAAGGTGACTAATGTCAGTAAAAGTTGTCATAACTTACGATAATACTGGAAAAACTGATTTCGTCCTTACCTGAAACAGAAAAGATATCATTACGTCAATTTTTTTTAAGTTTTGGACTTATAATATGATAAGTAATGAATAATAAACTTTTCAAATCTACAAATTTAACTTGTGGACTAGTAGCCTGGTTTAGATAAACAGAACGGTTTCCTGAACCCCCAGGGACAGAGTTACACCAGATGTACAATAAAACTAACGATAAGAACCCTACCGCGCGGCTCGGCCATTGTAAAAAAAATTGTTTTACTTATATCCTCTTTTATTCCAGTCAGCCGCAAAGGACAAGCGAAGCTTTTGAGAACTGGATCCACTTCGGTCATCCCGGACAAAAGCCGGATCGGTCGGGTGCACAATGGGAAGACGGTGGGTCTCCCAAGGACGTCACAGTAATCAGCCCTACAAAAATTTGTTGTGCAACCCAATCACGCGATATTTATTTCTATTTGTCTTTGGCCCGGTCATTTTAACAGGGCGAGAAAATGTGGTAGAATGACAAGAATTTCATTTTTCAACGATCTTCATAATAAGAAACCTACACAGATGTGTTGGTAGCACCGTACGTTTTTCCCATTTTTCACACGTAGGAAGAAACATTTGAATTTTTGAATGTTGATATTATTTTTAAACTTACAAGGTCACACAAGGCGAAAATTGTTTCAAACAGATAATTATATGTAATTATAACATATTAAACAGATATTTTTTTCTCAGGGTTCTTCCAATTATCAGTTTAAATTTTTTTGAGGAGCAAACATATATTTTTATTAATTAATCTTTATGTAAGGTATTAGGTGAGATAAAAAAGTCAGCGTCACGAGCGGGATTCGAACCCCCGAACTTCGTCTAAATAAGCCGCTGTTCTACCACTTGAGCTAGTTTGTGCAATCGGACCACGAAATCTAATGAATTTAAATGAAGTATATCTTCACTAAAGCTCTCCGTGGCCATTTCATTTTGTCGCCTTGACTTGAATTGAATTTGAAAAATGGCAAAAAGGAGGAAAAATTCGAAAGGTGGGGTTGAGATGGGAAGTTAGTGTCCGAGTGGATCGAAACCACGATACTCAATTGGTAGAGCAGTAGAAGTCGTGGGTTCGAATCCCGCTCGTGACGCTGACATTTTTATCTCAACCAATTCCTTACACAAACATTAATTAATTGGTCAATCGGACCTAGAAATCTAATGAATTATTTTTATCTTAAATAATAATGTTTTATTTTGATATAGATATATTAGTTTGGTCGTTAAGATAATTCTGATGCGCCTATCAATACTTCCGTCTATCCGAAACGGTTAAGAATTTTAAATTAATTACTAAAAGAGTGGGTTCTACCCCACCATGAGGATTATCGAGTACTCTGGGGTAGATTTTCAATTTTGTATCAGGTTTTGTGTTTAATGCTAATTAAATTGAATGGATGTCATTTATTAGAGTGAAAGGAAGGGATTGCTCAACCTTAGAGGAATATCGAGCACTCTGGGTTGAGTGTATGACGGCTAGAGAGTGAAAGTAATTTATTAGCGAGAATGGAGTAGGTTCAATCAGAGGAATCTCGAGTACTCTGGTGGAGTCACTATGACCAGACTTTTATGTATCGATCATACCGACGAATTTTCAAGTCTGCTATTTATTCGTTCGCCTAAATTAATACTTTTTCTTTTTGAAATAAACTTACGAATTGTCAATTTGTTTAATTATGAGCCACTTTCGACCATCTGAATGCTCTTTTTTAATTAAGGACGATAACAATGTTTATCTTTACTGGTCTGCTTGGTATGTCTTATCGGTTTACTTCTACAATTAGAATGTTTTTACAAGATTTAATTAATAATAAATACTAAATGACTTCTATTATTAAAAAGATTAGTTTAAATAGACTGTATATGCAATACCAATTAACAACTTAAATTAAATTAAGTAATTAACAACCGGAGGGGAAGGGTTGAAGCCAGGAAATTGGCAAACGAAAGCATCTCTCTTCCTTTTGCAAACGGTCTGCACTCTTCGTTTTTGTGTTTTGACTAATTACTTGTCCTAGTTCGTTTTAGATATTCGAATTATGTGGCTCTCCCGTACTAAACACCCAGTTAAAAAAGGATGCTAATATCGGCGTAGGAAGATAATTGCTCGATAATTAAAAGCATGCAAAACACTTGGCGGTCTTAGCATAATTGGTTGCCCATTCGATTCGAGGGGTTATGCAACGCCAGATGCTAACGTGCAAGAGAGCGCCTTGAAAAAATTCCCGACCTTTAATAAAGCCTGTTAAGTCGAGCGAAACAGTACGACAGACAATTCTTCACGGTGGAAATCCGTACAAAAGGAAAAGTTGTTAGCCCATTCATAAAAATTTGCAACAGCCGAGACACAATAGGCGAACAATTCTGGGTTACTTGCTGTCTTAAGGATTTCTCGATGTACGTGACAATTTAATTTTTTTAAGGTACGAATGAGTAAGATGAATTAATAGACAATTTGTGACGTTTGGAAGCAAACGATTCGATTTTTTACACACTTCTTGTCCAATTACACCAAGGGATGGATTAATATGTGAGAGATCAATAGGGCAAATTTGCGAGTGACAGGGGAATGGCGAAAGGCCAAAATCGCGCCTAACAAGGACGAACGGTTGAATTTATTACGAATTTGTTCAGACAGAATTCGTTTTGTAATTGCAAATAGATTGGAAAAAAAATCGATTTTCCCAATGACCTACTGTCTCCAACTGACCCATTTACATGCAAGAACAATCATAGTAACTAAGACCTTGGTGGTCAAAGTGTGGCGCATTTTCTACATTTTCATTTCACGCCTTGCACCTAGTTTGAACCTTGACGGTGTTTTTTTTTGCGCCCATTTCCCTTCTTGTACATATTTTATATCTCATGATACAGCATGATGGAGCGTAATTACTTCTCGGGACAGTGGTCATGCAATCTCCGAGGTTTTGCATTCTTATTGCCAACACTAGGAAAAGGAACTATTTGTCAATGTTTAAAAGAAAATCTGACGCTCATCGTTGACACATCTTTTGAAAAACAAACGGAAATAAAATGTCACATCTTACTGATTGATGTAAAACCTTTTTAAACAAATCCCCCCCCCCAAAAAAAAACAACTGAAAATACATTTTCTTGGTCGAATTGGGCCTAACGTTTGAAATATATCTATGTAATCGTCTATATTTCTTTCTTTATTTTTTTTCTTTGACATGGAAAAGGTTTTCATTCAAAAAATGGTGCCTATATTTTTTTAAATTCCAGGTCACATTTTAGATTCAGTTTTCCTTCGAATCGAGCCGAGTATAAGGTAACTTAAACCACGCTAACGAATGCATTTCTCACCTGTTAACACATTTCCTGCTAATGACTTACATTTCCAGTCAATACCTGCTATTCATATTCAAATTCTATTCGTAAGACTTAGAATATTCGACATACACTTAAATCAACCTGGGATTATGACGTGATGAGACCTATTTTCGCCTCAGGCCATCTCATTCTTAACAAGAAAATCATTAATAAAACCAGATGTGAAAAACATGTTAAGAAATTATAATTAAACACGCATTAGAAAATACAATGTTTCTACCGTGGAACATCCAGAACAATTTTTTCTATTATTGGCTCTTGAAAGGTGACAATGATGGTATGTAAGCACGAGATGGTCTTTTAAATTAAATCCAATGATAAAACGGGCGAGGGCAATACGTTGAGTGCTTCAATATTTCATATTCGTTTCCCAACCGACCTGGGACTTCGCGTGCTTGGACTAATATTTCCTAGAGGAGTTTTTGTATCTGGCTTTATCTCACCAAACCTGTCTTCACTAATCGCAAGCCCAAGGTTTGTCTAATGCTTATGAAAATTATGAAAACGAGCTAAATTAAAAAATACACACATAAATTAAATATCTATAGGCTATTTTGCACTGTCATTCTGATGACGGTCCGCTTATTCACGCTGGGTCCATTCCAAAAGGTTCACCGAGTTTCACATCTGTTGATAAAAAATAATGTATTTTTACCGAGAGGATGTTGGAGAAGTTGCATTAAACAGACAAGAGCGAATAAGAATTGAAGTGACAAAGAATATGAAAATAAATGAAACCGTTGGAGAAAGGATCACTAGGAACATTAAGCTACTCTGAACTCGTAAGACGCTTTTCTTCAGTTAGAAGGCCGGAGAAGGTAAGCGGCTGGCTGAATTGTGTAAGAAATGGATTTGAAAGAAGATAATTATGACTTGACGACAACCCTCAAACAGAAATAACCGGATAAGTAACAGTGACCTAAACTTGCTCTACCCACCCTGGGAGTCGTAGCCCACTATGTGTAGAACTACGGCGACGACGGGTGGTATAGTGTAATTTGAGGCTCGAAACGGCTCACCTCGGGTTCTCATCCATGGCCCTTTTTCTCAATCCAGGTTCCTTCATTCTATCCTGTGACCCCTCCCAACCCTTGGTTGAAGCCCGGGGGTATCCGGGTACAAAATAATGGTGCAGCCCAGAGGGCGTGGCAACCTCTCTGAAGCATAAGCTGTACTCGTGTCGGCCTAGAGTCGGCATGGGCGGCGGGTGCCTTAGCAGAGTCACACGAGGGCCAGTGCACCAGATCCTGTCTGCATAGATGGGCCAAATTCACTCCTGGTTACACTGGGAACAGATTCGTGGTGGTACGTGGTGACGCCCCTGGCGGGAACTTAGACAGAGGCTGTCTTCTATCTGTGACCTTCGTGAAGCTTGCGTATGGCCAGCGTTATTACCCCCGGCCTCACGAGAGAGGTTGCGACGTGTAAGCGTTGAGGACGCGATGATTACGATGAATAGTCCCTCGAATGCGTGAGTAAGCGAACGGAAACGTAGTGAATCGGTTTCTCTGACTCGAGTATGCTTTGCATTGTTGTGCGTATACCGGCATGGTACCCTTGGAGATGCGAAGGATCGGACCACCAAGGCTAAGCCTATGGCGTCCCTCGAATGCGCATGGCAGATGTAGGCTGAGCTCGACTGGAGGTTTTACCGTAGGCGGTGCTCATCTAGGGGGTGGTTAGCAATTCCACTAAAAACAAAACCGCGTCCGGGGCGGATCCGGTAGTTTCTACGCTATGGGAAGCTCCAATACTCTGGGAGATAGAGTCGCCTTCTCTATCTAGGGAGTACGCGGGAGAACAGGCTGATGTATTTCGGCCTGTTAGCCCCTCGCGTGCGGCGTACGACCCGACGCACAATGCGGGCCTGACCATTCGGAGTGGACAAGCGGAGAGCGAGGTCGTCTAGGCCCTTAGGGGCTGGGGCGCCTCTACGCCAATGCTGCGGCGGTAACACTATTCCGTCGTATGCGGAAGTGCGTCAGCTCTCATCTTGAGATTCAAAACGTCCGATAAGGCCGAAAAGGCCAGGTGCGGACTCTAAATATCCTCTTGTCTTGTTGACGATGAGTTCTCGGGAACGGAATTTCCTAAACTTGCTCTACCCTAAGGGACACCTTCCTTGTGGACCCAGGCAAAGCCCGACCATCGACCCTGGTGCCTGGGGTAACCAATGATGGAGGTAAATTGGGTCCCCCTTTACCTTCCTATAACCTTCCTTGCCATTTTCTTTTTCTCTCCCTTCCCTCCTCTGCTTTGGCAGCGGCTTCCTGGATTGCTGAACCCGCACCCCTCAGGCAACGGGTGCATCAGTTCTTATGAACTCCCGGGCGGACGATCAGTCCCACCTTAAAAATAATACCGAGTAGGAAGTAGAGTGCTCAAGCGACTCTAATAATTGAGGTTGGACTCGTCGTGGTCGTAGTTTGCAAACAAATTGTACCTTAGCCGGAGGGTACCGGCCAACCGGAGCAGGAGATAGAGTGCCTTCTCTATCTCTTCGGGGCTGGTGAAAGGCACGGCTCAAAGCTGTGCCAGAAACCACAAAACTGTCTTTTTCAAGGGACATGTATGGATGTGCCCTTTTCAGGACACTTCTGAACGTGGTTATCATTGCACCACCTCGCTAGCCAAGGAATGTGACAAGTCCATGCATGTAAAATCTTCCTAGTGTTCTCCTTGAGAATACTGGACGTCTGAGAAGTCCCCACGGGGATTCCAGACGTTCAAGATCCTCGTGGGTCTCAATATCAATGAGTAAAGATAAGTAAAGATCTGTCCTAAAATTGCTGATATTTCCCTGACAATATCTTAAGCAAGTTGGTCCCATGTCATAATAAACTAACAATTTATTAAATTTGATGAAAGAGAAAGAAAAATTGATTAAGCAGTTCTGAAGACATGCTAGTTAATCGACTAATTTCATCGGTAGACATTTTCTGCAGAATAGTGGCAATTTTCCATATTATCCTTGCGATATACAGTCAATATTAGTCAGAAGAGTCGAATATTTTAACGTGTGTGGTGATGAGTGACCGTTAATCGATTTCTAAATAAAACTTTTTATCGTTAACTAAAAGTCCATTATATTTAGTGGTCTATTGACCAGATTACTTCTTTCAATTAATCTTTTTACGTAAAGTTTTGATTGAAATGAAAAAGTCAGTGTCACGAGCGGGATTCGAACCCACGACCTTCGGCTCGCAAGAATACGCCCGCTGCTCTAACCACTTGAGCTATCGTGACTTCGATCCACTCGGACACCAACTCCTCATCTCAACCTACACTTTTAACGTCACTTTTTCCTTTCAACCTTACACAAAAAGATTATTTAATTTTAGTGACAATAGATCAATGTGAAATAAGTCAAATTGTTACATGATGAACAAACACCATTGAACCCATGAAATAATTATTGAATTCCATCCACAAAACTATTGAACCGTCATTGGGTCAATTATTGGGACCGTCTTCGCTCGCGGGTTTGTTGAACTACTCGAACTCGTTTCTGCATTGCGACATTTAAGTGATAAACTCCTCATCACCGTCTCGCAGACCAATACAAGCCGACAAAACTGTTGTACGATTCTACAATACGTTTTGTTATCAAGAAGATATTCAAAAAAGTCAACTGCTCGATATTATGGAAATGGTACATTATATTGCTGATCCTCTAGATCGAAGTATAGCAATAAAAATACAATTTTATTACTTTTGCATGGGAGTAGAAAACATTATCAATAAAATGACAAGGAAAGTAAAGGAGAGCGCTATATTTATTCCTTTCCAAATATGGAATAAAGGCTATAAAGAGAAAGAATTTTATCCGATTTCAACTTGCAATATAAAATAATTTACAATCATTTCAATTTTGCGAAGGGAAAGCCGTCAGAAAGAAGAAATTATAAGATTTTGGAGATGAAATCCTCCCAGCTGGCAGTTGAAACTCTACATAACCGGTCAAACATGAAGAATAGCGTCGGTTGTGTCTATTTCCGAAGTAGTTCTAGTCTAGACTAGTCATTGGCATCACGTGTGTTATCGCCTCTGGCCGATTTTGAAAGAGGCTGCGCACACGTTTGAACAGATAACCATCTCTGTTTCAAAAATTGGTCTAATACGCCTGAAGGGATAAATCCTACTCATAAATAAACTTAACATATATTTAAAAAAATTGTACGTTATATTAATTACAACATACGTATTTTAAAGTAAACCAAATTAAGCGAGATCAGAAATTCATGATTTTCATCCAAATTATTTAATTATAATAGTTGAAAGAAAATTCAGCAAAACACCGGAAAATCGTGATAGATTAACATTTAACTAACAATTAATTACCTAGCTTTGCTTTTAATAATGCACCTCTGACCTCGCGGAGGTACTCCTAAGCATCGAGTAAATAAGCGATCGGATTTCGTCTTGAGATACAGAACACAGGTGAACGCTATCTAACCCATCTCTTTATCATTGTCCCATAAATGTTCTATGGTTCAGGGGAACGTACTTTCCCTTGTGGTAATCCCTACATCCTCCAAATAATGGTGACAACTGGAGCTATACGCGGTCGAGCATTATCATGCATTAACACGATGCTGTCCCCAATAAATTGGAGCGAATGGGACCACAGTTTCAAGAAGGGCTTCCTCAATGTATAACGTCAGTACAGTACAAAATCCATTCTGTATGATACTCAGTTCATGGATGGACGTTGATGCCAAAATTATCTTTGAACATGATTCAGGTATGACGGATGAAGCAAAGCGTTCTCCACGGCTTTCCTGTCATCTTATTGCCACCAAACCAGCACTCATGTGTGAAGAGAACAGCACACCATTGTTCACCTGCTGATTTGCAATAGCCGCATTTCTACTCGATGCCTTTCCAGCAGTAGAGAACCTGATGCGGGGCATCTAGAGACTAAGCTTTTATCAAGAAGCCTTCCGATCAATGTTTTACAACTTACACTTTTACCACGGACCGTTTGGAGTTGACTACCTATCAAGGAAGCCGTTAAATTCCGTAGTCTGATAAAACAATAAAACACCCGTAGTAGATCGCGGTTTACCACTGCCTTCTCTTCGATCGAGACCTCCGGTGGCCCTAAACCTCTGTGGATATCTTCTCTACTTGCTTCTCGACAAGCTTTTAACAAAAAATTAATAATTAATTTTTTTTCAATTTTACTGTTTCGTGAAAGAAAACAAATAAAAAAACCAATTAACTCGACAAGTTGGGTCTGGAAAGGATGAAATTGAACGGATTATCTTTATTTTTAATCTAACTAGTGTAAAACGATTAATAACACTCTATAAAGGTAAACAAGGAACTATTAATGTAGGTGTACGTTTTAAGTCAACTATTAATCTTTACACCTAGTCATTGTGGAAAATAAACAAATCAATACACATGTCTATTTTTATGTCTTTGAGTGTATATTCGGGATAAGGAAGTATTTGGTGCTAAGTTAATAGGCGTTAGTGTTTTACTGATTGCGACTTTTATTTAAGTTCAAGGAGAATGGGGAAAGTAGAAATCGTTTTTGTTTTGTTTTAGATTTTTAAGATAATGAAATATAACTTTGGCAACATGATCACGATTCTACAATAATAGCGAGGACAGACGGACCAGTTTTTTATTTTATTTTATATCATTTTTATCGGCATTTTATTAGGATGTTTCATTAGAACGTTTTTACAGAATAAAAAGTGAAATTGAATTACACAAATTTCAAAGACCGGAAAATAAGACTGTTCGCCACCCCAGCGACTAAAACGTGCGTGAAATTGTTTCTGCGAACATAAACATAAATCATCTCGGGCTGAAAATACCATCCGTATCTTAACATCTGGCTCGGCGGGATCCCATGGCTTGGGATCTAAACATAGTTGAGTACAAATAAAATAGGAAAGTTTCAGCAAATTTCCAAACGGAGAACAAAAAGGGATTTAAATAGAAAACGGATTGTTTCAGTCGGGAGCATCACGAGTAAACGTCGTGACTGATGCTGTTCAAACTAACTATTCATTGCTGTGACTGGTCTAATTACATGCCGAGAGCTTCTGGTCTTGGAGGCCCACGCACTGCAAATTGATCTAAAGCGCTAATTAAAAATCGCTTTGGAAAAAGACAACTCAAGGTTATATTGTCAACTGTTTCATCACAGTTTTCTGTGTCAAAGAAACCTGTTCTTAGCAGTGAAGAGTTGATGCACGATGATGAAGCTTTTTGAAATAATTACAATTAAAAAACAAACAAAAAAACGCTGATACGAACTATTATTATTATAAGCCAATACAAAATAATGATAAAACTACGTATTATATTTTCCTATAATAAACCTGACATCCCACCCACATATATAGCAAGCAAATATGCAATCAAATTTTTATGGCATTTTTTTTCCACCATAGGAAAACCATCTAATAAAGCTTGAAAAACAGTCAACGGGTTATGCCTAGCATTAAAATGGGATGGTGCAAAAAAAATGCAGGTTTTGAAAGGGCAAAAAAAAACTATTTTTAATTTTTATAAAATAGAGAAAATTCATTCGAAATATGTTCCATCGTAATCTATACATCTTTGCCAACATAAACGCTTTTATTCTGCTGACATAAAAAAAATTTGACTCAAAAGTCATGGAAGGAGATTTTGGCTTCACCGCTTTCCTCCAAAAAAAATTTTACCCCTCAAGAAGTGATCAAAATGCCTAAAAAAACCGCAAGTCTGTAGGCGAGAGGACGGGTGAATATGGAAGGTGCGTTAAAGTTGCATATCCTAAGTACTTGAGTTTCCTCAAGGTTGGCTTGCAACATGTGGCCTGGAGTTGTGAAGTAGAATCGGCGCCTTACGGTTTACCAATGCTGGACAAAGACGTTGCAGTTCCTGTGCATTTGGTCAAATTCATGGCAATAACTCTCTGCTGTGATAGTTTCAAAAAATTATGGCAAACAACCAAACAGTCACCACAACCTTTTTTGACTGCAGATTTTGTTGCTGTACAGATCTAACAGAATCAATTTCTCATCGTACATGATGATTCGTCCATTTCTTTGGGCTTCAGTAAGTTAGTTCGGTACCCAATTGCCGAGCTTTTTTACTTTACCAATTTGCTCCAGATGGCGAACAACGGTTGAGTAGTAAACAGTAAACTCTTCCGCAGTTTTGCTTGTTGCCTTACGTTAATTTTCTTATATCAAGGCATTGAGTTGGTCGTCGTCCACAACAGAAAGCCTACCGAGAGACCTTCCCTTTCTTCGCGATCGAAATCTCCAAGACGAAATGTATTATGTAGAAATTATAAATGATGGGGTGAGTGTGGATTGTATTTATGTTACTCGCGGTTTGGGCCGCACTTCCCCCAAGTTTAAATTCGTACAAATAAATTTGACGAAAATCTAGTTCGGGCATATTTAATTTCGCAGGTCCTTACTCTTATTTTCGCTGTTCTGTAGAATTGAAATATATTATATTAGTAAAATTAACTGGGAATACCAGAATACTTCCTAACAATGTATAATCTTTTATTTATTTATCTCTCTAAGATATTGATATTACAAATTATGACCACTTTACTTTTTGATTGCATTTTTATATTTTCTTTTTTTATACATGATATATTATATATACTGTATTGTTAATTAATTTATTAATACAAATTGAAGCTGGTTTCGAGTTAACAGCAAATTTCAGAAAACAATGAATTTCTCCAAGTCATGCTCTAAAATATTCAACTGCGTAAAACCAGCAACGAATTGAAACACAGTGTTGATAAAACCCGGGAAAACATGATTAAAGCAAGGAAATTTTTTTTCGTACAATGTAATCTATGACCAATAAAATTAGTATAACTGCCTAACAAATTTATCCAAACATTTCAGTAAAAACTGGACAATTGGTCGTTGCAACGAAGATAGTGCAGAATACGATAAAATACACGAGTGTGCATGATAAATGACTTATGAGTACGATATCGCCGGGCAAACAGGGACAGTAATGAAGATCAACTAGCGAACACTCTAATGTGTTGGGGGAAGTTTAAACATCTTTACATTAACAACTGTGCCCTATTAGCCACATCTGGGTATTTACGAAACCATATCGATAGAATATTCTGTTATAAAACTGAATTGGCTGTCGAGTTTTTGAAAATTTTTGAAGGCAGCATCCATGATAACCCTGATCCAATTATTCTCGCTTTAGCTGGACAACAGATAGTATTGACGATTAACTAACAAACAGATCAAAATTTAATGTTTGTAAAGGAAGAATCATTTGTATTTTTTTTAAATACACCGTTCTGGGTATAAGCTACAAATTTCAATCTAAGGATAATTCGGAAAATAAACCGATATGCTTATACTAAATTAAATTGTACAATCAAGTTTTTGAAGATTTGTCACTAGTCTGACCATTACTGATAATCTTGGTCCGCCTATTCTCGTTTTAGCTGGACAAGAGAGAGTAATGAAGGTCATCTAATCAACAGAGCACAATGTAATATGTTCAGGAAGAAATATATTTACATTAAAACACATTCTTTTGGGTTTAAACTGCAGACTTGAACCTGTGGGTAATTGGGAAACCAAAAATGTCAGGTTTAAATAAAATTAAATTAGACAACCGAGTTTTTGAAGATTTGTCAACAGTCTGACCGTTCCTGATAATTTTGGTCCGCCTATTCTCGCTTTAGCTGGACAAGAGAGAATAATGAAAATCAACTAACCAAGGAGACAAAAATATTCTGGAAGAAACATCTTTATATTAAAAGATACAGCCTTTTGTGTATAAACTGCAGATCTGAACCTGTGGATAATTCGGAAAACGAAAATATCAGGTTTAAATTAATTTAAATTAGACAACCGAGTTTTTGAAGATTTGTCAACAGTCTGACCGTTCCTGATAATCTTGGTCCGCCTATTCTCGCTTTAGCTAGACAACAGACAGTAATGAAAATCAACTAACCAAGGAGACCAAAAGATTCTGGAAGAAACATCTTTACATTAAAACATACAGCCTTTTGGGTATAAACTGCAGATCTGAACCTGTGGATACTTCGGAAACCAAAAACGTCAGGTTTAAATTAAATTGGACAATCAAGTTTTTGAAGATTTGTCAACAGTCTGACCGTCCCTGATAATCCTGGTCCGCCTATTCTTTCTTTAGCTGGACAACAGACAGTAATAAAAATGAACTAACCAACAGGAGACAAATATACTCAGGAAGAAACATTTTTACATTAAAACATACAGCCTTTTGAGTATAAACTGCAGATTTGAGCCTGAGGGTAATTCGGAATCCAAAATCGTCGGGCATAAATTAAATTAAATTCTTCAATTGAGGTTTTGAACATTTGTAAAGTGTCTCTGATAATCCTGGCCCGCGTATTTTCGCTTTACCCCTTGGCCGGATAAGTTTCCGTATTTCGCTATCATCATTGCCAATCTGCCCAAGCATGTGACCAAACAGCCGGAATAAGTGGACCTAAATGACCAAGAGCGATAATTAAACTGCTGACCAAACAATCATGACGTTATGCTGACCTATATAATTTTTTATATTATTATATACCAACTTATCATAAAACCATATCCGTTTATTAAAGAGAGAAAATAGTATAGTTACGAATTTTAAATATCCCATGACTTTCACGTTCCATTTAAATTTATTATTAATGCAAACGAATCTATTTCTTGAAAGACGAAAGATTTTTTAATAGAAATTGATATTTTGGGATTATTAAAAATTATATACAACATAACACACAAAAGTAACTTTAAAAAGTAATAATGATCCTGTAGGTGCCACGCATCTACCTCCTTTCCTATTGCAATGTTTCAATTGGAAATTTTAAAAAACAATGCAAGCATGCGTTTATTAGTATCATGCAATAAGGTTAGACAAACATAAATAAAGTGAAAAACCAGCTCCAGGTTATGTACAAAAATCCACCAAAGCTGCCACCAGTCGCTCTTAACCAAATTTCATTTCAGTGTTTTATTTACCGAATCGGCCTGTCGTCTCCTCGACAAGTCTCCTCTCGCCCGGGGTTGAAAAAAACAGGCAAGGTCTTCCTTTCATCCATCCCATCTTCATGTCCTACGCAAACGTTAAAGAGGAATTGAAGAAGGATTATTCTTTTAATAATAGCTCCCTCACCTTCCAATTCGATTTTTTTTTTTTTTTTTGGTAAATCTGACCAAGAAAAATTTAGATCAGTGTATAGCTGAATGAATATTACATTTTTATTAGAAAAAAACACATATTAGGATAGTAAGAAGTTTAAATAGGGAAACATGGCGCTTGTGATAAGAGTCTTGTAATAATAAGAAATAAAATATAATGTAAAAATCAATGGGTTTTTTAATAAATGAGAAGCGTTTGAAATTTTGGTAATCACAGTGCAAACTCAACCATGCAGAACAGGGGAAAAAGTCAAATAATCCTTTTTCATGCAGACTGCTTTATTGTTGATGAAATCTTGTGTCAAAGCGGAACAACATTTGAACGGAACATAGCAATCCCATGATAGTACAGATCGGGATAAATCATTCAGTCATCAATCACTGAGAAACCGAAAACAACTCGCGAAAGCTCATCAATTTACTTAATTACCAAAGTGATGGGAAAATCCGGAGACTGATGATGGCCTGTTGACTCTGGATCACGTTAGTACAATAGATTTTCTTACTGTCCTGAATTTTTAATGGGTCCTCTTGTTGAATTTGTCCTTTAATCTGAATCTACAGAGTCGTCTAAGGGAAATAGTTTTACCAAAAAGACTACCATTTTGTTTAATACTTATTTATATCCTTTCATTCTGTCAGTCGCGTTCCGTCATTTCACTATCTTCTATGGGCGTGTGTGATTATTAACTCTTTTAATATTTAAACTTATAATTAATTGATTATTAATGGAATTTTATTGTTATTTTAATTGGCAGACATTAAAAGCGGGTAACGATCACAAAATAGCTAAAGATAGACTTTCATAGCATGCCACTGCACAAAATTAGAAAAAAAATCATAATCAAACACTAAGTTTGCAAAGTCAAAAAAAACACAACTGTAACCAAAATTGCCAGGGTGATTAACTACTTCGACGACAAAGTTTTTCAGGTGCTTCTGAACTTTAAATGCAACAAACAAGTTCGCTTGAACCATGGTCCGATTCTCAACCCTTTCGCAGATAATCGAACAGCTTACGGTTTTTTCCCACTATCTACGGTTTTCGTTTTGAATCTACTCATAGCTCTTGAAATATTCATTTTTTGGGGAAAAATTGAAAAGAACTTATAACACAACTATAACCTGGTAGAAAAGTACAAAAAAGGAAGATTCAATGTAATTTTTATGTTTTGGTTATTCACTATATTTAATGGCTCTTTATTTTTGATGTTTTCTTTTTGTGTGCTTTTTTATTAGCTTTTATGTTGGGTTTTTACAACTTGTAAACTGATGTCTTTTTTTTCGTTTTGTCTGTGTAGATATTTTGTCCAATATTTCAACTTTGGATATTCGCTAACTTTATTGTATCTTTTGTAATTTGCCAAACTCTACCGAGAATTGCAAACCAGGTTGCAAATTTAGTTTTTTTACAAATATAGCAGGTTTTGAAAGATTTAGAGTTCGTTTTTTTTTTATCAAAAATTTAATCGAGGGTTAGAAGGGTGGGTGCCTTTTTAAAGGAAATTTGTACGCTCTTTTCAAAGCCTTTTTTCTATTATATTTCTTTCAATTAATTAATCTTTATGTAAGGTATTGGTTGAAATGAAAAAGTTCGTGTTACGAGCGGGATTCGAACCTACGACCTTCTCTTATTTTTTTATATTTTCACAAAAGTGAACAGTTCAAGAGGTACGAGTGTATTTATGAAGAAAACCGTAGATAGGTGGGAAACATGTTCAACATGTGCGAAAGGGTTGAGAATCGGACCATGGTTCATACCAACTTTTTTGTTACATTTGAGGTACAGAAGCACGAACTTTGTCGGTACTAATAGCGAATCACCCTATATACAGAATCGACCGCGAGAATTTCGTTCCAGGCTTAACCTAGAAAACGTGTTAGCAGGTAGTTAGCTGAGTAATTAACACGTGGTTTATAATACCAAAATCCTCCCTCGGTTCAGCCCGATGAAAATAAAAACCATTGAGAAACCGATAATGAAGGGCCATGGGAATGTTTTGTGAGAATTAACATACGCATAATATTGTATTAGGAAACGGAAACCTTGGCGTCTCGCCCGTTGCGCAAATCGTTTAACAATATTCCTTGCGGTCAGTTGAGAAGAAGGAAATAGAGAAAGATAGAATAATGCTGGTCTCTGATGTTGACGAATATTGGTTGCGTTGAAAACCCATAAAGCTCTGATTAATTTAAAAAATAATAATAAATTCTAATAAATTTAAATAAGAAGGTCCAACAATCAGTGCATATATTGATTTCTAACTCAATATCGTTAAGTAGTCCCGCCAGATAATCTGCACGTCGCCACTTTCGCCCATTAGTTTTTCCAGCCCTTCGCGAAAAAGCCCCGTTAAAATCGACTTACGTCAAACCCCACCAGGTCAATTTCTTCGATACCGGAGAATGCCTTCCTCACCTAATGTACGATTTTCGGCAGGCGGTTTTCACTCATTGATTTCCCATTGACCAGACGGTGGCTAGCTTTGAGTGATTCTTATTTTGCCCTAGCCTGCTGGTGTTTTAAGCATGGTTAGTTAGTAGGTGGTTAAAAGTGATGGTGGGTATTGGTCTGCAAGTCGGTAATAATCAATTAAATGACACCTACCTAATATGTTAAGCAATGGGACTCTTGCTCGGTCCGACTAAAAAACTACCAAAACAACTGTGTTCCTCACTGAAGATGGGGCTAAGAAGAAATACGTTTGAATAACATCAAAATGTAGGTGTAACCAGTAAGTGACGCAGTACCGGTTCAACATGGTAGTTAGATTTCAAAAACTTCAAAAATTTGATGTGCAAAATTATTTTATTCCTATATGGGCTCTTATTACTTTTAGGAAGATTATGCGTTAATTAATGACGCTTACCATTTTTTATGGTACGATTCTAATTAATATTATAAAACATGGAACATGAAATACATAGACACATAAAAGTTTAAACAGGCAATAGTAAGTTAGAGGAATTCTAGGCATGCCAATTGATGCCACTAATCCAAAGTATAATTTTACTAAAAAGTACAAGGTATTATATCCAGAACGGGAAGAATGGGCCAAAGGAACACCGCTAAAGGCAAACTCCTACTGGTATACTGACAGCTCCTAAACTGACAAAGGTACGGGAGCTGGAGTCTTCGGGATGAACCCAAAGGCCGAATTGACGATAAACCTACGTAAATATGCTACAATTTTCTGAAGTCATAGCGATTGAACAACACGCCAGAGAAATAAAAAGTCTAGGAATACATTCCCGAAAGGTAGCCATTTTCTCTGACAGTCAGACAGTAGTAACGACCCCTAGCCTCTGCGAGATGAAGACAAAGAGTGTTTGGAACTGCATGGAAGGCCGTGACGGAAGTAAACGACACTAATGACTTGACCCTGGCAGGGGGTACTCGAGGCATAGAGGCAACGAAAAGGATGACATGTTGGCTAGAAAGGGGGCCAACATGGACTCTCTGTGTCCTGAACCCTACTGTGGCTTAGCATCCTGCCACAAAAGAGGATACATCTAAAAATGGATCCTTAATGAGGCAAGCGAAGAGATTCATAGAATGACAATCCGCAATACTTACAAAAGAATTACTGGAAGGGAACCGCAACCGAACTAGGATTGGACTCCTGACAGAGCACTGCCACCTAAGTAGGTACATGCACCGGATAGTAGTACAGACAGAAGAAACACTGTGCAGACGCCAGGAAGACGAGGAGACCACAGAACACATATTCTATGTTTCTGTGAAGGTCTATGTAGGTGCAGGTTCTTGAAACTAGAAGAAGAAAAACTTCAAGCAGGATCCTACACTAAGAAGCTTCTGGCAAAGCTATGGAGGCTGATTATATAAACCGAAGATGGCCAGTAACACGGGAGCACAACAGATCTATCCAGGTCGAGGTGCAGTAGGCCTTGTGACCGCCTGCCTCCTACATCCCATCCCCTAAGTTAAAGGAAAGGCAAAGAAGTTTTATTAGCCTTGCCTGTCCTTGTAAAATAAAGTCTTGAACCTATCGCTAGGAATAACATATCAATATATTATGTGTATTTATTATTTCCTGTGTAAATAAACAGTACAGTCAGTAGTTTGACTGATTCACAGAATTCTAGAAAAAACATGAATACGAATGGTATTTTTATTATTTTGAAGAAATATTCCTGATAAATGACTAAACTATTTAACTGTTTTTATTGCTGAATGATAAATTATTCAATGTTTGTTGGTTCTCGTCCAACTTTCTCTTTTATTGAGACTCACTAAAAAGTTCGGTCTTTTCCTCCTTTTTGTCATATTCAGTATATTGCAAGGATTTTGCCTGTTAAGGTAGAATTTTGTCTCAACTTAAATCTTAAGTAACCGCGTATAAGCAGACCTTGAAGCACTTTAGAGAACTTCAATCCCATTGTAAGGCCGCAGTCGAGTAGGACTTTCCACTTTCAAGAGTTCCAGCCTTTCATGCCGCGTATCGTCATTACCACTCCTTGAATTATTTTGCCATTTGACCGAAAAAGGTTATTATATGCAAAATAGGGATTGCATTTTTCCAGTTAGGAGGCACGGCAGATTTGCCGCAATCCTTAACAATGTGCCGAGGATATTGCCGGCCCGGAGGCGTCGTTGTGCAAAAATTGTGCAAGGGGCAACGCGATTTGCTCAATGTTGGTTTTTTTGAATTTCATTCCTCTGCAAGAATTCCAAACGTGCGCGCCTCGATATGGGATAACGGAGACTTTTCGGTTCAACGGAAATATCAGACCTCGAAAAAACTGGATTCTGATACGAGGGAGGGATCTTTTTTTTTATCGGCTTGACAGTTTTCGCTTCCTTTTCCCCCAATTTATACGGCCGAAAAGGAGTGCCAGGATCCTTGGTTCGATGTTTGTTGGAAGAGCACGGTAAGCCCCCAAGGCTAAGCCCGACTTCCTGGCCGATATAACTCCGATTAAACAGCCTTACCCTTTCAGGGTCTCTTAAAACCGGCATAATAGGATTTACAGAGAAACACAGACCGAAAAATAAACGAATAGGTACAGGTTACATCAGGGCGTTTTACAGTTAGTGCAAGAATGATTAAAAAAAAGTAAATAAATTAATTTAAAAAGATTAAACAGGATTTTCAACAAAACCTTTAAAACATATCACGTCTTCAAGGAACTAAACTTAATTGATTTAGAAAAAACTGAATAAAAATGCAACAGCATAATATATATTCATTTAAGTAGTTAATGTGAAAAAATACTAAATTATTTCAAAGCTAAAAAATTAATAAACATAAAAATTATTGACATCAAAGTTAAATTTTCCTTTTTACTTCCTGGTTTTTATATGTGTGGGAGTTTTTATTAGCATTTTTGATTTGTTTCGAAGGTGTAAATATGTATACACATGCCTGTACATATACATATGTACAGGCTTTTTTTTCTTTTTTTTACAGAAGTTAGAAGAAAAACACCTCTTCCAATTAAAAAGCCCAAAGTTATGCTGGAAAATTACGTATATCATATTATAAATGCGAACTTAAAACAGGGATTTTTCAATTTTTCGATATTTTACTAATTTAAAAATAATTGGTAACCAAGAAATATTAATAAAACGTGAAATATATTTTCTATTAAAACGTCTGCGCAGAACATCCTCAGAAGTTGATGCTGTTTAATGTACCAGCATTTCTGATTTTTTTAAATTTATTAATAAAGGAACTGAGGTTTTATTATATAAATAAAAAATAAAGATAAATTAATACCTAAAAATAAATCAGATCATCAAAATAATCATGACGTGATCAACCTCGTTTTTTGACAGGTTTTGACACTATCGACATGACTGTCAAAAATTGCAGAACTTAGAAACAAAAGATTACCTAAGGCTAAATTTTTGCGGGAAATGACAATGAGGAAAATCAGAATATCAAACATAGACTGGATAATTCATTTTAAAATATTTTTTTGATACCAACTGAGATAACATAATTAAAAGCATATAACTATAGAATATCTTTAATAAATTTAAATATCTGTATAAAGATTTCTAGGATGATATAAAAAAATGAAATGTTTAAAAACAAATTAAACCCAGGACACTTTAATACAAAGATTGATAAAATGCAATTAAATTTCAAACATAACAGCTATAATTTTACAATTATAATCGGTGAGGAAAACTTTTGGGCTTTCACTTTCTATATCAAAACGGATTGTTTGATTTCATCTTCACTTTCATCACTGCTTTTAGTTTTGATGAATTCCTTCTACCAACCAAGAAGTAATGGATTTTCGATTTACGAGATGATGCCGCCTGATGGATTGGATAACCATTGTTTGGAGCTGAATGTTTCGTTGACCCAGATAACCGAGAGGGTGAAACCAGATTTTCCAAGTCGAACAGCGAAGGAGGACAACACGGGGTACAGGAAAGTCATGCTTCATTACCTACACTGGTTATCCGAAGCTGTCAACCCTACCCGGTAAATTCTTGTCGAATTTTTACGTTGAGCCTAAGTCGGTTCTTTAAATATATTTTATCCCCTGGGTCATTTGTCAACTAGTCGCCATTCGTTTCCGTCCAGAAAATCAAGAGTACGAATTCTTCTGGTTTGGCAAGAAAAAAATATTTTATCATACTGATACGGGGTATAGGTTTCCTGTCTTGAATCCCTTACCCGAGGTCATCCTATAAGCTGGGCTATATGTTATCTCTTCGATTTAATCCGAAAAGGAAGTAAATTTTTCATCTAAACCATCAAAAAACCGATAGCCATAACCCCACATACCCCAATACAAGAAATCTCATAATTTACAAGCTAAGGAAAAAGAATGATAAATGTGAAAACATTAACAAATTGAAAATACAAAGAAAGAATGATACTTTTTGTCATTTCAATTACCGTTTATCATGGAAGATATCATGGATGATCAATTTTATCCTAATCTACCGTAAAACTGTCAGTATGTACCTACATATATTTTTCAATAAACTCCTAAAAAAATTGCTATCTAAATCCAGCTGGGGATGTCGTTCTCGTTTTCGTGTAAATCAGTAAAACTGATCTATTTCCAATTATGGCTCATCATTTTACAAAATTTAAGAGTGGTCGATTTTGTCATCTCGACGGTCCGTGAGGCTAGGTTAATATTTCCAAACCATCCCAAGGTCAATTTGACAGTCAATTAATCCATGTCACGTCAATATGCAAGTATCGGTTACTTTTATTTTAAATCACCTAGACACGTGATTAACTTTGTCATCACAATTTGTCCGCGATGATTGGTTACTAACTTATCATTTCAACATGTAAGTAACGGCTACTTTCTCTTAAAAAACCTACAACGAGGTCAATTTTGTTTCCCAGTCAATATAAATGCGTGAGGACAGGTTACTTTTTACCATAACCTTGAAGTGGTCAGTTCTATCATATCAATAAATGCAATCGGAAAATATATATTTGAAATAAAAACGAGTCAACTGCTCACCTTAATCAACCAAAAAAAAAAAAAAATAAAATAAGTTTGGGAAAATTTTTCAATTGACACCTCAATAATATGTGAAATATTTAAAAAAAAAAATAATGTATAATAAATACATTTTCAATTTCGCTGAGAAATTTCTAAAAAATATTACAACCGACCAATTAGGACAGGTTACTTTGTTGAACAATTGATCAATTTTTCCTCTGAATAAGATATATAAAAACCTTACATGGTCAATTTTTCTACATCGAATCAAGAAAAATGTGTTACATTTCTTCACCAAATATACCGACATATGGTCAATTTTGACATATCAATAAAACTTGTTTAAATAAGTATCGGTTACGTTATAAACCTTGGGTCAATTTTTCTCACCGGATCGAGGAAAACGGGCCATTTGTTCACCTAATACCCACACATAAGGTCAATTTTACCATATCAATAATACATGTGTAATCTAATTATCGGTAACTTTTTAAAACTTGGGTCAATTTTTTCGGTTACTATCTCCCACAAATCCTTAAATTGGTCAATTTTACCATAACAATAATACATGTGTAATTTAATTATCGGTAACTTTAAAACTCGGGTCAATTTTTCCGGTTACGATCTCCCACAATTTTACCGTCAATTGGTCAATTTTACCGTTTCGATATAAGAGTGATCAATTTTACCTTCTCAATATAATATATTCTGGTAGCCTAGGTTACTTTTTCCCTATACAATTCTAATCCTATTAGGTTACTTAATCCAACAAAGGGTTTCATCGTGGGTCATCACACCTTTTTCGATATCGATATTTTTGCACATATCACGGCAAGTGATCAATTGACGTTCTGTTGCTGTATTCTCCTAAATCAGGGTCAATTTCACAAAATATCTTTTTAGGTCGTCGTGGAAGAAAGCGACAATAAAAATTGTGGTCGTATAAAAATCGTGTAACATACCAAGCTAATTGATAACATCATCGATCAGCTATTTGATGCCAAGATGTTTGAAAATGGGCGTAAGACTAGAGAAAACTTAAACGATAGTCGGTTGAGATGAGTTGGTGTCTCGAGGGCCTAAGTCAGGATAGCTCAAGTAGCAGAAAAGCCAGGATACTGATCCGGAGGTCGTGCGTTCGAGTCCCGCTCGTGACTAAATTTTTCAAATCAGCTGTCTCTACATTGAATTACCAACTAGTTTAGATACTAATAAATAATTTATAAGAATAATTACATTATTTTTGTAATAAAACATAAATAATAATAATAGTGTGTGATAGAAATTGCTACGATAGTTTAATTTATGTTATTTCTCCCTTATTTAGCACACTTAAAAAGAATAAATATTTAAAAATTAATGAATAAAGATAAGTGGATATTTTTTCAATGTCAATTGCTTGCTTAATGATGGTTAACGATAATCTTGATTCCTAGGTATGCTCTATTTTTTTCCTATGCTCTTTGGTGTATTGTCATTTGCAACATGGAAAACACAGTTAGAAAGGTATGTTTTGTTCAGGAACCAATGTTATTCCCAATGTGATATACATATTTTTATATTGTAGGGATGTTCGAAAGAGGTAAAAATGTGATTCTATTCATTGGTTCTCGTCAATAAAACATTATGGTTGTTTACTTTTGAAAATAATTAATCTTATGACTGAACCATTAGGTATGTTCGGTCATGTCGGTTTGATGTTCAAAGGTTAAAATGTACGTAAGAATTGTATTTTTTAAACAATATTTTAACTTTTTCTTATATAGCAGATGGTTCAAACGCTGATAGGGAATGGAAAGGTATTTATATTTCGGTATATCCTTGACCCCTGTTGTTCTTTATAGGTTGACTTCCTAGTTTTTCATACAAACAAGGTTGAATACATTTTCTACTACTGATTTGAGAACTTTGTATTATTATTAGTTATTAACGCGTCTTTTCTCGGAGCGAGATAGTAGGCTGTATAATTTGATTGTAAAGTCAGGTGGATGATGATGTCTGTGGGAGGATGCAAATGTACCAAGCCTACATCGGAATAATTTTTCGTACCGTCATTAATTTTTTTTTCTCCTGTAAAAGAATATTTGCCCGATGGATTTCCAAAAGACGGATACGGAATAAATTCAAAACACCATTTTATTGAAGAAGGCCAAACATATGCCTCGCACATTATCCGTGGGGACGCCCCGCTCGAAGTCCTTTATGTTGTTATTTGTCGACTTTTCACATGAAACGCAAACTGTTTACGCCCGTTTATAATTTTTGTATTACGTTCCATCGACGGATGGCGAGAATTCGTCTAATTTAAAATTTCATGTATGTTTTTTCAAAATGGCTTTTATGCTGTCCAGATTGATTTAGGCGTTGATTTTGAGGAAATATGCAATGTTGTGCTTCTGGGAGGGATAACGATCGTTCCGATATTTTCAGGGGTTACCGCTTCTTTCCGTTGTTGCGGCCATAGTCTTTCCGATCAATTTGAAAAGCACAATTCCAGCCCAAATGGCCATTGTTCAGAGTCGCGGTGCCGAATCGGACCAAATCCGGAATGAATCTTCCTAGTCCCTGCTTCGTCACGCTCTCCCTTTTTTCCACCAAAATAGTAAACAATTATTACAAAAGTTGAAAAAAAAGAGAAAGATGAAAAAGAAAAGAGAGTTATGGAGAGAATAGGGACATTAGAGAAGTTAAAAAATATGTCTCATCATAAAAACCTTTACAAATTTAAACACATACAACGTATCATTCCAAATACATTGTTTATCTTTGCATATTTAATTTATGTAATGAATTAGGTTTTGCTCACACTGAAAGTCTACTAAAACGTTAGAATTAGCAATATAAACTTTTCAGTTAGGAAATCCCGAACAGAATTTGTTAAAAAAGACAAAACACCAGTGAAGATGACGAAAAGCTGAAACGTGACTGACAGACCAAAAGAACGAGGGCAGGGAGACCAAAAATGATAGGAAAAGACCGACAAAATCAATCTATCTCTATAAAATAAATATATTTTTAAACTCCTTTTTGTTTGTTTTTTCGTCGTTCCATATAACTTTTGATCTCCCTGTCCGATATTTAATTATGTAAAATTACATACTGCTCACTCTGAAAGACTATTAAAACCTTTGAATTAGCAATATAAACTTTTTCAGTTAGGAAATCCCGAACAGAATTTGTTAAAAGACAAAACACACCAGTGAAGATGACGAAAAGCTGAAACGTGACTGACAGACCAAAAGAGCGAGAGCAGGGAGACCAAAAATGATAGGAAAAGACCGACAAAATCAATCTATCTCTATAAAAAAAAGATTTTTTAACTCCTTTGTTTTTTTCGTCGTTTCTTAGCACTTGATTTCCCTGTCCGATATTTAATTATGTAATTAATTACATATTGCTCACCCAGAAAGACTATTAAAACCTTTGAATTAGCAATATAAATTTTTACAGCTAGGAAATCCCGAACAGTATTTGTTAAAGAAGACAAAACAGCAGTGAAGATGACGAAAAGCTGAAACGTGACTGACACAGCAAAAGAGCGAGGACAGGGAGACCAAAATTGATAGGAAAAGACAGACAAAGGTCGTTAAAAATCGATTTATTATGTGGTTAGAGAACAGGTAACGACAAAGTCGATCTATTTCTATAAAATAAATCGATTTTTAAACTCCATTGTTTTCTCGTCGTTTCCCACCACTTTTGGTCACCCTGTCCTTGTTCTTTTGGTCTGTCGGACACGTTATACATATCCATCATCCCTGAAGAAGAAATACCACAATTTGTTTCAAAGATATTAAAAAACCTTTTCAAAAATTTTATAATTTAATTTCGAAATTTAAGCCTCTTTGTAAATTTCGAGGCCCCCTTCGATATACAACGACTTCGTAGGGTTAAGACGTTTCCTGGGGAATTGATACAAGTTACTCTCGTTTGTTTGACATCTTTTCTTTTGTCCTTTTTTCCCCCCTTTTGGAAAGTTTCTCCCATCGATTTACCACGCTTTGGCTTCAGGAGGCGATCCAATTATCTTTTCTGACCGTATAATTCGAATCGGAGAGTTTACAGCTGCTTTACCATCCTACCAACTTTCCTCCCGGGCTAAAGATTATTTTCCATTAATGGATTTTTGATACTTCCTCGGTCATTATTGAACGGGAGCTTTCACCTGTCTCCAATCATGGAGACATAATTCAGCAATTCCGTGGTGTGAACCGAAATCCGGCAGAAACACGCCAATTAAGAGGTTCGATCAAAAAGAAAAGTTCCATCAACAATGATGCAGTCAAAGGACCAAAACCCCAAGAAAATGTCTCCAAAGGCTTAGTTTTCTATTTCTACTTATTTTGTATTGTATTTAAAACAAGTTTTTAAACTTTCACTACAATTTTCACTTACAACTCTCATGAGTTATGATTCTAAATAGAGGTTACGATCAATGTATAATTAACGTATTAATCATTAATTGTCGATCTTTCCAACTTACTTAACATAACGACATATACGAGTTATGTTGAAGGGTTGGACAAATGGTTACAATGGGTTTAGAACTATTGGTGAACATATGGCCATCTTAACAGAAAGTTACGAGACTAAAGAAGAAAACAGCACACTATATCTTCTAGTTTACAGAAGTAGACCTTACTTTCTTTTTCCTTTTGTTTATGTGTTGTAATTATACGCCTAAATTTTGAAGTTTATGCTTACAAATAGATAATTTTTGATTTTCGTCGCGAAATCTCTTTTATTTGCCCCAGGAGGCTTTTTTTCGTGAGTGAGAGTCTTGACGTGAGCTCGCTTTCACCAGGCAATTTTTAAATCCTCCTCGTGAGATTTTTGTATAATCAAACGGCTGATTCGGAAGCTCGTAATTTTAATTTTCCTTCCGATAAGAATTTCTCTTTTCCCGTTTGGCAAGGAGTGACGTACCGCGGAAGATCATCGGAGGTGAAGCGGCCGATGGTTTTTCAAAAGAAGAAATTCAAAGCGCAGAGTTCAAATTTCTCACGAACAACCCAAAAAACATGAGTAACTTAAAACTTGTCCATTTAGTTGTTTTAGCGTGGTTAGAAAGATGAATCGGTCCGGACCAAACATACTACGCAGTAGCACGAGACCAATCCGTAACATTAACAACACAGCATCCATCGCTCCTTAAACATCACATCATTGTGTGTTACTAGACCGTAGTGTATTCTTTCAGCATGTCTCGGAGGGACTGCCAAACAATTTTTTATGTAAACTGAGTATGGCACCAACGTATTTGAGGTTTCATTTTTACTGCATAGTCCATGAGTGTCCAGGCAGGCCGCTGCAGTAATAGCCATAATTTTATCCTGCATACTACACGTACCAGCAGTCGCTACCGAGCCATCGTAAGTTTTTTTTTAACATGAAGCCCCAAAACCGGAAAGACCCCCTTATAGTTTTTGCACCCGGTGCCTTCTACATCAATGCTCTTGGTCTCGATTACGATGTATGTCACGTCAAGTTATGCTACATTTCTATATGTCTGGACTACCTTTAGTGCTTAGCATCAAGGGTTACTGGAAGAAACTCAGGTCAATATTTGTAACGTAGATCATCCGATGATGATCCTCCACCTGAGGCTACAACAAATATCATGAATAAGAGAGAGCGGTCAAAATGTTATGCGTTACCGCTTTTCGGTATCGAAGACCGGGTTCCCCTCTGTTTGTACATGTCTGTTTGCTATGGAGAGCAGGAAAGAGGTGTCGGCAGGAGGAAAAAAATGTGTGCTCTAATTCAATTTAGGACTCCTGGTGAGTCCCGAATTGTATACACACCCTCACGAATGGACTGCGAATAAGATTACTCTGCTAACAGAAAATCGTTCCGTCGAAATACCTTACAAATATTTATTCATAGAAGCCGAGGTGGGTTTTTTCTGATTTGACTAATAATTTTTTAACATTTGCAATTGTCGAAATATCACTTTTTGAAATTTGCATTCCTTTTTAATTAAATTTTCCATCCATCCTCAACTCGACCTCGAAACAAATGCACATCTCTTTAAAAGACTCCATGTTGCTTTTTGATAATCTGCCCAATCAAATTTAAGCAAATCGAAGGGTCACTTGTCAAATATTTTCCACGGGAAACCACTCTCGGGCATTTGTGGCCACTAGCTTGTCCCGATTGGAATTGACGGAACAAAGGACTTGATGTGTTTATAATCCCCTTGTCTCTCAACGGCCCCTCGGAGAAGGAAATCTCATTAACTTTATAGTCCCGTTTACAATACCTGAGATAGGTGGTTTCCAGATTTTGGATCCGGGCAGTTACGAGGAATAGCACAATTCGTTGGGATTAGTCAGGTAGTCGTCACCCCCTTAGTCAGAGGATTTCATACGTGGTGAACACGCTTGCAAATTAACAAAAGCGATTGCAATTATGACGAGTTTTGTTTACTCACCAATTTTGCATCAATTGAACTTATTTGATCCCAATTGAGTTATCCCATTTTTTGAACAAGCAAAATCTTAGCTAATTAACGTATCTATCCTAATTATGGGAAATTAATAAATTAACGAATCACAGAAAAATTTATTATAAACACTTCTTTACACGTCTCGATTTGGGATAAACACAGTTCGCGGGTCAGAGATGATCAGCAACAACAGAATCATTTTAACCAATACATCACTTACTCTAACTCACATGCACTGCCTATCACACGCTCATCACTCACTCAATTACACTTCTCTCTCTCTCACTCTCTCTCTCTTAAACCTCTATCACTCACTCTCAATTTACACTCACTCCTACTCTTACTCACTTGCACCCACAAACTACCTCTCTCATACGCTTTATCACTCACTCACGTACACAATCTATCACTCTCTCTCAAACACTTTCACTCACTCGCACTATCTATCGCTCACTCTTACCCTCACTCACACATTCGACCACTCACTTCTACTCTTATTCACAGACTTTATCACTCACTCCTAATCTCACTAACTTACACCATTTATCAATCCCATTTACTCTAACTCACACTCGATCACTCACTCCTACTCTTACTCACAGACTTTACCACTAACTCCTAATCTCACTAACTTACACCATTTATCAATCCCACTTATTCTAACTCACACTCGATCACTCACTCCTACTCTTACTCACAGACTTTATCACTCGATCCTAATCTCACAAACTTACACCATTTATCAATCCCACTTACCAAATACTCAGAACCCATGGGAAAGCACACCAGTATCTTCCAAGCTGAGATTCATGCAATTGAAAGATGTATCCAATTCAATCTAAATAGAGGATACAAAAACAAGAACATAGCTATCATGTCAGATAGCCAAGCAGCCATCAAAGCACTAAGCGCAAATACCATTAGTTCAAGGATGGTGTTGAACTGCAAAACCAAACTAAACATATTAGGTTCGCAGAATAAAGTCAGCCTCTGCTGGGTCCCAGGACACATGGGAGTAGAAGGCAACGAGAAAGCGGACACCCTTGCAATAAAAGGGGCTGCCACACCGCTAATAGGACCCGAACCCTTCTGTGGAATAGGAATACACACTATTAACGAATATCTCAGACTGAAGGACAAAAAGAAAATGAGCGAACTTTGGAATTCACTTATTGGACATAGACAATCCAAGAATCTTCTAACCAACTTTGGCAAGAAAGAAATCACAGAATGTGTCAAAGGAAGCAGGAATAGACTGCGAATCCTAACAGGATTCCTGACAAGACACTGTAGATTAAATGGACATCTAAAGAAAATTGGAATAATCCAAGATGGCACATGTAGATTCTGCAAAGAAGCAGAAGAGACACCAACACACTTACTAACAAACTGTGGAGCTACACTAGCCCGCAGGAGGAAGTGTTTTGGGATGTACAATGTGACCATAGAAGAACTACAACCACTGAAACCGGGCCTATTAATCAAGTTTCTTGATGAAATAGGACTCACCGATGTGCTTTAGGCAGAGCACAGGGGATACAATAGCTCTTAAAGGGCGCAGTATACCATACCCTGAAATATTACATCTACATCTACATCAATCCCACTTACTCTAACTCACACTCGACCACTCACTTACAATAGCACTCGCTCTTACTCTCACTCACACTCTCCCCTTCTCTCTTACTCTTTCTCTATCACTTTCACACTCTCACTTCTTCTCATATTTCTAAATTAATGGGCAAAGAGGACAAACATATTTTTGGTATGTCTTGTTTAATGGAAGCGAGATAAATGGTGGAGTGAGTATGTTGTTCAATCTTTATAAAAAGATAGTCCCTACTCACAGTTAGTCTAACTGTTTAGGGTGTCTTACACATAATACCACAATCATTTTTCTCAAAATAAGGAAGAGCTAGAACAATATTTTAAATGGCAACCCTCTAAAAAGATAGTTCTTACTCACAGTTAGTCTGCTTACGGTGTCTTACACATAATGCCACAACCATTTTTCTCAAAATAAGGAATAGCTATAGTGGCAACCAATTTTTGGTATAGAAATTGAATATGTAATCAACCTGTAATTTTTATACCTGGTCGAAATCATACCAAACTCTTTCATTTCAAATGGCGCCACTTACATATTTTCTGTTGAGTTCATGGAAAGTAGATTTTGTTTCTAAGAATTTTTTTCAAGTCCAGAATATAGATTGAAAAGGCAGTTACGCTTGATTAAAGTTTTACTAGAGAAATGTCACGATTATCTTCTCTGTCACAAACCTTACAATTTAAAAACTAATTAAATTAAAATTAAAATCTTGTTATTTCTATTCTTGAGTTTTAAAAAAAATGGGTAGAACCTATGATTCCTATATGTTAAGTGAACAAGCTCTGCAAGATGTTTTACGATTAAGGGAAAAAACATTGAACACAAAGGTTGGAATCATCAACAAATTATACGTACGCTTTTATTTGTCGGCAAATAAATATATATTTATTTTATATTGAATTCAGATTAGAAAATAATTAAAATAAACAATAGGAGCAAGACAAATTATACAAACGATAAGAATTTGTAAACATTGTCTAAAGTTACAAAAAACTGTTGTTCTACTAGATTATGATTGCCAGTACGGGTTTTTATCAAAGACCAACCGGATAACTTTTACCGAATTCAGCAAATCAAAGAGGAAAAAAATCATCTGCGAAGCCAGAATCGCGTCGTTTAAATCGTTTCGCCGCGAAATAGATGATTTGTCCGTTTAATGCGAATTGCCTATAAATAGTAAGAGCTGTGGTCAACACTTGGCTTAGCTCCCCCTTGTTTTCTTCAAATCTATTTTAACGAAAGTCTCCGTACTTGGCCTTTTTCGGATGTATTTCAGTGAATAATGACTCAAGGATTTTGTTCGAAAAGTCGGGCAGTTTAGGACAAATTAAACAAACAAATCAGATCCCTCATCGTAAACATTGGAAATATAATGGTAGACATTCAAAATCTAAGAAAAAAAAACTACCACAAACGAAATGGTGCTATATTTAAATACATACATTTTATGAAGTCCATTATTCATTTTACAGAGTTTTCATGAGTATTCAGAAAGTTTTTTGTTTATAAACTTTGAACTACTGGTATAAAACCGAAGATCACATGTCCTAAATATTTTCCTAACTATTCAAATGATTTTATCATATTCATTCCTTTCTTTTTGCAATGGCCTCGTTTAAAACCCTCGTCAAATGTCAGGAAAATTAAAATATGTGAAATATAAACAATTTATTAATACTATGTTCCTAATTAGTATTTTTAATGGTGCAATAATGCCACGATCTATAGAATATAGGTATGCAAGAATTATATTAACTGTGCAATTATCGACTATATTGACAATTAAGTCTGGGAGACAAAGAAGAAGACACAAAGATTCTTTTAAAGAGCTTGACGTACAGCATTAACACCCAACAACAAACAACCGACGAAAAGGAAAACCGTGATTTATGGTTTAATCAAAACTTTTCCATCCGAGAGGTACTCGATTGGTTTCAAATCGGGACTACATGCTGGCCACTCCAAACATTGAACTGAAGCCAGTTTTAAGTAGTCACCAACGATCCTAGGTGTGTGGGGCCTTGCACTGTCATGCGTGAAAATAAAACCGTCGCCAATTAGCGGCATATAAGTAACAACATTTGATCACACATCTTCAATGTATGTTAGAGAACCATAGGTGAAGATGAGATTTGTGCGACCTACCGTAGAAATGCCTGCCCGAACCATAACACCACCACCTCCGGAGTGAAAACGTTGCCGGGATATAAATCGCTCTCTTGTTCTTATCTAGGCCTCAAAGACCTCTGGCCAGTGGAGGATCTGCAAGACCATGCCCCGAACCTATACTTGGGATAACAAAACAAATACAGAATCCTCCATCGCATAATGGATCCAAATAAAACAAAAGGAGAAATGGATAAACTCTAGCGGCACTAGACACAGTAAACCTACGATGAAACAACCCTCACCAAGACTGGCAAACTCACTGCCGCTATTGGAGAGGGCTAGACTCAGAGGAGTGATAATACTACTAACCGGTCACTGGAATCTGAGAAAACATCTACACGACGTGAACATATACAAAGATGTTCCCATCTGCACATTTGTAATGAGGAGGGGGAAACAGCCACTCATGTTACCTTCAAATGCGAACAACAGCTCAATGGAGATCTAACCCAGCATACGAAAAAAATCTAAGGGATCACCAAATTGTAGCTGCGACAGTCAATGACTTGAAACTTCTTCGAAGAAGGATTGAGTCTATTGCATTGAAACAGGGAACTAGGAAGGTACAATAAGTCAGAAGGCAGCAGTGCTTGGGGAGCACAAATCCCGCTTCCTAGTACCCTCATTGTCAAACCATACCCTCCGGACAGTTGTTCTGAGAATGTTAAGCTCCCTGGCCACATACGCTTGACCCCTTCCATCTTACAACAATGATATGATTCAAGCCGAATCTATATCACTTAAAACTATCACTCAAACCTAAAAATAGAACACCTTTAAAAAAAATCCAACCACCGGAAGTGTAGAAAGGAACATTACAGAAAAACCAACAAAAGAAGAGATTGACTATTCAAAGATCCAATTGTAAACACAACTGGGAGATTATATCTGGGTTTTATTTACCTCTAATCCTTTAAAATGGACCAAATACTGTTGTAAGATAATCAATGGAAGATTGACCAAGAGTTATTTAAAAATACTAAGGGTGGTAAGTTTTTGCAACTCGGTGTAGAAAGGCGCTTGGGAACAGAGCAGGTCTGCAATAATCCCCTCCATGGGAGTCCACACCCACGAGGAAGTCAGCTGACCCACCAGTCACCAGCAGTTGCCCCTCCTCGTCGTATTTTTTTTCTCTGCTGATAAAAGGTGGCCCGTGCGAGAAATCCGTTCACGTGCGACAAGGGGCAGGATAAAAGCATCCTTTCTCTTCGAGAGGGGAGATTCAGAAGACGGAACCTCAGAGTCTCACACTCACTCACTTGCAAGCTCTATCACTCACCTTCTAACACATACACACTCTCTCTCTCTCTCTCTCTCTCTCTCTCTCTCTCTCTCTAACTAACTTACTAAACTATATAATAACTATATATAACTATCATTCTCTTTCTCTTATATTAACTCACCCTACTCTGCCTCGCACAAACAGTCAGACAAATTTACCAGTGCGGCATATGTTCGGTGGAAACAACATAATAATAATAAATAATAAACGGCATATGTTTTCCTTTTAATTATTTACGTTGGAGATATGGCAATTACGATGCCATAAAATTCCTATTTTTCTAAGCCCCATTAGAAGTTTTATTGCTGTAAGTTCTGACCTTTTCCCACTATCTTGGCAAATTGAGTTTTTTCATAATGCACGTAGAAACAAACACTCAAATCTAGGAAAAGTCTTGTATTAACATTTAACGATTAAAATCACGAAAAACTTTTTTTTAACTAAACAGAACGAATTACAGGATCGTAGAACTTCTCTTTTTGGTCCGCCCATTCTCGCTACTGTCTATGGCCGAATAAGGATCGACTCAATGCCACCGTTCACTGTTCTAAAACCTGCTCTGTTTCAAAATACAAAAGCGTTCCATCACAACAGACAATACAGGACGTGGAAGTTCATGTCTATAATTAACAATATAGGAATTTTGCGAGGTGATGGACTTGCAGTTTGGTCATATCCAATGAGATAAGCAGAAGCTCTGTCTTATTCAGTGTTTTAAGCTAAATTACGTTAGTGATTTAAAAAAAAAAAAAGCATAAGAGGCCTTGAAATGCACAGATGTCTGTGTTAAAACGTTTTGATCATCAGCTAAAACAGCTATGAAAACTATTTCTTAATTTTCCTTTTAATTATTTACTTTGGTGACATGACAATTACGACGCCATAAAATTCCTATTTTTCTAAGGCCCATTACAAGTTTTATGGCAGTATGTAAACTTCCTTCCATGGAGATTAGCGACCTACATCCAACGCGGAAGTACGTCGTGTCTAAACCCGTGTGAATAAAGGGTTTTGTCACTTTAAATGAGCACCATTTCACCGCTTTAGGACTAGAACAACAAAAAGGGCAAACGTCATCTGGGAAACGGTGTGCTTCACGAAAGACCAGTTCCTTCTTTAATGGCTGATTGAACTTCAGATCAATTGGAGCCTGAGACCATTCGGTGACAAATCAGATCGAGAACTAACACAAAAAAAAAGCGGAAAACGGTCGAGAAACTTTAGTTAACGGAAGCACCAAATACCCGGATCGCAATAGAAACGTTTCCGTATAAGCAAAAGAGAAAAAAACGAAGAAATTGGCATGTAAATTAATACATTTAAATAAATTCTATGTGAATTACAAAATAATAATCGACGACAATTAATTTACCACTATGCCATATGCTAAATAATAATTCTCTATATGATTTTCAGATAAAGTTATAATGAAAACGAAAATTCTTCAAAATGGGCTACTAATATTTATAAATTATTAAAGAACTTCGACTATAAATATTATTTTCGGTAAATAAACTATTGACCTACTTATGTATGTATTTTGAAACCCTATATAACAAAGCATTAAAAAATAAATGGAAGTACTTTTATCGATTTAATCCTCTGATCAAAAGTGACTAGATAAATTGTAATGAAAATGGCCCACCGATGTCCATGTCCCATGATTGATGAGATTTTTTTTCTTTTTAATTAAAATCGTCCTCTCAATTTGGTCAGATACCGAGCCAGGGTATATATTTGCTAGCTCGGACGAACAAATCAATTTTTGTGCGTTATTTCCAAACTTGCGGGTCAAGGCTGTGGACTTTCTTTTGGGTGGTAATCGTAAATCAGCACGTCTGCGTGATTCGACTTTTTGTCATCTGTGTGCCAGAAAAAATGCCAGTGGTACAAAATGCCGCACCGTGTCTAATAAACCAAACCAGCTTCGACCGCATTGAAGATGGCGAACAACTAACAGACCTAGATCGGAAACAACCTACCTAGTCATAAGTCACCCTGTCTGACAGTCCAAATCAGCTTGGATACCAGTGACTATCTTTCACTGTTTTGCATTCTATCTTTCCAATTTAACCAAAATAGATCATAAATTAAATAATGAAGAAAGAGAATAGCCGACCTGAACAGCGAGAAAAGACAAATGATCGGAAACAACCTACCTAGCCATAGGTCACCCTATCTGATATTCCAAATCAGCTTGGACACCAGTTGTTATCTTTCATTGATTGTATCTATCTGTCCATTTACTTTCTGCATCTCACTATAACCATCTATCTGCAAAATTTAACCAGCATAGGCAATAAATTAAATAATTAAGATAGAGGACAGCCGACATAAACAACGAGAATAGGCAAATAATCGGAAACAACCTACCTAGCCAAAGGTCACCCTCTTCTGATATTCCAAATCAGCTCGGATACCAGTGGTTATCTTTCACTGTTTATCTTTCACTATATTTCCATTTACTTTCTGCTTCTCACTCTAACCTCTAATTTAACCATCATAGACCATAAATTAAATAATGAAGATAGAGAACAGCCGACCTAATCAGCGAGAATAGTCAAATTATTGGAAATCAATTTAAGCAACATAGACCATAAATTAACAGTGTAATGAAGATGGCGAACGGCCGGCTTAAATAGCGAGAATAGGCAAACCATCGGCAACAACCTAGCCACAGGTCATCGCCCCGCAAACTTCAATAAGAAATCTAATAAAAATCATAAATATTAGATAATTAACTCACAGACCCCTGACTCCAGTATTGCTAAAATTTGTAGAAAATTTTTCTCAAGTTTGATTTAGCTAGCTGTACGGATTTAAAAAATGCAGACGGATCTTAAGGAGTTCTACCGACTTGCGTAACAGGAAAAGAAAGCCGCTACTCCATTAAAACATCTATGAAATGCTTTGAAATCTGAAAATCCGCATTAGAAAAAAAAATACTTCAGAACAAGGGTACTCTAAAATATCTCACAAATTATATCATGGCTTTGGAAGCTGATAGGTGCAACGTCCATTTTAATTTGAGCCACTTAAATTTTCGCCTTTAAGATCGTCATCCGTTATAGAAGTGGTACTAAATGACGCAACAACTTTAATCGAAGTGAAATTTTTTGAGACTCAAGTTTGGTTAACGCACTTTCAAGAATCAAATAAAATAAAAACCCTGACGTAACTCTAATAGCTGTTTAAATTCCAATGTGAATATTAAATTTAAAGTCTATCTACAAAAATAATGCTCTTAATAAATAAATCGGCCGCTTTTAACTGGGACGGAATGTTTTGAGGTCAGGATTTGAATCGTGCACCTCGGTGTACTTTCTCTTCTCTTTTGCCTCAGCTGAGATGACGAAAAGCACAAACCCGACAGGAACCATTTTCTTTTAAAAAACAAAAAGCCGTTCCATCTTTTAATCAAGATGCTGACGGAGTCTTTTGAAGCAACGCATTGTTTTCTATTGTTAGTCGATATGAATGAAATCTCTATTCTTTAGTACGTTCATTTATGAATATTTTAAAAGATAAACTATACGTTTTATCAAAATGTATGCATAAATTTTTATGCATCACAATCATCTCTTGTGTCACTGTCACGTCTGATTTCCAATTAAGACTCCCAAATAAATAGCTACCTTAAAGATGTAAACAACCTTTTCCCTTTTACAATTTGAACTGATAACAAGGCCACCGCAATAAATAACAGACTGTTTACGAAGGAAACAAACAGGGGAGAAAACGAGAGGATATGCGTCGTTATCCTGTGGAAGCAGGTGATCAAACAGCGACAGGATCGGTAAAAATAGGCCCGGTTTTCAGCCAGGGCGACGGCGGAACGCGTGCTGTCAGCGAACTGTTTCCAAAAGTAGCGTGAAGCATGTCAACCATTTGAATTAAACCTCCGCGGATCCTTATCGGTCGTCAAACCGACGAATTTACGAGGGAGGGAAAAACTTTTTTCGACCCTACCTCTGGACTAATCGGGCTCATTTTCCCGGCCTGGTTTATAGGGGAGAGCTAGGAAAATATTACGACGACGTTAAATTTCATTTTTAATGTGGCAGGCTTTTCTAGGGTCGTTCAACTCGGTGCAACGACCGATAAGAACGGGAAATCTGGCTTTTTAAACCCTTGGGCACACATAATATTGCAAAGTGACCAAAAAAAAAACCTACTAGGTAAACATTTAAATCAATTACCTTACGATTTTCAATGTAAAGTCCTTGTGAACATACCTGAAACAAACAAACAAAAGGATTACATAATGTAATACAAAGTTTTGAACATAAATATTATTCACGCCGTATTAATCGTGTTAAGAATGTAAGTCGGGAAATTTTGTGACGCAGGTGTTTCATTTCCGGACTAATAGCACGGTCTGAGGTCTGCCAACCGACGTGCAAATGTGCTATTTCGTAAACACTTTCAAGGTTGTGTTCACAAAAGAATCAGAAAGGATGAAACAATTTAGATTGAGAAAGGAAAAATCAAAAAGCAGCAAGTAAACACAACTGTATCAAACTATACATTTCCAATGAGGAAGTTTTAAGCACATTGACATTTCTCAAACATCCATAAATACAAGTTAGGACATTTAGCAAAAGAAAAAAAAAAATTCAATAACATATCAGACACAATACAAAGGTTGTATGAATATCCTATTTTTCCTGCATTACACACATATCTAGTAATTACATATGTCAGAATTGATCTAAAAATTCAGTTAATTTTCTGTCTTAAAATTGACACTGATAAAAATATTCGGTCCGAATATCCTAACCGACAACGGCGGCTTGTACAGGTACAGTAAAGCGAAACACGATCGCTGAAAGTGACGGAAGGAGGAGAAAATAATCTGGGAATTTTTTTTCTCGCTTCGTCAACTCGGAATTCAAAATTCCTCGAGTATCAAGAACTTAAATTATCCGGTCAGGCCTATATCTGCAGGATCCGCCTATTCCCACATGTTCTGAATCAGCAGAACCCACCCTCACATAAATACAATCTTATCCTTTAGTCTTACGCTAGCTGGGGGCGTGTTGTGCTTTCAGTAAGCCCTTCTGTGTTTATTACTTCAATAACTTTCACTACTGCGTTTGATGATTCCGTTTAGATGGATATTTTTTTAATGTAACTAAAGAGTTAGGTTTTTAACTTTAAATGTTTTATAATTTCTCTCCCCCGAACACATTTAAATAGCTTTTCAAAACCATAAAACAGTACACACACTTTTTTTCCAAAGTCAAAGACCCAGCACAAACAATCTGATGTAATATCGCCGAGAATCAAATTGATTACACGACATTTGAAAAATGGCAAAAAGGAGGGAAAATTCAAAAGGTGTGGTTGTGATGGGAAGTTGGTGTCCGAGTGGATCGAAGTCACGATAGCTCAAGTGGTAAGCAGCGTCATATTTAGCCGAAAGTCTTGTGTTCGAATCCCGCTTGTGACAATGACTTTTTTATCTCACCCAAAACCTTAATTAAAGATTAATTAATTCCTAGAAACGGTTTACATTATCAGAGACACACATGACATTAATTACAGAACAGATGCATGCAAATTCAGCCGTAGCTGCTCAACATCATAAAGCAAATAATCTATTAAACCTTAATTTTATTCCAATTAATTATCTTTGTATGTTTTTCACTTTCCTTAGTTTATCGTCCTAAATAATTAACTTCCTTTTCAATACTGAATGCCGAATCACAAATCCAATCCAGAAAATCCCCATTCTCGACTTCCTTCGAGTTAAATAAAATTACCTATAATCAAAGAAATTTTCCCAGATTTACCGTGCGCCCCATCATGTCACAGTCATATAAAAGCAGCAGAATACAAATTCACGTTTGACAACACTTTCACACAACACCAATATGACACCACAAGAATACCACACTTTATGTGAGGATGAAATACTTGGTTCTAAATTTATATTTACATATTAAATTGTATTTTTTCCGATCAACGTATATTTCGTAATTTACCCAGGCACTGAAGATGACCCGAATAAAGGTCGAAACGTCGGCAAAAAAAATGAAAACGGTGTTTTTCTAAACTACCTCATTCTTACCGCTCCTCACGACTTCGACAAATTATGAAGCAACAGGTAACGAAGAAACACATTTAAATGTTTTATGATCAGCGAATTTTGTTAAAATAAATGAAAAGAGAAGTTTATGGAATAAGAAGGCTAAAACTTATTCTTTTTAAATTACATGTGTTCCAGGTCTAGATTCGTCTTTCCTTTTATATAGGTTGCCAAATAAGGGTAGCGGTAGGTAAATTTCGGTCGATCCGGGTTTGAACGTCCATCCAGCTGCAGGCCCCACCGGTCTTTTCAATTTTCAGGTTCAACTAGTTCAGTTTTAAAAGATTTTTCAACAAACGGTTTCTGTAAGACCGTTAGTAGGGGACGTGAACGTACCGTAAACATACGTGATGCTTGCGTTTTTTTCTTAAATATAATAGACAAGAGGCCAAAGGGAAAAATAGCCTGCAGGATAACTGTTTCGTCGATTAAGCGACCTGCAAGTTTAAAGACCCCAATAGACAATTGGGCATTGTCCCAAGTTGAAAATTATTTATACGCCAGTTATTAAAACAAAATTAAAAGAACTCGTCCTCAAATAACAGAATTGCTATATAAATCAGAATTACATTGCTGAATACTGCGTCAGATAATCATGAAACTTTACATCTTGAATGACAGCTTTTGGAAATAGGACAACGTTTTGCAGGCACAATGGGAACTGGGCGTTTAAGTACCGTTGAGAAAGGACAATAGGCGTTTCTTAGTTTCTAAAACTAAACAATAAACAAAAAAACAATCTCTCTTCGCATAACACTACATTTCAGCGCAATTATTTCGTACGGGAAATTAACCTTTTACCGGCTTAACTCAAAACGCTTGAACTTGGAAACTTGGTTTGAATAGACGGCTTTTTATAATTAAGATTGCTTTTGTCTCCATACCCTAACTAATCAAAACTTGTAATCTACAAAAAGGGATCGGTTTTCAGTACTTCCCGCTTTCAAGTTTCAAAGCCTAAAGTCGAGTTATCGTATGGACCAGGAATCTGGGTGCAGAATGAAATTGATGAAACTTATTGTAAGCACTAAACAGACTAACCTAATCGATGGTGGAAGAGGTTCGATAATTCGGCTCTCAAGGTAAGCACACGGTTCACCGAATACAGAATTCACGCCAATGATTTTTGAGAAGGTCGTCGGGTTAAAGTTTTTCGTTTCTAAACATAAATAAATAATCCAGGCGGAATACTTCCGGGTTCGTTAGAAGGATTTAAATATTTTAGCTACTTCCATATATAATCAAAAGCCAAAATCTGGGTGGTTCAATCTACTCCCGCATGATTTATTTTCAACTGACCGATTTTCTACTTTCGGTCCATGACATCATTAATTTATTTCCTAGCTTTTATCTTAAAAAGTTTTCCAAGTAAAGAAAAACTAAAACGCAACGTTAACAAATTTGTTTTGTAGATTTATCGATCAACTCGTATGAAGATAATATTCTCTTAGATATGATCAGGGATGTGGCCAATGAAAATGATCATAGATTAAATGATGAGAAATAAAACATGAGATATGTTGAGGAGGATCCATTGTCACTAGTTAGAAAACTAATATTCCGTAGATCAAATATGCCTGAAACTGCAGTTAAGAATTTTAGACCTATCACGTCTGTACATCAAAAATCCAACCAATTAAAAAGTTGTTGCAACATAAATGTAATAATGCTAAACAGATTTAATAATAAGGTAGGTAATAAATTTTTCACTGAATAAAAATTAAGAACCCAATATCACAATTACCAAACAATGTGAAGACCTGGGAGATCGAATTAAACAACATACTCATGACTGCAAAAATTAAAGCAGACCAGCTACTGCATTGTCTATACACCCAAGGGAAAAAATACCTTCAACTTTGAAGATGTTAAAGTCAAGGCAAAAGAACCTCTAACCTTATACGAAGGATGATGAAAGAAATTGTGTGCATCTTCGAAGACAATAATGCTCGTGATTACAGTCGGACATAAATGGGTTAAGTTCAATATATAATGGGATTTTAAATGACGACAATATCTTATTAATTAATTGGGCTCATATCTAGCAAAATATGTGTATATAAGTATTTAATTATATTCTGATTTATTAGATGTTTATTTATGTTAATATAAAAAGATTTATAGCTAATAATTTATTATTATCTACAAATGTAAAGAAGAGGGAAAATTTGTTAGGGGCTCCCTCACTGTAGAGGATATGAATCGTACCTGCGAGAAACCTCAACTATTTATTATTTTTTTATTTATGTTAATATAAAATAAGTGTAATATAAAAATATTCATAGCTAATAATTTATTATGATCTACAAAAGAAAAAAAGGGAAAATTTGTTAGGAGTTCCCTCAATGTAGATTATATGAATCGTACCAGTGAAAAACCTTAACTACTTATTAGAATAGAAATACTCTTATTCATTAACTGTTTATTTATTTTAATATAAAATAAGTGCGATATAAAAATATTCATAGCTAATAATTATAATCTACAAGTGAAAAGAAGAGGAAAAAATTTGTGAGGAGCTCCGTCATTGTAGGGGTATGAATCGTACCGGTGAGAAACCTCAAATATTTATTTATATTCCTATTTAACTGTTTATTTGTGTTAATATAAAATAAATCTAATATAAAAAGATTTAAAGCTAATAATTTATTATGAAGTACAAGTGAAAAGAAGAGGGAAAAATTTGTGAGGAGCTCCTACACTGTACGGGGTATGAATCGTATCTGTGAGAAACCTCAACTATTTCTTTACATTCTTAGTTATTAACTGTTTATTTATGTTAATAAAAATAAGTGTAATATAAAAAGATTTAAACATAATAATTTGATCTACAAGTGAAAAGAAGGAAAATTTGTGAGAATCTCCTTCACTGTAGAGAATATGAATCGTACCTGTGAGAATCCTCACAATAGACTTCGTTGTTTTTTACGTACACGCTTCGCTATCTGTGATATTTGCTATTAACTCTACTCATTTAAAGTAAAAATGTGAGGAAGAAACGAGAAAAACCGAAAAAGTTTCAATATTGGAATGAAAATCCAAAAATTTATGTTTATACTTTTGTAAATTGGCCAAAAATTATAAATGTATTTTGTTAGAGTCCTGAAAAAGGTGCAATAAATTTTGACGAAGATTTAAAATAGAAAAATCTCTCTTCGACCACATCCATGATCATACCTAAGGGAATACTGACAAATTTGACTGAAATCAAACTTAGCTAACTAAAAATCCCTGTCAGAAATTTTAATACGATCACAGTTTCTTTATGTGACATGAAATATGCGTCCCTACAAACGAACCAGACCGTGATGCTAATTTTCACGCCAGAAATGGAACGTACAGATTGATTGTGGATTAGAAGCGAATGCTTTGTGGGGGAGAGGCTCTCATCTCTCTTCTACGGTACCTTCAAGGTGAAAGAAAGGATACCGTTAATAATCCACTGATTCATATCCTCATAGCTTCGCATCTTAGTTTCCATTGTCGGATTAGTTAAGGGATACAGTTTAGAAAGGATCCGTGACAGAACATATTTAGGCGTCGCTTAGGAAATTTATTTGGACCAGTTTTGAGTTTTGCAATAGGAACGGAATTGCCACTGGTTCTTTTGAATGGCTTTTTTTAAGTTTTTTACCCTATTAAGCACGTCTGGTTTTAAATCCAGCTTTACTGATAACCTTATCATTCTCGATAAGTAATTAAGTTATTGCAAAACGGAATTATTAAATTATTTCGACATGATTATACATCACCAAGAGACAAGATTAAAGATAAATTTTTTATTTATATTTTTTAAAAATTCGAAATATTTATTGTAAAAACCTTGATCTTACAGTTCGGCCTACTTGTCCAATTTTGCCAAGCAGTCCGATATAGCGAACATTATAAGGGGAAAAATACAATCAACCGGTGGTGTAAAGTACATTACGCTAATTTAGAATTTTAAACCACGTATTAATTTAAAAAAAATTAACTTAAAAGTTGAAAATGTCCGAGTAAAAAAAAAATTGTGTAAACCTTCTGAATTTTACATGCTTCCACAATTTTTTGCTAACGTTTTAATTTTATCCGGTCAACGCGGGCTAAAATTTATTTCTAAACTTATCAAATAGAAAACCAAAGCGTAATTTTTGATACCCAGGCACAACACTGAAGATGGCGAAATGCCGAGCCCGTCTGACGGACCAACACAGCGAGGATAAGTAGACCAAAACGATCGAAAACTTTCGACTTGACAAATCTGAAATATTGGATTTTTAAGCTATATTTTCTCAATTTGATCCTAAAAGTTTTTAGAGCACTAAACTGCAATTTCTGTACTGGTCAACAAAAAAATTGTTTCAACATTAAACAAATAAAAAACTTCAATAAATTTAATTGTAAAAAGTGGAAAGAATTTGAAGTATATATATTTTCAGAATACTTAAGTTCCTTAAAGGTTTTTAGGACAAAGAACATGTATTACGTGAGTTTCTAGCATATCCCGTTAACTTTTTTTAACTAAGACGGATGCTTCATCATGCTTTTCAGTTAAGCCGTCGTGATCAATGAGGGTCCACTGGTGCACGAAAGGATTTAATTAGCTTTCTACTAGCTTTATGCTACATTTTATTATTTTGATGGTCAAAACGTAATTAAAGTAGTAGGTTCGGTTATGTATTTTTCCTCCATGTATGTAAATATTTTTTTCTCCTTCCTGATAAGTTTTTGTTTTAAGTTCTGTACCAGAGGATGAAAATGCTGCGAAGAATTGCCGAGAAAATAATCACGGCCTCCCAATCAGATGTCGAGATATGTGCGAATCAGCAATCCTGCTGTTTTACTGCTGATAGCATCTGTCCCGAAATGTCAAGCTTAGCTCTGAACCGTTCCGAGAATATCTGCCGCGCCTTTCAACACGCTTGTAACAAGGTGGGGCAACCTGTGATTTACCGTAGGGCGTTGTGCAATCTGTAGGGTTTTTGTACTGCCCACGTGGACGGAAGACAATTCTAATATTCCGCATTTTATGTTTATTTTTTGCTGAATTGCACTCAGATAATTCAACAAAATTTCAGTTTCTGATCATCTAAAATAACTTCACTCAAACTTGTCATACCCTAAGATCCGATTAAACTTACTCCCTTGTGTTTACATATTTTATGAACGGAAAGCCGATAACTTAAGCTGACGTTCAATTATGTAGTTTGTTTAATGTAAACCATCAGCATTATACAAACACGACGAACTAAGAAATTCTTGTTAGGAATAATAGCACACTCGAGAAACCTAAACAAACACCCTTGGCTAATGACAACTCAGCAGACCTAACAAAAATTATTATAAAATTCGGGACCATAAGCCATGTAGATAATTTTATTACACCGATAATAATTTACTTCATTTCGCTGTATTTCAGTATGTCTCGTTTTAAGAAACAAGGAAAATGTTTTTTCCCCAAGACAAAAATTTCAGATAAAAGTCATACTTGAACGTGCAAGAAATCCTGTACGAAAAAAGAGACATACATATTTTAGTTGTTTTAGTAGGACTTTTCCATTTATTTGACTTACGAATAAATTTCATACGAAAACTTGATCTCGCAACAAATTCGGTCAGACAATGGAGACGCCTTCGAGATGGATCTAAGCTGACAACTTGAACCTATTAGTGTTCAATCTTTCCAGATATAAATCTGGTTAACGTTTTATGTCGTTCATCAAGTAAGAAATGCCAAGGATGCGACACAAAAAGGTTGAAGTTTTGTTAATCACCTAAAAACTTGCCAATTCGTCAAAGCCTGTCGTAACACTGTCGAACGTTTAGCCTTGTCTTGTGTGTCTCGAAAACAATTTGAAAAAAATGTTAATACCAAACTTTACAGTTTTGTAAGCAGCTACAGCTACCGAATGAGCAACTTCGAAAGAAGCAAAAGAACCGAGAATAATTGTAAAAATCGAGTTAACCTAATGATAATTAATTATTAATTGAAATTTCCTCATGGGGTAATTTTTTTTTCTCCGCCGCAGTACGCCGGAGTGACTGGTATTGTATTTAGCTTACATATAAGGTTCAAATATATTCAGATATTTTATTACGTATATTAAATAATAAATAATTACGTTTTTATCATCAATTATAACATTTAATACGATCAAAATCCAATTAATTTATAAATCTAATAAACATTTTAATATGCTTTTAGACTAGCACTCAATCAATTTCAGCCAATTTTCTCCATAAAGAGCATTTGTTCCTTATTATATGGCTTTTTCCTTTTGGAAATTTGCGCAGTGGAAAATTGTGTTTCCATGATGGCGTGTTTGGCATGCAGGTGTATCAGTCATCTTTAATTTTGAACCTTTTTAGTAGATTGTTTTTACCGTGACCACTTAGAACCTGTATCGTCTTAAAGCATAAAATCACTGACACCTTTGAAAAAATCATTGGAAAAAATTTCTTGGTGTTGCCCCTGTTGTTTGTCTGGTTCCACATGGTTTCCCAATGAGGGGCAGTTTCGTTCGACAAAAGGATATAAAAATAGTCCATTTTAGCGTGGAATCCTTCGAAGACTCTATTCCCAAGTTAGCTTGATCGTTCCGTGGATGGGGGTGCATGCACCTATTCCCAGACAAATGCTATTTTCCAACTATTATCTTTTAACTTGAGAAAAGAGTGTTTTATTGCCTTGACAGATTCCATATATCATTTGGAATGCTAATTTACTATCAGTACCCAGTTGCTTTTTAAGAGCTTTAATATTCCCCAATATTTTGTAACCATTTTAATGCTTTCCGGATAGCTAGTAGCTTTGCCTAATTATTGAAGCACTACAACATAAGCCTGGATTAAACCTTTATGTAGGTACGTACCAATTTGCACCGTCAAATATGACGATGAATCATCCTATCCCCTCAAGGGTCTGAGAAGGAATGAAAAGTATGGTCTGAATATAGTCTTTGTTTTGGCCTGTCAGATACTCTATAGTCCGGTCCAACAGTGGGGATAGGTAGACTAAAATGATCGGAAAGGGCCGAACTATTAACGCAATCTGAGCGCATGGTAGTACGCTGGCCAAGTTCCAGCACGCCGCTGTGTCATATCATGTCATGTCATCTGCCATATCTCTACTTCCTCTTAAGATGGGCTTTTGAAATTTGAAACATAAATCAAGCTTAAGTCGCTTTGGATATTGTCAAAATTTGAGCACGTAGTATTAAGCCTTTTCGAAAGGGGAAAATTTCAAAATTTGCATTTTTGTTACTGACTGACACACTGATCGTCAAAATTATAAAGTTCCTCCCGAATAGCCAGAAACGTGAAATTAGAAAAAAAGAGGTAAGAATCTGAAAATTTCAATTTTCCCAAAATTAATGTCGCTTGAGGGGGGGGGTTGTCACAACGTCAACATGACAAGGCACTTCATTATAAGTAGAAATGTTATATTTGGTACAAATGTAGGTCATACATTATAAGTAAAGGTAAGACGGGGCTTAACAAGATGATACTGTTTACATATGACTTTTTTCATACATTTTTAGATATATATTAATTCATGGGTTAGATTTGATTGTGCAACTCGAGATAAAAATGTATACACTCGCGTATATGTTTATAAACAATATCTGACAACTGTGATAACAAATTTTAAATAAATGCCATAAGATGTAAGGAGCGGAGGCTTGTGAAAACCCACAATTAGCTATTGTTATGATTTAATCAGAGAATAATCGTGTTTCTGTCCAATTTTGTTTTTTCTCTTGGTTGGGAGAAAACGCCTTTATTGTAGAAACACATAAATAGGTAATTTTCTCTGGATATTTCTATGTTTATATGATTTTAGTTTATAAACGGAAAACTGATTATAATCTGTGACAAATCTCGATTAAAACTGTACATCAGAGGAAAAAGAAAATAATAACTCTTGCATTCCAAGGTGAAAAATTGGTAAGGCATAATAATATTGATATCCTACTCTAAGTATTTTGCCTTAATAATTTACGATCTAAATATCACGAGTACAGGATCATAAGCAAAATTAAAGTAAATATTGCGTTTATCTAACTTTATAAGGAGTAATCAATCAATCACTATTTCCAAAACGGATTGACCCATTTCCTATCTTAATCTTACCTTCACCCTCTACATAGTAAAAAATTCGAAAAAAGCAATATTATCTACTGTTTTACTTCTTTATCTTTATTTCGAAAAAATCAATTGCAGAGTGAAATGGGCTTGATATTTCACACAATAAAAATAAAAAATTAAGAAAATGGCTTATTCAAAACGATTACAAATTCTACATATAAGTTAACATCAATTTACATTCAAATAATATGTAATGTAGTGATACTTCAGTTCATAAATTCAGTTCTTCTATAAAAATTAAGTTTTTTTTTAAATTTTGTTTATATAATTTTCACCATAATGAAGTTTAATTCATTCTGTACTACCTATTCATGTTACAAAATTAGAAAACCCATGTTCAACTGTCTGGTTGTATGCAATTTCACACAAAAGAAGCTTTAATGAGTTTACATAAATAAAGTTCAGTTCATGCTAAAGATGGCTCAAATTTGGAAAATAAATTTTCCAACGTCTCAGGTTGCTTTTTCAGACAATTACTCGAATATTTAAAAAATTAAAATCAGTTAAATCTAAAATTGCACATTGAACTTATTTTACACACTAAAGGTAGTCTTTTCGCCGTGTAGAATCTACATCTGATGTTCGTTACCATCATGAAACTAAACACTAGATTCAACTGAGAATTTTCAGCTCCATGGATAATAAAATGATCCTAAAACTAATGGAGGCATTGTAAAAAACTTAAAATACAGAGTTCAGCATAATTATTGCTATTTTTATTCCTATTGTTACGAGAAAACACGGTTTATCTTTACATGAATCTATAACCTTCTAACTTATGTTAAGCTCAGCTTGTGTTTATTTACGATTTGACTAGAGATGTTTGGTCAATGACAAAAACGACTTTGGTTTATTTTAGCATGCTGCTTTGTTCATCATCATCAAACCGAATACCCTTTAGGTTAGGTGTCTATTAACAGACAGTATAGACTTCAAACTTATAGGCATCTGGGTGCGATGAAAGCTCCCTAGTTTTGTAAAAGGTTTAGACTGTTAACTCAAAACAAGGGTAAGAACAGTTTTTAGAAAAACCTTGCTGAAGAAAGAAAACATAAGAAAATGGAAAAGGAAGAGTTGAAGAAGGAGAAAATGGAAGATAAGGAGAAAAAGAAACACAGTATAAGATGGAAAAAGAGAAAAAAATTGCTAACAAACATCAAAATGATTAGGCAATCAAAACAATTGGCTAATCAATCTGCTTAACAGCAAATAGGTACAATTTTTGTTCTTTTTTAATTCAACCCAGATTTGATTTCAATCTCGTGTCAATATTGTTACTCATCCCAAGGTGTATTCATTTTTTATGCTTTGGTAATTTTGGAGTGTCCGCAACTACTCCAAATATGGATCTTCGTATAAAAGGTTTTTAACCCTAGTTAATGAATGTTTTTTATTATTTGTAGATCGTGGGATGCGGTCTGGTGTGACGTAGGTTTTAGAAAAACATTTTCTTTATCGTGTCAACGTTTCAATCTTTATTGAGCCCTGAAGATGATCTCAATAAAGATTGAAACGTTGACACAATAGAGAAAATGTTTTTCTAAAACCTACCTCACACCAGACCGCATCTCACGATCTCCGAATAATCATTAACTAACGGTCACTAAACATCACACAAATGTATTTTATGTTTTTTCTTTATGAATTTTGAAGCTATCTGGTAATTCACAAGCTGATTACGTTAATGAACAACAGGTGAAAAAAATTGCAATATACATAAAAAAAGGAAAACTTCCCTATATGTGTCTGTTACTGAACACCCTATCGTATACTGCCCTAATGTATACAAGTCACCACTTGCAGTATTGTATAATTTTCCAACTTTAAAGCAGTTAAAAATGGAAATCCCTTATCTTATTGTGAAAGGCTAACTTTCATAACACCGAGATAACAGAGATAAGCGTCTCACCAACGGCTATTTGCACGGGACGTCGTTGTGGCCCGGTCAGGTAGAAAGAAATTCAAAACGATAGTGAATTCTAGTCGTACACAACGGCGATTCGCAGTCGAAAGGGAATTCCATGCGATCCCGGCCAGGCAGACATTTCCTTAACGGAGGAAGGCAGGTTCACAATAGGTTCAATAAACTTTCAAGTTTACAATGATAATGGGATGGCCAACGGTCGGGGAAGGACACAAGCCGGTCGTTTCTTTTTTTCAGGTTAAGTTCAGCAGTCGACACTATTCAACCTGATTGATTTACAGGCCAACTGTTGGATTTCATGTCACGTGACCGGCACGGATGAATATTTTTTAAAGAGCTAAACGCCTTTATTGCTAGCTATATAAGGAATTTATAAATATCCTCAAGCTTTCTTTATACGGTTAATTACTGAGAATTGGACTTATGTTTCTATCATAGAAAATCATACTTCATATAACACTATGTATTATTTTCAGGAAGAATTATCTAGATAGCAATGGTTCCGTGCGGCTAGGTAACGTGCAAAGTCCTTGACTTTTCAGGTCAAAACGATTGTTCCTGAAATTAAGAGCCGATTGGAAAAGGGAACCGGTGGGGGGGGGGATCGGCGCTTGATTTTTATAATTATTTCGAGATTTGTCCACTTTTCCAGGAACTTGGCCATAATGTATTTCCTTCCACAACATTAACATTGTTTGCACATTGTTCTTGGGGTTTTCTTTAAACATGCCAATGGAAAAATTCGTCAGAATTTACATAAGTAAAAAACACGTTCCCTTCCTTGTCCAAAATTACTGCCAATTTTCGCGATCAGTCTACCTTCACTAACACGTGTTTAGGCTTTACATAATCATTTTTTTATCCCTTGAGAAATACTCCTTACCAAAATTCCTTCGGTTTTGAAATAACTTCATCACCAAGAAACTGAAAATTTGTCGATGACATCGAATATAATTATCTTCACGAAACAAATTCTCTAAGAATTGACTAACAATTGAAATAAAGAGACAAAAACTATAAAACTCGCTCACAGTCAAAAGAATCTACAATTGAAAATACAACTACACTTGTAAATAAACCTATCGTGCATATCAAGAGAAAGAGTTGTACATTGACTATAAAACTGACCTTTTTTTCTATCACTGATCGTTATGTGCACTAAGTTTTCGTTCATAATCTAATACTAAAATTAAAAAACTAATTTAGGGGGAATTATTTATATAATTTTATATTCGTAATCACAAATTTGACCGAGGATTAATACTATACAACGCTCTAACCAAATTTGAGTAAGTCCTAGTGGGCACAAATAAGTGCATAAGTGCGTAAGCAGTTTTGGTTTTATTGGGTTCTTTCTGAGATCAAGAAATACTTTCAAAATAATAATCTAATTTGGGATTGATTTAGTCGAGGTCTGTACTGCAATTTTAAACCACAGCGTAAGGCTTTGTATTAACCTTAATTCTTCTCAAGTAACAAGTCTTTGTATTTATTTTTAATACACTTTATATATTTTTCGATAACAATATTGTTTCTATTGCCAACTCAGATCAGAAAATATACAAAAAATTAAGCTTTTTCTATTGGGATTATTTGACTAGTTACAAACTATTTGGTTTGGTTTTATATTAAATGTCGATCAGGGAGGCCAATTAGAATGAAAAACTTCGTAGAGCTTTCGAAGAGTATAAATATAACATTCGCAATAAATTTCTATCAGATTGCAGAGGAAAACGATGATTCTTAGACATTAAATAGGCCCGCAAAACCAATTTATGCCAGCATAACCACATTTCATGGTTCTCAACAAATAGAAGTTATAGTTTGACAGCTTTCTATAATTTTGACCTATCTTCGATTATAATTACTAACTAACTTAAAAGGTTAACAGATATGAACATCTATTTACATAAAGTACGTTATGTAAATACAATACACTAGTCATTTTTCATCTGTTTTTATTATTTTATTTATTTGTACTTGAAGCCATAGATTTCTATAATTTAAAACCTAATAAGTCATTATAGTTTCATCATTAAATAAATATATTCCGTAAAAGCGTACAGGATTTCTTTCTAATTTGCCTTTTTAACATAAATCCTAAAAGTTTAGATGTAGATCAATTTTTAACGAGATACAAGTGGTAATTGTGCTTAAGTAAAAAGCAATAATAATGAAATTAGTTCAACGGCTATGGAGAAAAGAGGCAAAGCTCACGGCTCAGGATTACGGAAGCAGCTCGTCCCCATTTTTTTTCTTCGTTTGGCCATCAGTCATGTCCCGGATAAATTTTTGCCAGGGTCAATTTCTCCCCGTGTCGTTTATACGATCCGAGCCGAACGGATGCATTAACAGGACATTCCTATCACGTAGGACACTTTTTTTTTTTCAAGGGGGTTTTCCCGTCGTGTGTCACGATGTCACGGCTTAGTCCCTACAAGCATCACCTCCCTCGAGATTTGACACATGTCCTACCTGATGTTGGTTGACTCTGACTGGTCGTGGCCTGATGAGTGAGCTTCGCCAGCCACCGGAGGAACCTGGCGATGATTGCCCCTGCCGTGGTTTTGACTCACTTGCACAAATTCACTCTACACTTCACCGCGTCAAGTCACCGACTGGTCGGTTGTCGGTTCACGGGACGGAGGCCCCACTTCGCCGCCCCTCCACTCGCGGTCGCGCCACTTCGCCACAACGACGCAAGATCGAACAGCTCGTACGAAGGTGAAATAATACGGTTAACACCACCAAGTGCTTTGTATGTGACACCAAGTCTTAAATATTTATTAATTATGTATTTTAGAAAAAACGATCAGCGATGAGTAAAATTAGACAGAAAACACTCAATTTTTCGTCGACCATTCGATGAATTTGTTTTATCACAACTATGAAACTGACTTATAAAGACCATTTGCTTGTAATATAATCATGTTTGATTACATGAATTCTGAAATCATCATTAAGGCTGTGAGTCAGGCTTGAAACTACAGATACGAGCTGACAGAAGAATTTAATTTTTGATTTAATTACTGAAGTAATGTATGTATGTAAGTTTTTCACTCATTCAACTATCTTATAATTTTCCAAATATTAACAAACATGAACCTCTGTCCTCAATTTTCAAACCAAAAGTTACAATTTCATTTATGGTTATATGATGTATGTGTTGTGAGATATAATCGTGTTGGGTGATAAACCTGAAATTTGTTCGTACTAAAGTGTACTGCAATTTTAAACCACAGCGTAAGGCTTTGTATTAACCTTAATTCTTCTCAAGTAACAAGTCTTTGTATTTATTTGATTGGTGATATTTTAACAAACTCAAGCCATTACTGAAAGCGAGATGTCTATCAAAACGTAACCAGGATGAATCATGGATATCTAACCTTTCCCTAAAATTACCCCTATCCTAGCTAGCCTAACCCACAATAGTATTTACCTTTCTGAACAATTCAGACATACACACAAACGAACCGAGGATGGGGAGAGATCTAAACGTGTCTGGCAGGCCAAAACAGCGAGGATATGCGGGCCAAAATAATCGTAAACGACCGAACTATAGATTTGCTGAATTATTCGAAAGAAATCGTCACTGTAAAAACTAACGTTTTGCCATCGAACGTTTTCTCATTTCACAGAAAACAATCATAGAATATCTAACCTAACCCTACCTAATCTAACCTTTCTCTAATGTTAACCCTCCTAATTAACCTAACCTACAAAAATATTTACCCTTTTACAACACTACAGACACAGAAACTAACTGAAGATGGCGAGAGGCAGACCGAAACAGAGAAAACAGGCGGGACAAAATGATCGGAGACTACCAAACCACAGATTTATTTTTTCATCACGACTTAAAAAACTGTTTTTTTAAACGCTAGACCAACGCAGTGGGGATAGGGAGGGCAGAAGATCAGAAACGACCAAACGTGATTGATAACGGAAGACAAGAATCCTCGAATTTATGACCATCATTTATTCATATTGATAATATAATTAATCCTTTATTTTGTACCAAAAAATAGTACAATTGCCTTGCTCCTAGTTCAAATCTATATTCATTTTTTTCTCTGTATAGTATTTTGCAATTTCATTTATGGTTATATTATAACTTGCTTTATATATTATTAAAAAAACGTTTTAACACTTCAAAAAAAGGGGTGTAAAGCAGTTCTTCTTAAAAAATTATCTTCAAATCAGAACTAAATAATTAATTGAGTGCATTAATCTAATTTTATACCTGTTGATAATGGTTATATAATCACCGAAATCTCGGCAGTTAAGTTATTTCCTGCTGTTAAACCATTCTTTCATTATCTTTTTGTACTTATCCTTTATTTTAATTAAATTTTTTACTAATTCCTTTTTTGATTGCTTTGTACGTATTACGATCATTTCACAATTCCATTTATCATTATTTAATCACTCGATTTGTATATAATAATCGGCAATTTTTGCCACGTAAATGTAATGGAAAGAGGGCACCAAAGGTCTTTTTAACTAGAAATTTTCAAAATTGAGCTAAACTGCAAATTAAGCTTATCTAAGTTTGTATCTGAGGGTACCAGAAGAAAATTAGAACCAAAAATGCATTTGCCAATAAAAATAATAAACTGGTTGTAGTTTAGTATTATATTTTTGGCAATTATATATTATATAGAAATACAAAGAAAATATAAAATGATCAAAGAACAGATGAGAAAGTAGAAAATATTATATTATATAAGGATATATCTAGCTGCCTGAGAGATATATCCTTATATAATATACTATTTTCTACTTTCTCATCCCCTCTTCTTTGGTCGTTTTATATTTTCTTTGTATTTCTATACAATACATATATAATTGCCTGAAGGGTCTTCTTTATGGTTATACAGCTAATACCAATAAATAAAATATTAAAAAAACAAATAAAACAGGTCTTCCTAGAAATTATTTTGAACTTATGGCTAAATGATAATTTGACTTAATCTAGGCACTGTATAACCCTAATAACTGTGCTACAATTATCATAAGCTTGGCTATTTTCGTTTCTGGGTACTGTTTGGTAGCTTTGTGATAGTTATGTTGTGTAAAATATGTTGAACAAAATTGGGAGAAAAAATTTAAATGGTTTGTCGGTAAAAGAAGCACCTTAACAAAAAAGTAAACAACTGAACTGGAATTATTATATACTTAAAGGGGAAATTGAAAAATGATTTAGTTCCTAATTTCCATTTTTCGTAATATTACTTTCATGACTACTAATAATAAAACTGGCCGTACAGCAATAAGTAAAAAATGTGGGTAGGTTTGTCCAAATAATGTAATAATCCTAGTAAATAAATTAATTCTACAAGTACAAAATTAGAAAAGCCATGACGGTCATAAATACAATTACCCAAAGTTCGGCAATGTCTTATCAACTCTCATCAACTTCGTTTACTTTTGAATTAATTATACAAAAGAGCAAACTAATTGTAAATTTAAAAATGCCATATTCCTAAAGAAATAGATACAACTCTGTACTTACAGAGG